>NC_134018.1:30922619-31247976 GCF_040712315.1 Castanea sativa
TTAGGTTAAACAATCTGTTTAAGGAGTCTAAACGAACAAACATATTGTTTGGTCCATTCATAGTCTTCTTCATGGTCATCCTTCAACACATCTCCGAGGCATTTTCATGAGTTTTAAAATGCAAGTTGTCATCAAATTTCTACCTTGAGTTTAGGGAAGGGTGTTAGAGATAATAAGTTTATATGTATTGGCCCCCAAGGTCCAATTGTATTACTTGCTAATTGGATCCTAACTCCTAATTCCTATATAAACCCTACTTAGGGTTCATTGTAACTATATAATTGAGATTATAATGAAGATGTAGGGTCTGTTTGGATACCGCTTATTACTGAAAACTGAAAACATTGTAGCAATATAATTTTTAAATGTGTGAATAGTGCCATAGGACCCAGTTTTAAAGTTATTTAAAAAAAAAAAGTAATTTGTGGGTCTCGTGAACAATGCATGGGACCCACTAAAAAAAACATACTGCTGGGAAACGCAAAGCGCGCTTCCCTAACGAAGGCGTAGTTATCAAGGGCTTCCTTCATAAACAAAGGCCATTAGGCTAAGCCATACAATCTTTACAATCTTTGTGCTTTGTCTTTTCTCTCTATGTTCTTTCTCTCTATATTTTAATAAAATGTAACAAACCTAAACAATTTAAACTTTATACATAAGTAATACGCCGTGTTGCAAGTTGCAACATCTTTTTTGCATGTATAATTGCACTAGGATTGTAAGAACTATTATCCCTAAATTCAATTTACCATGAGTACTATTCATAATAAAGATGTCAGTGGTTTGAACCTTAGTGATTCTGCTAATTCTGCTCTAGTGATGTGTTATGCATACTAAGGGTGTCATTGGCTGAGTGATTTCTGAGCCATAATTACTTGATTTACAATTTACACACACATATATTTATTCAATTTCTAGGTATAAGTAGAATACTATGCATGATAAAAGTACCAATGACTTTAACCTTGTCTTGGTGATTCAGAAAATATCGCTCCAAATCCAATGGTGAACTAAGATTTGAACCAAGGCCGGTTTCGGAAAATAATGTGCTTCACAAATGGAATATTGATGTTTTGCTATTAGCCTCATAAGCAAATAAATTACAATCATGTACTTGATCTCGAATTTCAAGAGGGTTCTAGAGAATAGTCATTTTCATATAAGGTTTGGCCCCACTTCTAAACTTACATAGATGATTATATTAAGGATGTTTCTGCAACTAGTACACAACTTATGTCCTTTTATTGGTAGTGAGATAGGGTAAGGAGTTATAACTGTCATTCAATTCTATCCTTTTTCTATTAGAAGGGGATTCCACTACGAGAAACCCTTGCCAAAACTCTTTTTTAAAATTTTTATAATAATAATAATAATAATTACCCTCAACTTAGTTTGATATACATAATTGTGGGTGCCCGAGGATCGAGGATGAAGTTGAAGAATTGCAATATGGGTGGGGGGATGCCACGGGCCTGAGGAGGAAGTTTGTTTGGGGAGAGGAAGAGATGAGTCAAAAGGACTCTGAAGCATTCCAAGTGGGAGGAGGGATCTGATGAGAGAGAAAATCAAAGATCATAGGGGAAGTTTCTAGTTTGGGGTAGCTTGTTGTCTCCGTATTAAATGGTGGACAACAACTTTATTCAACTGCATTGATGAGGAAGTGACCTGAATAGTGCGATTCACAGTTAAACAATTCCTTCTACCATCTTCATCAAATGTTTAAAGGGGCATATGTCACGATGAGAATTTTGTTAGGTAAAGAAAGGGAGTCAAGATGTAAAGTAGGGGATAGTATATAAGAGAAAGAAAGTTTCCAAAGAAATGGATCGAGACAGAAGTATCAGAAGAAGAAGAGCAAAAACAAGAACACTAAGAGACGAGCGTGAACTGTATATTTTTCTGTGCAAAATTGGCTTTCTCGGGCAAGCTTGTATTGAGACATTTCCTTTATATCATATAATACAAAGTCTTCCTTCCTTATTCTCATCCTTAAGCTGAGCCCTCTCTTATTGTTTGTTTCCCTCTCTTACAAATTTATTGATTTGGGCCTAAATTGAACTATACAAACTCAATGTTCTGAGTGGGCCTGGGCTATTAGATATTTAGGTCCTTACAATAATAATTCTTAAATTTTTTAAGAACTCTAAAAATTGTGCAGTTTTTATGTCACAGGATACATGCAACACACCAAAAGTATGGACATTTAGATTTTTTTTTTTTTTGGTTTTGTTTTTTGTTTTTTGTTTCTTTGTTTTTTTTTTTCCTTTGGTTTTTTGTTTTTGTTTTTATGGTTTTTCAAACCACTCTATGATAAATTTTCCCCAATGAACCTAGTTCTTGGAATCTCTAGCAAAGATTCCTAAGATCTGTTAATTTGTTGTTTGTTTGTTTTTTTTTTTTTTTTTCCTTCTTCCTAATTTAGGTTTGATATATACCCATCACACAATGTTTCTTACTCAGGAACACCCAAAAAAACCAATTTTTTAATAATAAAAAAAGCTCAACGTTATCTTCTTTTCATTTTATACCTCTTGGTTAATTTTACCTAATTATCCAAGTTGAATAATCCAAGTTATGCAATGGTCCAATTTAACATGACAAGGAAAAACTCTATTAGTGGTTTGTAACTTACAACCAAACAAAATAATTCAATAAGTGGAGAGGAATCTTCACAATATGAGAATATTGACATGGTACCACTGCACACCCTTGGTGCGATGGTCATTTTACAGGTATAAGTGCTTGTGGAGTGTGGGGGGCAAAGATCGGGGTTCAAGTCTCTAGGAGGGAGTTTCACACATATATACACTTAGATTAGGTTAGAGTAGAAATTTTATCTTGTATAAAAAAAAAAAAATATATATATATATATATATATATATATATATATATATATATATATATATTGACATGGTCCTAGTATTGCGACCTATAGTAAAATCTTATTGACGTCGTAACCACATGTAGCATCAACCTAGTTGAACTCTTCCACCCATGAATCTCTTCAATACATGAATATCCAATCTATGTCTAACACTACAACTAAAAAATTGATTAATGTAGGTTCTTGGTACAACAACTTCAATAATTGCAACAAAATCTACTCTTCACAATGTGTTCTCCTTATAGGCAACTTATATGAAATCGCCTAAGCCCCCAAGTGGAAGAATGCCCTCATGTTAAACCAATAGAGTCCCAAATATTAGTCAATAGATAAAAAATAATTTGTATTTAAAAAAAATAAATAAATAAAAGTTCTAAAACTATTACAAATTTTACTACATAACTAGTGTGGCAATAAATGAGATTGGTGGATTTGAATTACCTAATAAATGCATATTTTAATTGTTTTATTGTGATCAATGACACATTAGTTTATAAGAATTCAAATTTGTAGTATCCCTAACATCACTCAAAAACATTTCTCTTCATGGGCTATGCTTATGGTTCATTTTCTCCCAAAAACATAAATGAAAAATCTCTCTCTCATCAAAGCAAAACTTATAATTTGATAAAATTTATAGCAGTCATACTTGGAAACAAATAGTAACAGTATTGTAGTATAGGTTTGTTGGAGTTCATTTTTTGTGCATAGCCATGTGTAATCTACTGGAGGGGTGACCTTGTTATACCCGGGTTTGTTTGGAGAGTTGAGCTCGGAACACAACATTGGAATGAAGAGATCAATGGCTTCCGGTGCACTTTTAGACTTACAAAATAGATAAACCCAAAGTCTAAGAATCATGGTAATTGTAATGGTTGAAATAAATAAATAAATAATATGTTTTGTATAATAAATTTGATTAATGGTTGAAATAAAGTAATATGTGTTAACGTAATAGCTTTGATTGAATGATGAGTTAAAGATTGTATATTAAGTGATGTCCAATATTAGATAATTAGTAATTATGTCAAAATAGTTCATGCTCAGCTTTGGCATAGTTCAAGTTCATCACAATAAGGTATATCCAAATAATATATGTCTAGCAATTGGGGATCAATTGATTAATGCATAAGCTCATTAGTGAAATCATGTTTATTAAATAGTAATATTAAAGTAATTTGCATCCACTAATACAATAATAATGAATTAACACATACTCAATAATGTAATTTCAGAGATAGAGAAATATTGACTTATCTTGTATGTTACTAACTCCAGCCGTGTAGTATCAATGGAGTGATGGCAGTCCAATAGCATGATAACATGAGTCCAGCAATGGAGAGGCAATATACTATGATTAGTCATTCCATGGTGACTTTAGATTGAATGGGGAGATAGATGCAACTAGAGGGAAAGAGTGTATGTCCAGCCGAGTGCAAAGGCTAGTTAAGCTTATCCTCGTTATCATGCATTTAAATGAATTTTCCCATGATAACGCTCTTTAATTCTTAGAGAAGTATGAATGATATTGGATTCCAAGAGAATGCATTTCGTAAGATAAATGTGTGCCTTCCACGAGGAGGACTTTAATATGAGATATGTATTCTTTCTAGGAGAAGGGCTTTAGTATTAAAAGCTTATTCCTTCCATATTAAGGAATATAGATACTTTGTGGGATACAGTGTTTGTAATATGTATGGGAAATATGTATTGGAAGTATGTATGGATACTTTGTAAGAAATGAGTTTGTAAGATATTTGAGAAATATAAGAGATATGGATAGCAAAGATAGTAAATATTTGATATTATAGTTCCTGGACAAGTTGTATGAGATTTTGTGTTATAGTAATGTGTTGTGTTGCCTTCGAAGAGAATAGATTTTGTAAGAGAAATGGAGAAGAGTATGTACTTAGGTGTTTAGAGATATGGGCAACAAGATAGTAAAATTTCAGAATAAGAGAATGAGAGGGTTGTGTCTAAGATGGGTTCTAATGTGTAGGAAAAATGTGTTTAAGGCTTAACTTAGTCCTCTTTATATAGAGCAAAGTCTAAAACAAAATCAAGATTAGTTGAAGAAAAATCAGCAAATAAGGAAATATTTTTAGTAAGAATGAGTGGTTTCTTGAGTGGGTTTTGGTTTTTTAGCCAAAAGAGGAAAATCTGTAAAGTTAACAATTGTCACAGCTGTCTTTGCTTGGACTTCAAATAAATGATGTCGGCTTGCTGATGTCATATTATTGGAGAGAATATTTAGCATATCTTTTATGGATTTGACTAAAAATTGTAAGATCTCTTTTGTGAAGTTTTGCTATTTTTAGTATAGTATCTGGCCGCTAGGATTGAGCTAATCTTTGCATTAAATGATAAGAATTGAGGATTAATTTCAACCAATAAGATTTGGACATTCATTTAAGGCTTGGATCAGAATATTAGTTGGTTGGGGATGTCAGTTTAGGACAAGTGCCACTTTTTGAACCCATTAATGGTTTCTACTGGTTAAGTGTCCTCTTTTTGAAATTATATGTTTGGTCCATGGTTCTATTACAATACTATTTTAGTAAGTAATAAACTAATTGATTGATATTTAATGAAAGTTTAGATATCTAGTTATGGTTTCTTTATAATGTGACCAAATCATGAGGAGCAAGAAGAACATTTAATGCTGAAATCAGGCAGTTGATAGAAATTATTTGGGTTAATGTTGAATTTAATGCTAGATTATGGAAATTGGCTAAGATATTTAGGTATTATAGGAAATTAGAGATAGCCAATCAAATTTAACCATGTTTTTGGGCTAGATTTAGTTTTTTTTTTTTTGTTGAGAAACACACACACACACACACACACATATGTATAGGGGAAGGGGGATGAAATAAGGGAATATAGCTTATATGAAATAATAAGATGGTTAGATTTCCAATTTTTTATTATATGATGAGCATTAAGTTTTAGGTAAAAGAGTAACTGGGAGTTTTATCATTTTAAGTCCCACGTGATATGAGATTCTCACCATAGACTACCTGTTGCATACTAACCCGTCAAAGTTTAGGGAATTGGAGAAGACATTGTCAAACAACATGTTTCTTTCATCAACTTTAAACTATGAAGCTTTTCTAAACATACTTAGTGGCATTCCAAACCACAATTCCCAAAGTATTCTTAATGAGACTCATAAGCATGGATCATGAGCTAAAAATGAGATGGTTTTCCATGAACTTGAACTGTGAGCTTTGATGTTGTCTTTTGTAAATATGAGCTTTCATTGGAGAAACTGCTTTCCATGAGTATGAGAGAAATAATATGAGCCATGAGCCTTGAATCATTGCTTGAGCCTGATCCATATAGTGATGTTGATAATGTTGTGGGTCATGAGCCCAATTGATGAAGTAGAAGATCTTGTGGGCCATGAGCCCAATCCATGTAGTTGAATAAAATATAGGTTTTTTTGGGCTTTTAAGGATATTTACCCAAAAATTCATGATAATGTTGATGTGGCGTGATTTGCCAAAAAAATAGTGCCATGTGGCATGTGAAAAGAGTCCTCGACAAAGTTTTATCTAAACAAAAAAGAATAGCTATAGGTGGTTTGCCATCCACTCATTTCTTTTTTAAATAAAATTTTATAGACTGAATTTTGTGTGTGTGTTTATATAAATTAGTTTTTAGTTTAAGTTTTGTGAAACATATAATATCAAATAAATGAGTAATGTTAGAAATACAAACTTTTTTATAAAATTATTTACAAATTGTTAATGTGGTAGTGAGTGGTTATTGGTAAACGAAAAATGATGTTAATGATAAGTCTAGATGAAAACCAATAATAAGTTAGCCATATCAACATTTTGTAAAAATGTTGTAAAATAGTTTGTGGCCATAGCATTATTCCAAATAAATATATAAGTAATTACTACTAAATAAATTTATAATTAAAATTTATATAATTTCATTACAATTTTTTAATTATTATTTTCTAATATTTGGTTGCTTAACCCAATTGATAGCATTTCTTTTAGTTGTATTATGTTAATTTTATCCAAATCATTGAGTAATTTAATAAAATGGTTTTTATTTAACATTATTAAATAATGTTATGGTTAAGTGAAGCTATAATACTACATTTTATAAATCAGTTGCTATCTCTATGCATAAATAAAATATTATTTAATTGATATTTAAATATATAAAAGACTTTTAAATACACTCAACTGCCTTGCATAAAGAAAAGAAAAGAAAAGCCCTTGTCTGTACGCTACAATGGTTTGAAAGTCTGGGGAACATCCTCCATGTAGAAAACCCTCCTAGTTAAAATATGCGTTGCTATCATACCCATACCTACGATCAAGAAGCAAGCATCACTGTAAGAGAGGAAGAAAAATCTGCGTAGGGCAGATGCATATAGAATTCTACTGATGAGTAGGGTTTGGAGTGACCTCTCTCAATGTCAAAGAAACTTGCGGGTTCATGAGTACAAAAAGGAACTTAATCCAATGATCATGTCAATTTGTTGATAAAAAATTCTACTGGGACCAATTCCACACAAGTGGTACATGCTCCCAAAATGCAATTTTTATTTCATCTGCATTATTAATTCTCTAAAGTGACACACCTGATTTAAGATTTCAAATCTCAGTAGCCTCTGGATTCAGCTATCTCAGGGGTCACTTTTGAGAATTTTCCTAAGGTGGATGTGGAAATATAAAATAAATTAATATATACGTAAAGGCGTTGAAAACATTAATTATACTAATTGACATGACAAGTAAGCTTTCACAGTATGTGCATTGTAGATCGTCATTGTTAGTGTATTCTTTTTTTTTTTTTTTTTTTTTTTAGAATATTAAGTATTTTTAACACACACGTATGAGAAAAGATGAGAAAATTTTAAAGAAACTTACAGTGGTGGTGTATTCTAGATGTAGGAATGAAGAAAGTATACCATGTAGTGGGTATACGTAACATCTTTTTCATGCATAGCAGGTGGGTCGCACACTTACAATTTTTGGTGGAGAACAACTCTAGTGAATCCTACATGTTATATTATCTTATTCTTGTAATTATACTTAACATCACCATACTGTACTAACATGAAATATAAACCTCTTTGAATTCGTTTAGCACAAAACAATTGCTACGCAGAAGAATATATTTTGTTTTTGTCCTTTAACTTTTGTTTGTGTACGTTTTTAGACCCCTAAAACACAACCGGTTTAACCTAATTATTTAGCCAAGTGATTAATTTAGATAAATTATGCAAATCTAGATTAACACATAAATCATATCATTGTAAAGTGCAGAAAATAAAGAACACAACAATATGAGAACACAGGAAAACCAAACCGGTAAAAACCTTGTAAAGATTTAACCTAGCTATCCTCAAGGTAAAACTGAATCCACTATGAAAGAATTGAAGTTTACATAATAGCGACTTAGACCACTAACATCCTATTGCTACCTCGACTAGGAAACTTACTACCACGATCACATGACAGCTTCGAGTCCACGAACTATTTTTTTCTTGAATCCCCAACAAGCATAAGCACTCCCGCTTGTATATCTTTAAGCTCTTGAATCTGCAACTGAATTGATCACCAAGCTCTTGACATCAATCTAGATCTTGATAACCCTAAGTGTATGTGAAGGCAAACACCTTTAGATCTCACAAAAAATTCACACACACAGCATAACGAGCATCCTTAAAACTTGGCTAGGGTTTTCCCTTTTATACATAGGACAAAACATAAAATCCTACACGAAAAACGGGCTTGGGTTGAGTTGGAAAATTCTGCAGAAAAGCAATCTGCACGAGCTTCGATCGATCGAGTCTAATTTTCGATCGATCGAGCCAGACAGATTTACACAGTAAATCCTGCATAACATTCGATTCAAACTTTACAACTTAAACATACTTTGAGCAAGTCTAAAACAAGACTAAACGTTTTGATCATGGTTTGCCAACATTAAAAATTGAAGTTCTAATACAATTAAACCTAAAGTCTTAGAACCCAACAATTTGTTCTTTTCAATGTATGCTCTTTTAAGATGTTCCCATACGAGAACTACTAGTTTATGTTTATTATGAATATTCAAACTGTTTCAAATTCAAAAAAACAACAAAAATTGTGACTTTGTGATTTCCAAGTAACTTGAATTCACAATTTCAATTAATTTTTAGGATGTGTGTAAAATAATTTATGCACAACAACTTTAACACTAATTTCAATACATCCAAATAAGATTTCTTTTACTATTTGTTGAGGTCCAAAAAATCACAATGATGTACCAAGGCCCAAAACAGCGCAAAGGATTGAAGCCTGAGAAAATAATAAAGCATTTGAGCTTCCAATATAAAAAGGGAGAGAGGTCTAAACCCACTAAGGGTCTGTCAAGAAAGGCCCGAGCCCATGGATGGGCAACTTTCGACCCCCACAAAATAAGGGAAGGAAAAAAGTCCAACACAATCATTAAAAGTCAGAAAAATCACTAGGGAGCCTAAAATTACCGGGCCAGGATACTTGGGAACTCCCAAGAGCTTAGGATCCTCGGGACGAGCAGTAAGGCCAGGTTTGGATTAAGACAAGTCAAGGGGGGTATGCCAAGAAGCACAAAGAACAAGAGCATATGTGTCCCTATCAGCCACCTAATGATGTAGAAAATGAATCAGAAGGCTTGGGAACCAACAACTCATGAACAAAAAACTGGTACCTCAAGAAACCCAGAAAGAAGAACCATGAAGAAAAGTGGCTGGGAAACTTTCAACTTGGCAGGAAGGAATCAGCTCACTTGGGAAAAATGACAAAGGAAAGGGCAGCCAAAAGTTGAATTTGAAAAGGTGGGATCTAGAAGCCTTGAAAGAAGAAAGACCAAAGGTCAGCTCTGTTGGATATCCCAGAACGGAATGTCAGCAAGAGGCTTTTGAGGAAGAAACCCCAAAAGAAGAAAACAATGAGGAATGAGGAAGGGACCAGCCACCAACGTTACTGGCACAACATTGGTTTTGGTACCCAGAGAAGCAAATGGAGGGAATCAGTGGTACCCCAGAAACCCTAGAATGACACTATAAAAGGGGAAGTAGCTACCAGCGAAAGGCATTCATAAACAATCCATTAGAGTGAAATTCTTGAGAAAAAGCTCTGTCAGAATTTGAAAAAGAGAGAAAAAATAGGGAAAAAAGAGGGAAATACCGTCCGATATCCTCAAGCAGCCACTAGAGAACATACTTGGATCCAAAGGGATTCAAACTTTGCAAGTCTTAGAGGCCTGAAAGGCCATCTAAGTCTGTGATTTTTGAACTTATTTGGACCTTGTAACACGTTCTAGTGAGCGTAGTGTATTATATTATTTCAAGAATCCCTAACGTTTTATTTTGTGCCTTTCTTTAACATTTCATTCCTTTGCTGCCTTCTTATTGTTCAATGCATATATTTCTCGTATGTCAGCATAAATGTGTTGTAAGATTTGTGCTCGGTGCTCCCCTTGATTCAAAACCAGCCCAATTTTATTGCGGTGAACCAAGCTCAGTTCCTTAAAACAATAATATTAGGCCCAGGATCTTCATTCATACTTGGGCCTGTGTCCTAGAAGAAAAAAAAAAAAGCATCCATACACCATCATTTTTGGTAAGCAATACTACCATAAATGTCCTAATGTTAAGACTTAAGACCAATAAATGTTAAACAAATAGTGGCTTAGCAAATTGCAAGAAACCTCCTATCAGAAAATGCAATTAGCCTGTGGGGTCATAATGAAGGACTGTTTCAAGGTCTTCCTCTACCTCCCTAACTTGAACAGTGGCCTAGGTTGTAATAATAAATAAATAAATAAAAAGAAAAAAGAAAGGACTATCAATTAGCCGACAGTGGTAGTTGCTACTACTACTCAAGAAATGTCCAGAATATTTGCTGCTATCCTAAAACACGGTTACATAACCCAATTGCATGGTGGTCAGACGTTTGAAATTTGCAAATCTTTCTAGGGACAAATTCCAGTAACATCTACAAATTGATAAACAAATAAATAGCCTAGGAGACTATTATGGTTCTTCAATTTATTCATGGTGTATACGAAAGCGAGGAAAGTTGGTAATTAGAACATTTACATGTTAGGTGTTAAAAGATTTAGGGTTTGTTTGAGATCCATTTATTTTGCTGAAACTGAAAATTTTCTGCTAAAATTACAGTATATAAAGGTAAAAGTCATGTGAAATAATACAGTGAGACCCATGAATAATACTAAAAAGGGCAGTAAGGCCCATAAACAGCAACAAAAATAAGCTGAATAGTAAAATAAGTTAGCAAAAATAATTTTTGCCAAACACACACTTACAACCTCAAAAAAAAAATTGAACAAATTACAACTTACCTACCTGTAGTTTGGCCGAAATTTAAATTATCTACTTTGGTTTAAAAACAATGCTAAATATGTAATTTTGTTTTACATTTATGTCTCCTTTATCTAAAAACACAAAAAACATAAAAATATCATATAAAAAAGAATCAAGATAAACATTTATATCATGGGATTTCAAATAATAGGTAAACGACTTAAATTTCAATCAAACCAGCAAGTTATAATTTTCCCAAAATATTTTATCAATTTTAACTCACTATTTCAAAAATCACCCTACATCCCATCCGTTATTTTTCACATCACAGTCAAACACTGTTCATTTATTTATTCTTCTTTCTTTCCCTCTCTCACTCTGAATAAACCCAACAACCACCAAAACCACCCTCGCTAGCAACTGCCACCTAAAATCAACCCACCATCGTCACCAACCATCCTAGCTCAAAGTCACGACCCAAAATCAATTGACAACCACCAGATGGAAACCCACGACCCAAAATCAACTACCACAGCCATATCAAACACAGACCCATATGAACATACACACGAAAATTTCACAATGGTCACAGAATCAGCCCCTATACTTTGTAAGTCACTCTGGACATGAATGGTGAAAATAGGACTCTTAGAGTCAGCTCCAAATGGTTATAACTTATCTGTGATTAGTTGGGTGAAATTTAATTTCAATCTGAATGAGAGGAAGCAAATGTGAGATTAAGCCGACTGAGTGGGAAAAATGTATGAACAATTCAGTCAGCCTTTGCTTTTTTCTTCGGTCAAAGCTGAAACGGTTTCGTTGCCTTCATAATACAACTTGGCGCAGTTGCATAGTGGTGTTTATTCTGTATTGTATACTAATGCTCTTTGTGGATAGATATGCAAGCATCATATTTTTTGGCCGTGTTATGTTGTTTCTCTTTTTTTACCTTGTCTTACTATCTAAATATCACCCATAAATCTGTTTATGTAGAAAGCTGCAATCAAGAAGATGGATATGCAAGCATCAAAAGAGTTTCTTGCTGAATTAAAGTTCTAACACGTGTTTATCACTTGAACCTGGTAATACACTCTTTTCTCAACAAAGAGAAGAGAATATGATTATTGCTTGAGAAGATGAAATTTGAATGAAAATGTTTTTTCTTTCTGCAAATAGATATAACTGATATTTCATCTATTTAATTAGTTTCGACAATCTCTGGCATGTTACTTACCAAAGAAAAATCACTGGCATCAGCTAGAAATCTGTCTAGAGCTGCTTGTCTTCTTATTTTTTCAGAGAATATGAATATCATCATATCATTGCATTCATCTAAACCTGACACTGAATTTCACATGGTTCCCAAGTGAGGCACAATTGGCCCTTTTTTTCAAAGACCAAAAGCTTATGTTGTATGCTTACATGCACAGCTTAAGTATCCAGTTTATGCTTGTGACTGTAGAACAGTCTTATTATCTGTTGTAGAGCTACCAATATAGATTACTGTATCAATTTAAGCCTTTACATTGTTATATTATATTCCGTTCAGTAGAAACACACATAATTTTACATGTTCTTTGCTTAACTGCTTGGGACTTGAAACGCTACTTCTCTGTACTAATTACTTATTTATTTCAAAGGTCAGCTATGCATTTACTCTACCATGAATACCTTATGTCCCCCAAACCAAGCACAAAATTAGAATTAAAGTTGTTGCATCGAATTTTAAATTACAAGTAAGACCTTATGGATTAGTTATCAGAGGATCAGGAAGCAGACCAAGAAGATGTTGAAATTATTTTCAGAAGAGATTATTTGATCCTGGTAAAAAGCTTTATTTTTCAAAAAAAAAGAAATTAAAAACTTTTTTTATTCATGTAAAGTAACCACTTGATATATAAAATCTTTTGTATGGGAGGATTTTTCTAAGTCCCCTGCCTATATAATTCCTTGGTCAGGTTATGCAAGCAATGCAGTTGTGCTTTTTTTCTCTCAAGGATGAATGAGTTTTATGAGATTTGGTTACTTCTAAACTTCTAGATACCATGCATTATTTACAATCAATGCAGGTGCGCTTGATTGGATATTGCGTTGAGGGTTCTCTTTTTATAGTCTATGAGTTCATTGAGAATAGAAATTTAGGCCAACATTTGCGTGGCTCAGGTGAGCATATATGTGCACTGACAGCACTGTGGAGATCTATTTTAGCATCATTGTTCTCAAAGAAATGGTAAGAGTTATGTTTAATTGTTCACGGGGAATAAGCGCTCCCTGCCATAGCCTGCTAGGGTGCAAATAGCTCTGGATTCAGCAAGAGGTCTTAGCTTGAATATATTCTTGAGCATACTGACCCAGTTTACATCCATCGTGATATTAAATCAGCAAATATATTGATAGACAAAAACTTCAACGCGAAGGTTACATTTGCACCTCTATTGTCAGTATGGAGCTTAAAGCCTTCTCACATTTAGTACTGACATACATATGTTGCAGGTTGCAGATTTCGGATTAGCAAAACTCACAGAAGTTGTTGGAAGTATATCATTCCACACACGTCTCGTGGGTACATTTGCATACATATCGCCTGAGAAAACTAATGTCTTTTTCATCTACTTAGGATGTCGGTTTGTGCTTAAACTTTCAGGATTGATGGTACCTGACATTGTACTTTGGTTGACTTAGGAGATCTAAGCTATCAGAATGTGTGAAGAACAGTATATATGCTGTACAATTGGCTATTCTAAAATGCTTCTGATAGTTCCCCCCCCCCCCCCCCCCCCCCCCCCACCAGTATATAAATTTATGACTAATAGGGCCATTAGATTATATATAATTGTTTAGTGCTATCCTCTTGTGTGTGTGTATATATATATATATATATGTGTGCGCGTGTATATACATTAATAAGAGGATTCTCCTGTTTCATCTTCAATTTTTGACGTACTAAAATATCCTTATATAAATTCTAAAATAACATACCTTTTAGTTTAACTTTTTTCCTATAAGAAAGTAAAAAAATGTTAAAACAATAATACTATCTCACATATAAAAGACAAAAAAAAAATCATTATTCTTAACACCCATTTGTATTCAAATGTCTAATTCCTATCTGTATTTGATATCTATTTAAATTCAAATACTTCAATTATGACAAACTGTATTTGAATCCAAAAACTTTTTTTCTCCTTTCTGGAGCTCTCCCTCTTGTGTGAGCACGAGTATTCCCTCCCTTGGCGGTGTGTGAAGGGTATTTTTAAGATTTTTTAGTTTTTTTGAGACAAAATGGACGATGATGTAGCTGATAGATTGGAGAATATGAAGTTAACAATTTAGGAGGAAGAAACTATCTCCATTTCGGATGATGGAAGGTTGGAAGCCATTGAGAGTTGCAATCTGAGTTTGATTGGGAAGTTCCTTACATGTAATCCCTTTAATAGAATGGCAGTGAAGATTACAATAAGGCGAGCATGGGGATTGAATGAGTCAATGCAAATTTTAGAAGTGGGGCCGAATCTCTTTCAATTCAAATTTCAATCAGAGTTTGATATGGATCGGATCATGAAAGGAGGTCCCTGGTCATTTGACAATCAGCTATTATTATTGCAACGGAGGAAGAATGGCATGACTGTGGGAAATATTCAAATGGAATCTGCCTCCCTTTGGGTCCAAATTTGGGGTGCACTATTTGATATAATTTCCCCTCAAGTAGCGAGGGAAGTGGGGAGTATGCTAGGTGAGGTTGAGGAGTTTGAATGGAAGAAAAGGAAGGAAGATATCAATATGTTTATAAGAGTACGAGTGGCTCTACCAACCACAAAACCTCTCCATCGAGGAGGGTTTATTGCTGGATTGGATGGTGAGAGGTCGTGGATGTCTTTCAAATATGAGAGATTGCCTATGTTTTGTCACTTCTGTGGAATCCTAGGTCATGATTTGAAGCATTGTGCAGCCCATTATGCAGTTGAGAAACAAGGAGGACATGTTAAGTATCAGTATGGTGATTTTCTCAAGGCAACTGGGAGTCGTCCAAGGGCTTCAACAAGTAAAAATGCAAGTCCTATGTCCAATACGGAGGAGGGTAATGGAAGTGAGGCAAAGCAGACTTCAGGCCAGGCGGAGCAATGTGTGTTGCAGAAGGCGATGGCGGCGAGGGAGACCAGATCAGGAAACCCGAGTAGTATGGATAAGGGTTATTCCGTGAATCAAGGGATGGATGCTAAAAACATGCATGATAACAGTGTGAATCATGAAAGTCATGCTAACGTAAAGGAGACTAATGTTGAGAAAGGGGAATTAGGTCAGGAAATTCTGCACACTAGACAGTTTACTACGGAATTAAATGTTGATATTGATAAGGGATTTACTCTTTTCAAACCGGATGAGGGGCAATCAGATACTATTCCTGTGGAAATCCAAAGTCATGCACTATCTGATAATAATACAACACTGGTCATGATTAGGCCAAGTAATTCTAAGCCCAAAGGAACTTGGACTCGCATTAATAGAATGGACTTTGGTTTGAGTGGCTTAACTAGGGCTATTACAATACCTGGCCTGGGCAAAAGAGACTCACGTGAAGTACAGGAAGGGCAGAAGGATGAACAAGCTATCAAACGAGGGAAAGTGAGTAGTGATGATGGAAGCATTGATTATATTATTGGCAGGGGTGGAGAGCCATCCTTGTCGGGAGTAATGAGGCTATTAAGCTAGAACTGCCAAAGGCTTGGGAACCCTTAGACAGGTCGAAGCCTTCACAAGATTGTGAGGGAGCAAGTTTCCACGGTTTGTTTTCTTATAGGGACAAGAATGGATAAGGAAGGGTTTGAAAATTTGTATGGAAATTTACCATTTCAGAATAAGATTATTGTTAAACACCCTAATTTGGGTGGCCGGTTAGCACTATTGTGGAAAAATAATATTCTTTTGGAGATTATCAACTTCACTGTAAACCATGTCTTGGCTAAAGTCACGGAGGCGAATGGTTTTGTATGGTACTTGACCGCTTTCTATGGTTGTTCGGATGCATAGCAGAAGGAAAACTCATGGAAATTATTGAAGTATTTACAAACCTTTGTGGAGGGACCATGAGTGGTTATAGGGGACTTTAATGCTTATCTACATGCATCAGAGAAGAAGACAACCACAAAATTCACAAATTGAAGCTTTTAGGGAGGCTTTGGATTCTTGTCACCTTCAAGACCTTGGATTTTCGAGATATCCTTACACTTGGAGTAATAAGAGGCCTGGGGAAGCAAACACCAAGATTCAGCTTGATAGAGGTGTGGCAAACAAAAAATGGATGGAGAAATTTCAGATGACAAAATTGTACACCTGTCAACACATGCATCGGACCACCTACCCATCATGCTCCATATTCAGACTTACTCTCAGTCTAGGCAAAGACGTGAAAGGAGATTCAAGTTCGAAAAGGCTTGGCTACTTAGGAGTGAATGTGAAACGGTAGTGCAGGAGGCTTTGGGGAGAGCAGGTGAGGATAGGCTTAGGTTGGCATCAATACATGAAAATATTAAAATGTGTGGAGCCGAGCTTATGGCTTGGGGTTCACCATCGACTGATCCAGACATTAAAGCAATTAAAGAACTCCAAAAGAAGTTGGATTTTTTAAATGAAGTCGAACCTACAGAGGCTACCAAAGTTGAGTACTTGGAATTGAGTAAAAGGATGGATGAGCTATTACAAAAGCAAGAAATATTTTGGGCTCATCGGTTTAGAATAAATTGGTTAAAACATGGGGACAAGAATACAAAGTTTTTTCATGCTAAAGCCACACAAAGTAGAAATAAAAATAATGTAAGTGGTATCCAAAATGCACAGGGGCAGTGGGTGGAGAATTTGGAGGAGGTGGTTGAAGTAGCTTTAGCCTACTTTGATAATCTTTTTCATGCTGGTATGGGAGATCAAATGGTGGAGTGTCTGAATGCAGTGCAGAGCAAGGTAACTGATGATATGTGGGAGGTTCTATCCAGTGAATTTACTGCTAAAGAAGTGAAGGTGGCTCTATTTCAAATGGGACCACAAAGGCTCCAGGACCCAATGGTATGAATGCCCTATTTTATCAAAAATTTTGGCATATAGTGAGTGATAATGTGTTTCTAGTTGTTTTGGATTTTTTAAATAATGGGAATATGCTACCTGAAATAAATCATACAAACATTGTGCTTATCCCTAAAGTTAAAAACCCAGTGAAAATGTCTGATTTTAGACCAATAAGCCTGTGTAATGTGATTTACAAAATTATTTCCAAAGTGTTGGCAAATAGATTGAAACAGGTACTCCCTCAAATTATTTCACCCACTCAAAGTGCGTTTGTACCTAAGAGGTTGATCACAGACAATGTATTGGTGGCCTATGAGACACTCCATACTATGCATTCCAAAAAAAAAAAAAAAAGGATCCTTGGCATTAAAGTTAGACATCAGCAAGGCATATGACTGGGTTGAGTGGCAGTTTCTTCAGAGCACTATGGAAAAGATGGGATTTCCAGTTACTTGGATAGAAAGGTTAATGAGTTATGTAACAACACCATCCTTTTTTATTCTGGTGAATGGGAAAGCTTATGGCATGATTTACCCATCTAGGGGAATACGCCAAGGGGATCCTTTATCACCATATTTATTCCTATTGTGTGCAGAAAGCTTCACTTCATTGTTGGCACAAGTAGAATCAGAAGGAGGGATTAAAGGAGTATCCATTTGTAAAGGTGCACCAAAAGTCACTGACTTAATGTTTGCAGATGATTCTTTGTTGTTTGTTAGGCAACTCAGGCTAAGGGAGAAACTATAGCAGAGATTCTCCAAACTTATGAAAGAGCTTCAGGGCAAAGTATAAAATTGGATAAGTCTTCAACTTATTTCAGTAGTAATACTTCAGACAGACAAAAACAACAGATCTTGGAGATTTTGGGAGTCAAGGAGGTGAATAGAATTGAAACTTATCTTGGCTTACCAAATTTGGTTGGGAGGGCTAAGTATCACACTTTTTCATACTTGAAGGACAGAATATGGAAGAAGCTTCAAGGTTGGAAGGGCTTGTTGTTGTCAAGAGCTGGGAAAGAAGTTCTCATCAAGGCTATGGCACAATCCATACCTACATACACAATAAGTGTATTTCAACTCCCTTTGAAATTATGTGATGAACTAGATGCATTGTGTGCTAAATTTTGGTGGGGACAGATGGGTAATGAACAAAAAATTCATTGGAAGAGTTGGGATAAATTAACAGCTTCAAAAAAAGAGGGAGGAATGGGGTTCCGAGTAAGAGCTTTTAATCTAGTTTTGTTGGCCAAGCAAGGGTGGAGAATTGTTCAATGCAAGGACTCTTTGCTGTATCAATGTTTTAAAGCAAGGTATTTCCCGCATTCATCTTTCCTTGATGCTAAAGAATCACCAAATTGCTTATATGTATGGAGAAGCATGATGACTGTACAACCTATTCTTATATCCGGACATTGTTGGAGGGTGGGGAATGGTCTCTCAATCAATGTTCTAAAGGATAGGTGGATTCCCAACTATCCAACCAACAAAATTTTACATTCGGTTCATGGGGATGTGGATGACATGCTGGTTACTAATCTGATCAACCTGGAATTACATAGTTGGAGGAATGAGGAAGTCATGGCTACATTTCACAGGGAGGAGGCAAAAGCTATTTGTCAAATTCTATTGAGCCGAAGAGATGTTAATGATGCTATAATTTGGCTGCATAATTCAAAGGGATTATTTGCAGTTAAGTTGGCTTATCATATGGCTAGGGAACTCCAAACTGATGGCAATTGGGTAGGAACTTCAGGGGCCTGTGCTGAAAGGAAGATTTGGGCTGCAATATGGAAGCTTAAACTTCCAAACAAAATAAAAATATTTGGATGGCGAGCCTGTCATAATATATTATCGACTGTAGGGGATCTGACCAGGAGGAAAGTTTTCCAGGAAAACAAATGTCCCTTATGCACAAGAGAGTTGGAATCAACGGTCCATGCTTTGTGGGATTGTTCTGCGGTTCAAGATGTTTGGGCTGGCAGCATTCGAAAATTGTAGAAAAGTATACACGGGCAGCCAAATATGAAGCAGTCGATGGAGGATTTGTTGGAGTGCCTCACATTGGATGAAATGGATTTGTTCTAGGCTCAAGCGTGGTTCATATGGAATTAGAAGAACTGTGTGGTACATGGAGTAAATTGAAGGACCCGAATTGCATAAATAAAAGAGCAGAGGAGTATATTGAAGAATTTAAACAAGCCCAAAATCACTTGACTGTTTAGACTAGGCAGCCACTCAGTGGAGATGTTTGGCAATCTCCACCACAATCGGAATACAAACTAAATTTTGATGCAACACTTTTTTCGAGCTTGGACAGATCAGGCTATAGAGCAATAATTCGAAATGACAAGGGAGAAGTCATGGCTGCTATGACTGCTAGTGGACCGAAGGTGGGTACAAGTGATGAGGTTGAATTGCTTGCCTGCAAAAGAGATTGAATTTGTTGTGGATGCTGGGTTCTCAAGGTTTATAATTGAGGGAGATAATAGTAATGCAATCCAAGCCATCTCTTCTCCATTAGAAAATTATTCAATGTTTGGGAATGCTATTAATGATATTAGGCATTTGATTTGGGGGTTACAGTGGACTAGAGTTTGTTGCATTACAAGAGGAGCAAATAAGGTGGCACATGCATTAGCTCAATATGCTAGGAATACATTAGATGGGGATTTGTATTGGTTGGAGGATTCTCTCCCCTGCCAGCCTTAGAAGCCTAGTATCATGATTCTTTATCAATTTGAATGAATGAACATTTTCCTTTAAAAAAAAAATACTTCAATTATCTTTATAAAAAAATACAAAATTACTTTTTCCAAAAAATACCACAACCTCGTGTAAAAACTATTCATTCTTATTCCGAAAATTTTATGATTTTTTTTAATTCATTAAAACATTCCAAAATTTTTACATTACTTTACTTCTTCTTCTTTTTATATTATTTTTAAGTATTATAATACTAAAATAAAAAATTAAATAAAAAAAAAGAGTATTATTACACGTGTAAAAGATGTCTGTAATGGGAGTACCAAGAATGTTCTGTCAGATAGAGACAGTGGTCGCTAGTGAGTGGGAATTAAAAAAGGGTGCTGTTAACGGGTGTTGTACAGCACCCGTTAGTGTGATAAAATTTAAAATAAACTATTCACTTTTTTTTAGGGATATGAAAAAAGCTGGATATGTATTAATTGTGTGTTAGTTTAGATGGAGAAAGTCAAATCATTTTGCAACCTGACCAAAATGCCCTTGAATCCAAAATTGAAAAAACGTGTTCTTTATCTCTAGATTACCCTTAGCCTTATTATGAACTTCCAAATTTATCCCCACTCTACAACCACAAAATACACAGAAATGGCATATAGAGAAAATCATAGCAACATCTGGGTATGGACAAGGACCTTCCATCTGACCATCACTGATCTCATTCTAACATCAGATTTGTCATCTTTCTCTCATGTCTGTAGGCAGGGCAATACGATTGCTCATGCTCTGGCCCAAAAAGCTAGACATTGTTCTCCTATTTCAATTTGGTTGGACTCCTATCCAACAAATATTTCATCTTTTGTAATAGCTGATTCTTCAGCCTTGTTTTTATAGTAATGGGTCTCTTTCCTAAAAAAAATAATAAAAAATCAATTCCAATTTGGTTTTGGGGCTACAGAGTGAGAGAGGAGTTGGTCTTGGGTGAAATTGAGAAAAATTAACTCTTAATGCTTTTCAATTGGTAGGTAAGAGGAAAGATGAGAAATTTGAGAGAGTGGGTTCTTTGGAGATATGTCTGCGTGGAGGAAAATAGAGTGGATATTGTAGAAAGATAAAAGTGGATATTGTAGAAGATGTGTTTGCATGGAGGAAAATATAGTGTAGAAGAAGAAAGAAGATAAAAGTGTGGAGGAAAGCAAATAAAGAAGATGAAGAAAGTGGATATTTGTGAAGAAATTGGTGGTTGAGAAAAAAGAGGGAAAAAAAAATTAAAAAAAAAAAGTGTGTTAGTGGGTGTTGGGTAAAGTTATAAAAATAAATAAAAATAAAAATCTGATTTGTCCATCAAAGTTGTCCATCCAAAAGGTGTGTCAGTGGGTGTTGGGTAAAGGTATAACAAATCTCATTATGAATCTGTAATCAGATTTGTCCATCAAAGTTGTCAAAATCTATAATCAAATTTCTTTTTTCTTTTTAATTTCGTGCCAACTAAATTAATAAAGGAAAGTAATGAATGAAGTTCATTAATTATAATCCTGAATCCACCCATACTACAATAGAGATATAGAAAATAATTAAGAAAATGAATTCATACAAAGTTATCATAAATTAATTAAGGAAATGAATACCTGATTTTTTTGGATTCAAAAATACAAGTTCAAGAGCTTCTACCTAACATTTCAAACAAAATATTGGATTCAATCCCATTTCACTTGAAGTACATGTTTTCCTTTTTTTTTGCACCATTTGAGGAAGTACAGGTCTCTTTCTCCGGACACATAGAGATGTTATGGCCAACATGCTTGCAAAGCCCACAAGTCTTCTTTTGCTTTCCTAATTCTCTTCTGCCTTTCATTCATTTTTGCTTTAGACGGCCTTTTGTCTTTCATAGCGGAGGACAATTAAGGAAACAATCTCCATCAATCACACCATTTACATTGGCATCAACCACATTTTTCTTACCTACTAAATTTCCATCATCCAATACTAGCGATTCTTTTTCACTTAATGAGGCTTCACAACACCAACGAGATGGTAAATACAATGGTGGAATATGGTAACAATCTCTGTGAAGGAATACACTAAGAATGTGACGACAAAGTATATCCCAAAATTTAAAATGCTTGCAACTACAATTAGTCATCTTATCATCCCATAAGACCTTGTGCTTTTGACTAGTTTCATCTTTATAATATTGTAGCACAAATTCAATACGGTTTTCTTGATGAACTAAATATTGTGTTGCTCTCTCAAACTCCTTTTGAAAATTTTTGAAAGCATAAGGTGTCAAAACATTGTGTGCTTGGTCTTCTAATGGTAACAATGTTCTTAAAGAAGAATCTCTAAATGTCCCTAACATTGTATCATGTGATTGTGTTTGCTCAATATCTTCAATGGCAAGATCAACCTAAGATTGCAAATAATAAAATAAATTAAAAACTTTTATATGACATATAAAGACTACAAATATTAAGGGTAAGTATTGACTTACTTGTTTAATGAGTTGCATCAAGTTTATGTGAGAACTAACAAACCATTTAATAAAGGCACTTATACTTTCCGATCTTCCGGTTGTTGTCATTCCACCAAAATAATGTCCTCGAAGGTAACATAGTACCCAAAAGTGCTTGATTTGGTATAAATCAATTACATGCTTGTTAGTAAGCATGTCATACTTTTCCATGACTTGAGTCCATTGACCCTCAAATTCTTCACGAGTCTAACTTGTATAACTTGTAGAACTCTATGCACCAATTTGAATATTGATTACGAAGAATAGATGTAAACCAACCATTAAACTTAGCGGTAATATGCCATATACAAAAGGCATGTTTTGTGAGTGGTAATTCTTTTGATATTGCCTCCGTAATCCATGGATCTTGATCTGTCAAAATTGCCTTGGGTTTTTTCTTCATTAAACATGCAAAATTCTGCTAATAAAAAAAATTATTAGAATATGTAAACATTTCACCCAAGAAACAAAACGCTAATTAAATAAAATGAAAAAATAGTTGTACAAATTTATAAGATAAATAGAGTACCTTCATTAGTCATCGAAAAGCACTAGTTGTTTCATTTCGAAAAAGTGCACAACCAAAGAGAATTGACTTTCCACGATTATCGACACCAACAAAAATACCAAAAGGCATATCATAAGCATTTACCTTGTAAGTAGTATAAAAAACGACCACATCTTTATATTTTTGGTACCAATCAAAACTATGAGGGTCCGACCAAAAAATATGCTCTAACCTTTTCTCATCATCGGTTGTGAATGCATATTGAAACTTAGAATTCCTTTCCTTAGCAATTTTACAAAATTGTAAGAGATCCATAGCATCATTCACAGCATGCATCTTTCTCATTTTCACATAAAGATAACGAATATCTCATTGAAAAAATGGAAGATGTCCATGTTTCAATTTTTTCTTAAGTTCCATGACACGTGTTATTTCTCTAATTGAAAGTCCAACTTCTTTGTATAAGAGAATGCAATTTTTATCATCTTCAGTGATAACTCGATTGGCTAGAAGAAATCGTACACTCAAAGGGGATAACAATTCATGATTGTGATCTACAACAAAAATAGTGACATGCCATTCTTTTGGAAAAATGTCTATTGACTTTCGCAATACAATAGTTAGACAAGCTTTGCATCCACATTTTAAAGACTTCCTATTTCGTTACTCTTTAGATGGATCCACCATTTTTAGTGGTTACCTACCTTCCTGATAACAAAAGAAATTACGTCTTCCTATTTCTCCATTTTTTTTTTCTCTGAACAACCTTTTCGAATTGTAAAACCATTTTGATTTGCATAATTTTTATAGAAAATGAAAGCTTCTTCTTCACTAAGAAAACATTGACCAACAAAAGGCTCAAATTCATTTTCTATTGAATTTATATCCTCATATTCTTCAATAACCCCCGTCTCATCTATTGGACATTCATTCCAATCAATTATTTCCCCTTCACGTGTATTATTATTTTTTCCATCATTCGGAAACTCATTTAACTCAACACAATTCCTTGAAACACTTCCATGAATCTCACTTGCAATTAAATCATCATCAATTTGTGCTATATTAAAACAAGAATTAAAAAAAAAAAATCAATATCATATTATACGTTAAATGAAATATGGATTACAAATAATAGAAAAAAAAAATAGTACATTCATGAGGTAGTTCATTTAAGTCAAAGTAATTCATTGGAACAAGTTGATGAGTCTCACTTGCAACTAAATTGTCATCCATTTGTACTACATTAAAACAAGATTAAAACAATCAATATTCAATATCATATTTTAGGATAAATGAAAAAAAAATTGATACAAATAAAATAAAATAATAGTTCATTCTTGAAGTAATTCATTTAAGTTAAAACAATTACTTTTAACAACTTGATGAGTCTCACTTATAACTAAATTTTCAACCATTGGTACTATATTAAAACAAGATTAAAACAATCCACATCATATTTTAGGATAAATGAAAAAAAAAAAAAAACATGATACAAATAAAATAAGATTAACCTCATATTCAAATATATTTTAAAAAAATAAAATTATTGTACCTTGCAAATAATTGTTTAATCCTTCATTCAACACTTGAACTTTTCTTCATCTTTTTTTTTTTTTTTGGAAGTGGGTTTGATAATGATAAAGTGAAAGAAAATGAGTTTAATATTGGTAAAGTAAAAGAAGTTAAAGAGTAAAATATTGATTAAATAAAATTAAGTGGGAAATAAAAAGTAAAATGGAGATCAATGTGTTAAAGAGTCATTTTTATCCTATAATTATTGTAGAAACCGAAGTGCACGCCTAAAATCAACTCCAGCTTAAAAGTAAAAGTTTGCTAATTTCCTCTTCAGCTGAAAAGTACACGTATAACATTAACAGGAGCTGGCCTTCACCTGTTAGCAAAGTCCATTAAAAAAATAGAAAAGTCAAACCATTCAAAATGATCTCTTTCTTTCCCGATTCCAATGACCAAAATCTGACTTATTGATTTTTCCTAAATCCCACAAATCAGGGTTCCATTTTTGCCAATCCGATGAAAGTCAAGTTGGGGATTTCGTTGTTGGTGTTGGTCTCAGTTTGTTTTTCAATAGCTGAATCCAAATGTAGCAAAGGATGTGATTTGGCTTTAGCTTCATACTACGTGATGCCGGAGACAAATCTCACTTTCGTAGCTCAAGTTTTGCAGTCCAACCTTAATATCAACCCTAGTACAATCGTCAGTTACAACAAGCAAACGATAGCCAATGAAAACAGTGTTCAAAATGGTGTAAAAGCCAGTGTTCCATTCCCGTGTGACTGTATCAACGGCCAGTTTCTGGGTCACATGTTTGAGTACACAGTTCATTCAGGGGTTACGTACAAGACGGTGGCACAGGAGTATTATGCCAATCTGACCACATATCAGTTGTTGCAACAGTATAATAGCTATGACCCCAATGATACCAATACCAATACCAATACCAAGTTGAATGTCATGGTCACATGTTCCTGTGGCAATAGCTTGGTTTCAAAGAATTATGGTTTGTTTATTACATACCCGCTTCGGCCAGAGGACACCATCGAATCGATTGCGTCGGCTACGAGTCTTAGCGTGGAGTTGCTGGAGGGTTACAACCCGGGAAAGAATTTCAGCCAAGGAAGTGGTGTGGTGTATATCCCTGCCAAAGGTCAGTTTATTTCAGTGAAACCAAATAGATTTTTAAGTTTGTTTGGATGAGTTTATTTTTTGGGGTTATTCTATTTATTTGGTTAGCTTCAACGTTATGAAGTCTCGTTTTCCCTCTCTCTCTCTCTCTCTCATGTAAACTAAGGTTATGTAAGCAGTAATTATAAACTTTTTATTTACAAGTCGTTGGGGTAATTGGTTAGCAATTCAGAAAATTTTTATGAGAAAAGAAAAAAAAAATTAATATTATGATAGTTTTTTTCGTTTCTCATAAACTTGGTGACAAAACTTTTTTTTAAATGAATTATTAACCCTGGCCACTTGTTAGCATGATCCATTTATTAATACTTATTGATAATGCACAAAAATAATGAGTGAGCTGATCGAATAGGAGAAGACAAGGCAATATTATCATGTATTTCATTGACTTTTAAGCATATAGAGAGAATACCCTTTTCCTTTCAAAATAGTTTCTGGGGAGTGGGGACCATGAATTTTCATTTGCTTGACATTTTTTCCCCTTTCTTTTCTATTGCAGATCAAAATGATAATTATCCACCTCTAGTATCAAGGTACCATGTATTTCATTTTTACCTTCATACAAAATGAAGCTACAGCTTACATCTATTTCTCATTTTCTAATGTTTCTTTTTCATTTTGTCCCTTTTGCAGCACAAGCGGTTTGGCCCTCTCCCACAGTTGGTTTTACAGTGATTAATTTTTCTTTGATTTTTGGAGACAAATATGAGATTGTAAAGTGGACAGTTGATACTACTTTTCTGCTTAATATTTGCTTATCAATAAGCAGGATTAGCAGCCGGAGTTATTGCTGGCATAGCTGTGGGAGCTGTAGCTATCCTGCTGTTACTTGCAACTTGTATATATTTCGGATGTTACCGAAAGATGAAGGTGGAGGCATTGTTGCTCTTTACAGCATCTAAGGGTCAGCATGGGCGTGGTATATTTATTTGTTCAGAACTCTTCCCCACCTGTCTTGTTAACTTTTATAGATATTTGTCAAAGAATGATTGCTTTATGGATCTACTGAATGGAAATGCTAGAAATCTCGATTAAATGAATTGAAAATCTTATTTAATCATCATCACATTGCTCATAGATAACTATAGATCTTATGCTTATTTATTATTAAGCATGCCCTTACAACACCCCCCCCCCCCTCCCCCCCACACGTCCCCCACCCCCTGCCCCACCCACAAAAAAAGCATCATAGTTCATAGTAATTTTTTTTGTTTTCATTTGTGAATGAATTTATCTGAAGTTGCTGACAGATATTACTATTTTAGTGAATGTGATTGTTGATTTTATTGGAAGAGTTTGCAACTTGAAACTCTCACTAGTGTCAGTACTTTGATCTATCCTTGTTTTCTGCAAAATAGTTTGCAAAGTTAACCTTGGACATCCTATTTAAGCAGCTCCACTGAATCCATTGTACTGTATATAAAGAATCATTGTGACTCATAGAAACAATGAAATTGTATGGATCTTTCTACTTCTTTTGTTCAATAAAATGGGAGGTTAGACATGATTTCACTAATTGTTTTTCCATCAATTTTATATTTAGACCCTAGACCTACCATGGGCAGCGATGCAGAATCAACTGGTCCTGCTGGTGGTCCAGATAAAGCTTTGGGATGTATAGGTATAACTATGCACAAATCAGTAGAGTTCTTGTATGAAGAACTTGCCACAGCTACCAATGACTTCAGCATGGCTAGTAAGATTGGTGAAGGTGGTTTTGGGGCTGTTTATTATGCAGAGTTGAGAGGCAAGGTTTGTAGCCACATGTATTTTTATTCATCATAGGCGGATTGCACATTAATCATGTACGGCAGATGCAAATTGATTAAGTAGTTGCTCTGAAACTTGACTAATTTTATTAGTTGAGAGTTTTGGTCATGTAGGTCTATATAAAATGATATGCTAGTCCCTCTACATAGCAGGTTTGCAACCTTTCATGAAATTTGATGACAAATCTTTTAGGGATAGATGTCAAATAGGAACAAAATGCCAATCCTTTTAGAAGGGAGATGGTGAGAACTTTGAATTTCAATTTCAATTTTTAACCAATTAAGAAGAGGTTGGGAACAAAATTACTAAAGCACATATAAAGGTTCAAGGTGAAGACTACGTTGCAAAATGAATAGCTGAATAGATCAAATGACTTCATGTAACTGTTGTATTCTTATCTGAATATGTGCTTTATGATATATTGTTGAATATTTTAGCTACTCTAAAGTAAAAATTTTGAGGTTGATTGTAAGAAAAAATTTAGTACAGAAGTCAAGTTGGACAAATTGGTATATATGGAATTTGCAAAGTTAGCTCCAGGTTGGATGTATGAGGGTAATAGAGTAGGGTTCAGCACCCAATCTGGAGAAGTGGGAGTGGATGAGAAATTAATCCAAAAAATGAGAAAAATGGATGCACAGTTCAGTCAGTCTTTAGCGTTTGCTCAGGTTAAATATGAAATATACACTTATCAACATCTATGCTCTATGTTGCGTGTTACATTTGTCATTACTCTATATTGATGGCTAAGCAGGCACATCAGCTTTTAGCCATGTCATCTTGTTGTCAGTTCACTTTCCTAACAGTCCCTCCCCATCACTCAATTTGTGCAGAAAGCTGCAATCAAGAAGATGGATATGCAAGCATCCAAAGAATTTCTTGCTGAATTAAAGGTTTTAACTAGTGTTCATCACTTGAACCTGGTAATATACCTTCTTTCCCTGGAACTTTAAAAATATATTCTTATTAAAGGTTGTATGCAAAGCACAAAGCTCCCATTTTTGTAGGGTCTGGGAGAGGTCATGGCAAGCAACCTTACCTCCAATATTTTTTTGGAGAGGTTGATTCAGGGTTCGAATTCGCAACTTGTTGCTTTTAGTGGAAGGCACTTGCCATCATACTAAAGGCCCAACCTCTAAAAATATAATGCTCATTGTTTGAAAAAAAATGAACTAAAGTATTTCCAATCATAGTCTTTGGAGAATTGTTCACATAAGCCAGAAGCTTTATGTAAATGTTCATTTATGTATCATATATGGGGGATATGATCCTCACCTCATTGCACTTGTCTCATTCTTATCTCATTTTTAAAGTGAAGCATCATTGGCCCATGGACCAAAGTTTACGTTGTATGCTTTTATAACCAGTAATTGTCTAAATCAGTGAATCATCTGTGCAATTATATACGTATATATGATTTTATTAAATGATCCCTTCACCCCTTTCCATCATGTTTATACTTTATACATGTACAAACACACACAGGTGCGCTCAATTAATATGTCGATCCAGAGTTAGCCATGCCATTTATTTATCCCTTTGCCAATGCCATCCATGCCCTAAATATGACCAAAAAAGTTTTTAAAAAAGTTGAATAATAGAAGCCCTTAGTGTTGTGGTAGTTGCAAGTAAGACCTTAATGCTGAGGTGCTAGAGGCTTGTATGCAGTAGTCATGTTATTTTCTCTGTTATGTAGACAGAGGTTTAAGATGTTTGATTCTTTTTTATCATCTGTACACTATATATTACTTACTATCAACCAATGCAGGTGTGCTTGATCGGTTATTGCATCCAGGGTTCTCTTTTTTTGGTCTATGAATATATTGAGAATGGTAACTTAAAGCAACATTTGCGTGGCACATCAGGTGAGATTGTATGTGCATAGTGATGATCTTTTTAAGTGATGTCACATTCAGATCAATGGTCATAATTATGTTTATATGTTTCTAGGGAGGGACCCGTTGACATGGCCTACTAGGATACAAATTGCACTTGATGCAGCCAGAGGTCTTGAATATATCCATGAGCATACCATTCCGGTTTATATCCATCGAGATATTAAATCAGCAAATATATTGATAGACAAGAACTTCCATGCAAAGGTTGCATTAGTAACTCTATTCTTGCTATGGATCTTCAAAAATGTGTTCACATTGTTGTATTGCATTATATTGTAGGTTGCAGATTTTGGGTTAGCTAAACTGTCTGAAGTTGTAGGTGTATCAAGCTCCACACAAGTCATGGGAACATTTGGATACATGCCACCTGAGTAAGTTTACTTTTTTTCGTAAAACTATTAACCTACAGGCACTGTTCTCTGATCCCCTGGACTTCTTCGTAAATGGGGAGGAAAAACTTTAGCTATGATTTCTGTAAAAAAATGGATTATTTTTACCTATCTTCTGCGCAGATATGCTTGGGGTGGAGATGTTTCTCCCAAAGTAGATGTTTATGCTTTTGGGGTTGTCCTTTTTGAGCTTATTTCTGCCAAGGAAGCATTGCTCAAGGCATATGATTCCACTTCTGAATTTCAGAGCCTTGTCGCCTTAGTAATCTTCTTTCCATCCCTCTAATTAAACAGCTGGATGCTATGCTTTTACTAGGCTTAATCATGTCTGGTACTATTCTAGGAAACCAACCTTGGCCATATATTTATTTTATTTTCTGTGTTTCATAGTTTAAGGATGTTCTTAATCAGCCTGATCCCAGAGAGGCCCTGTGCAAAGTAGTTGACCCTTGTCTTGGAGGTGACTACCCACTCAACTCAGTCTGGACGGTAAAGCAACTTATACAAAAACCTATTTTTACTTTTTAATGATTTCATTTCCAATAATTCTATAGAGATGTTTGGTTGCAGGTGGCTCAGCTTGCCAAAGCATGCACACAAGAGGATCCACAACTACGTCCAAGTATGAGATCTATAGTGGTTGCCTTAATGCAGGACAAGCCAAAACTTTGACAGAAAAATTAAACAATAACAAAAATAAATGACAGAAACCTAAGAATCAGTATCAAGTTTTGCTTGGAGTAATACTAAGGCTTTGTTTATTTAGGGATGGAAAAGTAGGGAATAGAAAATGGTAAGAGGATGAAAAAGTAAGAGGATAGAAAGAAAAAAAAATTAGTTCTCTCTCTCTCGTGTGTTTGGTTGGGGACAGAAAAGTGGATAGATAAAACTTTTTTATTTGGTTAAGAAGAAAAATAAGATAATAGACAATAGAATTTGTACAAATTTACTTTAATGCCTTTATTACATAATTTTTAAAAAATATTTTATGAAGGAAAAAGAAGTATTGTTGGAATAAATAAAAAAATAAATAAAGAGCTCAAACATTGGTTTTTTTTTTTTTTTATCACAAAAAAAAAAAAAAATCAATGCACATATAGTTTTAGGGTGTAGATAAGTAATTTTCTTCAAACCATGTTACCCCCATTTTTTCCCCAATTTGGGGTGTTGAATTTTGGTGGGTCTGGAAGGAAAACATGTGAGTCCCACTAAAATCTTCTCCCTCATCCCCTCTCAACCAAATATTTCCCCTATTTTCTCTCTCCCTCTCTCCCATCCCCATCCAACCAAACATCTCCCCTAAATATTATCCCCACAAATTAGTCCAACCAAACAAAACCTAAGTAAAAATAAATAAATAAAAAATAAAAAACAATAACTACTGAGAGTTGGCACTTTGATTGGTTAGAGTTGGTATCAAGCCATGGAGATAATCTCAATTGAAACTTTTATTCATCAAAAATAAGTTCTTGCAATAGGAGTATAATATTTGTTTATACATGAATACTAAATTCTAATTTTAATTCACATGAAAAAAATCTAATTGATATAGAAAACCCTAAGTACATTTTTTTTTTCTCTTTTTTTAGAAAACCCTAATTATATCATTACAAAGATAACCATATCTTTAAATAAATCCTAATAAACCCAATTAAATACTATGACCTAAAAATAAAATAATTTACTAGCAAACTTAAATGATACTAAATTAAAATAAATATTTCATTGTGTCTCACACATCATGCCCTAATTATACTTTCTTCCAAGTAAAGATTTGGATCTTGGCTCCTGTTATGAAAATCAATCTCTTGTCAATCTAATGCTTGGAAAGGTAGAAACATCTAATTTGTTAGTCCCAGCTAACTGTGTTAGCTATTAAAAGGATCAGTAATTCACCCAATAGAAGAACTATGTGGTAGTAAAATAAAGAAGTTGAAACTGTTGGTAGACAACTCGGCTGTTATTCTAAGGAGAAACCAAGCAAACTCTAGAGCATCTCAATGAATCCAAAAGCAACTAGAATTCATCTTTTGTTCTACTGCATACGGGAAGCTGATATACTAGGTTTAGCAATAACCTGAACTTCTATATAAAGTCATTCATGTAATAACAAACAAATATAATGAAATGAAATAGCAAACCGTGCGTCGTTTGTTATTAAATGTGCTCCTCCTTGTAGCAAACAAAATTAATTTTCTTTACTTATTAAAAGCATGTTATCAACCTACCCGTCCCTATGCTTCTTAACTAATCAAAAAAAAAATCTCTAGCCACTTACAATTACAATCTTGCACCCATCTTGGTATCAGAGTAAACTAACCATAAACTCTGGCAACAAGTTCTAGTGCATTTGCATTCACTTTCAACTATGTCCAAAACTTTGTTCCGGTTTTTACCAATGAGGGCTATGATTTTTGGAGCATACCAATGAAAACATTTTTCATTTCACAAGAATTGTGGGGATTTAATTGAAGAAAGCTACGAAGAACGTACAAGTTCAGAAGACTTGTCAACTTGGACAGCTAAGAAAAAGTAAAATAAAAAATTCAAGCCAAAAAAAAAAAAAAAAAAAAATGCAAGTTCTCTACTCTTCATCCACCGAGGGTAAGTAAAACTCTTTTTTGAACCTACTTTTTTTATAAAGAAATCACACTTTTATTTTTATTTTTTATAAATGTATAAAGAATTCACTTGTTTAGGTAAAAAATGTATAAATTACAAAATCTTCTCAAACCTTAATATAAGTTTAAAAATGAATTCAAAATTCAAATCCACCTTAAACCCGTTTTAAAAAGTTCTAAACGGGTTGGCTCTGAAAACCCAAATAATCAGACCCGTTGCCATATTTATTTTTTTCTTTAACAAAAGTTTAAAAAAAAAATTGATGAAATTTAAAAATTATTAAATATATGTAAGATGTATTTAAGGGGAAAAAAAAAATTTTAATCAAAACAAAAGCAAATGTTGACCGGTGGACCCTCACACACGCTCATGACTCGAGATCACTTGACAGCCCCCACGAGTTTAAAGTCTCAATTTAGTCTAGAAAACCGCGGGAATTTTCTGTAAGTCAATGGTAAAAGTAAAAATAAATCAAAGTGTTCAGTTTCAATTTTTCTCTTCCTTTCCCAATTGCTATAACCCAATTCTTGATTTTGCCGAAATTCCACAATCACGGTTCCAATTTTCCCAATAGAATGAAACCCAAGTTGAGATTTTTGGTGTTGGTGTTGGTGTTGGTGTTAGTTTGTTGTTCCATAGCAGAATCCAAATTTAACAAAGGATGTGATTTGGCTTTAGCTTCATACTACATGTGGAAGGACTCAAACCTCACATTCATAGCTCAACTTTTTCAGTCCAACCTTAACATCGACGCTGATACTATTCTCAGTTACAACAAGAAAACCATAAACGGCAAAGACAGTAATCAACAAGCTGTACGAGCCAATGTTCCATTCCCATGTGACTGTATTGATGGCAAGTTTCTGGGTCATGTGTTTGATTACACGGTTCAATCAGGGGACACGTACGAGAAAGTGGCGCAGACTTGGTATGCGAATCTGACAACGTACGAGTTGTTAAGGCAGTACAATAGGTATGACCCCAATATGATCCCTGACGAGAATGCAAAGATGAATGTGACAGTGACATGTTCGTGTGGGAATAGACAGGTCTTAGCGTACCGTTGCTGAGGAGTTACAACCCTGGTATATATTTCACACTAGGGAGTGGTGTGGTGTGGTGTACTTCCCAGGAAAAGGTGCGGCTTGTTTGTCAAACCTTTTTGAGTTAAATAATTATTTATTTATTTATTTAGATATGTGATTTAGGATTTTGTTCATTAGATTTATTTGGTTAGGTTCAGAGGTATGAAATCTTGTCTTCTTTCTTCTCACCAAAACAAAACAAAAACAAACAAACTTGTCTTTTTTGAGGTGTATTTGTATTTTTATATGCTACCTTTTTTTAATTTCTTTTTATATTTAAAAAAGCCAATGAAAATAACTCACCTCTCTATTGAATTAAAGTAACTAACAGTAAACAAAATCTGATAAAATTAAATTTGGTCTTCTCTAAACAAATTCTAGTTAAATTACACATATATGGTTTTCCTTTTTGACATTATTCTAGCATGATTATCACATTGGTGATTTTGACAGTGATTCCTTTTTGTTTTGTTTACCATGATGCACATTTGTCCAATTCCAAATTCTGTGAAAAGTATTCACTTTTTCCTTTGTCTATTGCACCAAGGGGCCACAATAATTATGCAATATTATGCTTTCCTTGAGTTTAAAGCATATCGAGATGATACCCTTTTCCTTCCAAAATAGTTTCTGGGGACCATGATTTTTTAAAATTAGCTTGACATTTTTTTTCCCATTTTTTTCCATTTGCAGATCAAAATGATACCTATCCACCTCTGGTATCAAGGTACCTTCTAAAAATTTTATTTTCATACTAAATGAACCTACAGCTTACATCTATTTCTCATTTTCTATTGTTTCTTTTCATTTTATCCCTTTTGCAGCACAACCGGTTTGGCCTTCTCCTACAGTTGGTTTTACAGTGATTATGTTTACTTTGATAGTTGAAGACAAATATGAGATTATAAAGTGGGCAGTTGATGGTGCTTTGTGCTTAATATTTGTTTATCAATAAGCAGGATTAGCAGCCACAGTTATTGCTGGCATGGGTGTGGGAGGTGTAGCTAGCATGCTGTTACTTGCAGCATGTATATATTTCAGATGTTACCGGAAGATGAAGGTGGAGGCATTGTTGCTCTCTTCAGCACCTGAGGGTGCATCTGCTCAGCATGAGTGCGGTATATATATTTTGTTCAGAACTCTTTCCCACCTGCTTTTGTGCTTCTAAAAATAATTGTCAATGAATGATTGCTTCATGGATCAACTGGTCTTGAAAATCATCTTTGTACTTAATTCCCTCTGAATGGAAATGCTAGAAATTTCAATTTAATGAAGTGAGAGTATCTAATCTTGTTTTCTGCAAAATGGTTGCCCAATCTAACCTTAGACATCCGATTTAAGCATCTCCTCTGAATTGTTTGAACTGTATATATAGAGTCATTGTGACTGATAGAAACAATGAAGTTGTATGGATCTTTGCTTTTTTTTTTTCTTTTTCTTTTTTCAAGTGGGAGCTTAGACATGAATTCACTAATTTTTTTACCTCTGTTTTTATTTAGGCCATAGACGTACCAAGAATAGACATGCAGAATCAACTGGTCCCAATGGTGGTCCAGCTTCAGGTCATATAGGTATAACTGTGCACCTATCAGTTGAGTTCTCATATGAAGAACTTGCCACTGCTACTAATAACTTCAGCATGGCTAGTAAGATTGGTGAAGGTGGTTTTGGGGCTGTTTATTATGCAGATCTGAGAGGCAAGGTTTGTATTCATAAGTATTTTTTTTCATCATAGGTGGATTGTACATTAACAATGCATGGCAGATTTGCAAATTAATTATGTAGTTGACTCTGTAACTTGACTGATTTTATTATTCAAGAGTTGTATTCATTTAGGTCTATAATAAATGATATGCTAGTCCATCTACATGGCAGGTTTGTAACCTTTCGTGACATTTGATGATAATCCTTTTAGGGAAAGATATCAAATAGGAACTCCATAGTGATTCTTTTAGATAGGAGATGGTGAGAACTTTGGTTTTCAATTTTTATTTTTTTAATCAATTAAGATGATATTGGGAACAAACTTATTAAAGAACATATAAAGGTTCAAGGTGAGGACTACTTAGCAAAATGAATAGCTGAATAGATCAAATGACTTCAGTAACTTTTGTATTCTTATCTGAATATGATTATATTTTTTGTCGGTTGTAGCTACTCTAAACTAGGAATGTTGAGGCTGATTGTAAGAAAAAATCTAAATATGGAAGTCAAGCTGGACAGAACAGTGTATATGGAATTTGCAAAGTCGGCTCTAGTTTATTTGTATGAGGTTAGTTGAGTAAAGTTTAGATACCAATCTGGAGAAGTAGAAGTGGTAATGAGAAAAATGGATACACTGTTCAATCAACCTTTAACCTTTGCTCATGCTAAATAAGAATTTGTACATTCATCAACATCTAAGCTCTACATAGCATTTTGCATTTGTGATTACTCCATATGGATGGCTAAGCAAGCACATCAACTTTGAGCTATGCCGTCATATTATCAGTTTTCACTTTCCAAACAGTCTCCCCCCATCGCTTTTATCTGTGCAGAAAGCCGCAATCAAGAAGATGGCTATGCAAGCATCTAAAGAATTTCTAGCTGAATTAAAGGTTTTAACAAGTGTTCATCACTTGAACCTGGTAATATACTTTCTTTCCCAAGAAAACTAAAAGAGCTTATTTCTTAAAAAGCTGAATGAAAGTTTCAACAATCATATTCTTTGGACATTATTTCCGGAAAATATAATCCGCCTCCCAAGAATTGAAATGATTGCAGACAGAAGGCAATTTTGGTTGGTTTATTTACTTGTAGTTGTGGTTATTGGGGGAATCCTAAATCCATTAACTAATAATAGTGATGCTCTGGCAGGATGGTTTTTTATTAGTCAGCTGTATATTAAATACAAGTGTGCATACAAAAAATGCAGTAGCCATGTTATTTTCTCTGTAGAGTGGACAGAGCTTTAAGATGTTTGATTCTCTCTTTTTTTGTCTATACGCTATATATTACTTACTAACAACCAAAGCAGGTGTGCTTGATTGGGTATTGCGTTCAGGGTTCTCTTTTTTTGGTCTATGAATATATTGAGAATGGCAACTTAAATGAACATTTGCGTGGTTCATCAGGTGAGATTACATATGTATGGTGATGATGTTTCTAAGTGATGTCAAATTCAGATCAATGGTCATAATTATGTTTATATGTTTCCAGGGAGGGACCCCTTGCCATGGTCTACTAGGGTACAAATTGCCCTTGATTTAGCTAGAGGTCTTGAATATATCCATGAGCATACTATTCCGGTTTATATCCATCGTGATATTAAATCAGCAAATATATTGATAGACAAGAACTTTCACGCAAAGGTTGCATTAGTATTTAGTAACTCGATTGTTGCTATGGATCTTCATAAATTTGTTCACATTGCTTTGTTGCATTGTAGTTTGCAGATTTTGGGTTTACTAAACTGTCTAAAGTTGGAGGTGTTTCACTCCCCACACGTGTCATGGGAACGTTTGGATACATACCACCTGAGTAAGTTTACTTCTGTCTGTAAATTTATCTAAGAGAGTAACAATTTCAGCAATGGGAGATGGGATTGGGGTGTTTTGCAGATGCGAGCTGCTCATAGAAGGACCCTATATAAGCTCAATGAGCAGCTATCTGGAGTTTTCTCTGCCAGTCTATAATTTTCTGACCAAAGGACTTGCATTGTGTGTGATTGATAAGCAATGTCCAATATTTGATACATATCTATGAGATTGTTTGGGCTTGACGATTTATTAATTTCACTAGTGGTTAATGGCATGGCAGCTGCCATCAAAAATTTGAGAGACCTGTCGTTAGTGATAATTTATGCTTTTTTAGGTGCCAGGGGCCCAGGATATGCCTCACTTTTGTCCCCTATTTCTGCCAATATTGTATCCTGTGTTACTGTTGATATTTTGTTCTTCTGGCCACTGATGTTCTCCTTGGAAATGGATTTCACAAAGATGAGTTCGCTACTCATTGTTTACTGATCCCAGGGACTCCTTCCTAATATGGGAGGAAAAACTTTAGCCACAATTTCAGTAAAAATTGGATTATTTTCTACCTTCTTTGCAGATATGCTCGGTATGGAGATGTTTCTCCCAAAGTAAATGTATATGCTTTTGGTGTTGTCCTTTATGAGCTTATTTCTGCCAAGGAAGCTGTTCTCAAGGCATATGATTCCACTTCTGAATCTAAGAGCCTTGTCGCTTTAGTAATCTTCTTTCCATCCCTCTAATTAAACAGCTTGATATGAAGCTTTTATTTGGCTTACTCCTGTCTAAAACCACTTTCAAAGAAATCAAGCTTGGACATATATTTATTTTATTTCACAGTTTGAGGATGTATTTAATCAACCTGATCCTAGAGATGACTTGCGCAAAGTAGTTGATCCTCATCTTGGAGATGACTACCCCTTCGACTAAGTCTGGACGGTGAAACAATACTCACACAAAAATCAGTAAGTGTGCGTTTGCGTAGCAGCAAGCCGCAGGCGTATGTGTATTTTTCCTGGGTCTCAGGTACTATTCACGGACCAGCAAGTACGGAAAAATCAGCAATAACTTTAAAACTAGGTCCCACTGGTACTATTCACAATTTAAAAATTATTTTACTACCGTGTTTTCAGCAATAAGTTTTTGATTTTCAACAATAAGCATTATCCAAACAGACTCCAAGTACTTTTTGGTGATTAATTTCATTTCCAATGATTCAATAATTGTTTGATAGTAGGCATTCAGACCGAATGACTCTATGAAATTACGTCGATACTTCCATATATTATGGGTAACGTAGGAGACATCTCTATTTTCCCCCAGGGGAATCCTTAGAATTACTACTTCTTAGCTTTCAATTTGCCTCTGACCATCAAATGAAATGTGAATAACCCGTCCTCCTCTCTTTGAAACAAGGGACGCTTCTGGTATTGTCGGTGCTTGAAACAATTTTGTCTTCTCCATATTACTATATCTCTAAAGTCAATAATTTTATACGAGGAACTACTGAACTCAATCACTTGCTGCTGTTACTCTTCAGCAGCTTGCCAACGCGTGCACACAAAAGGAGACGCGACTACGTCCAAGCATGAGATCTATTGTGGTTGCCTTGATTATACTTTCATCGACAGCTGAGGATTTGGAGGTTGGCTCCTTTTATGAAAATCAAGCTCTCATCAATCTAATGTTCAGAAAGGTAGAATGCAGATAGTGTAATATCTTTAAACGTCAGGGTTTTTCTTTCTGTGAGTATTATTAAGCCATTTCAATAATAGCATCCTCTGAATCACTTCAATTATTTCTTTTATAGACGGAATCAATCTCCATGCTAGGAACATAATTCCAGCCCCTTCGGGCTAAACCAAATATAGGTTTTGCAATAGCTGACTGCTGACCCTATTCTTGTTCCCAGCCATCTGTTAAGAGTCTGAAAGTCTATAAATTTGTAATAAGATTTGATTATCATAATTGTATCTTTTTTTTTTTTTTTTTTTTTTTATACAAGCATTTATACTTGTGGAGTGACGACCGCAGCAAAAGTACGTGGTGATGATAATATCTTTAAAAGAATGAGAAATTGAAATAATTAATTTAAAACTTAAAAGATTTTAGTTTTACAAAAAGAAAGACATAACACACTATAACAAAAGTTTGAAGAATATAGATCACTTCAAAAAAATAATAATAATAATCAAACACATCGAAGTTTCTAAAAAAAAAAAAATCCAAAATGATAGAATGATATATTTGTAGTGATAAAGAGATTAAAAAAAAAAAAAAAAAAAACTTTTAAAAGTAGTTCAATTTTTAAGGAGAACAAATTGTCTTCACTAAATTTTAAAGAATAAACTATATATTATACCGCATATTGGAAGTTTTTTTTTAGAGAGTTTCAACTTATAGTGTCTACTATTGATAATAACTCTTTATCATCATACCAAGATACCAATTAGTTTTTAGTGTAGGTAGGAACACATATTGGGAGATGTAAAGGTAAAAAGAGGAGAAAATTTAAAGAAAGTGTAATAATAAGTTAAGAAATTAATAATAAGAAGAGTTAAAAATAAGAAAGAGGTGATATTTTGACTGTTATATATTGGAGTTTGGTTGAACATGTTATATATTGGAGTTTAATTCACCTAAAGTGAGTAAATGTTTATAAAAATTAGGAAAAATTGGAAAGAAAAAGGATAATGACATTGCACTAATATGGCTAAACTAGAGAAACAATAATAAATGTTAAAATTAATTAATAATAGAAAATAAAAATTTATTGGAAAAGACAATCTAATTATCTTAAGGAGAAAACTATGATTAAGAACAAGAAGATTACATGATTATACAAAAATTCTTATAATGTTAACAATTGTGAATATACTTTGTGAATAATGATAACAAAGGTTAACAATGGTTAACAGCATAGTCAATCATATAATCTTCTTACTTTAAAATATTTTACATAAGAAAATATTATAGGCACGGATGAATACAATCAATACAAAATTTATTTTTTGTATAAAAAATAGAAGAGTTACATTCATCATGAGCCACCTTTTGGATTGTAGGGTAGAACAAATTGGCCAAATTTTCCATATTATACACATTTGCAAACATATTTATTAGTTAACATCGTTTTCAAACTTATTAGCAAACTAACATCTCGAATCTCTTAGACTCAAGTTCACTGTAGCAACTCGAATCTTAGAGCCTCAAATTCCATGTGCTGGCAAAGTTGAGGTGGAATAAAATCCACGTGGAACTCAAGTCTAAAAAGACTCGAGTTCCTACTTTGCATAAATAACAAATTTGATTAATGCAATTGATCAAAGAAGAAGAAGTAAAAAAAATAAAAATAAAAAGAATTAGAGGAAAGCCTTCACTTGGAGCATTTGCCGCCTGAGTTTAGTCTGAGCTGCTGCCTGGAGCCTTCTTCGTGGTTTGTGTTTTTGATCTCTTTGGGTTTGTTGCTTTGTATTTTTGTTTTTGATCTCTCTAGGTGTTCACGGTTTTTGTTTTGATCTCTTGCTTCGTGTTCCTATTTTTGTTGTTTCTTTGGTCTTTTGTGGGAACTTGTGGCTCTTTTTCAGAGGGAGAAGAAGAGGTTCAAAGAAGAAGAAGAAGAAGAAGATACTCACATGTTTTTTTTTCTTCTTTTGGTTTTCTTTTGTGGAACTCAAGTCTTAGAGACTTGAGTTCCACATGAATTCTTTTTCCACTTTAGCTGTGCCGCCTCATGGAACTCGAGTCAAAGACTCGAGTTTCTTCGCTGAACTTGAGTCTTAAACATTCGAAATGTCAGTTTCTTAAATAGTTTCGAAAACATGCTAACTAATGAAATTGTTAGCAAAATGGTCTTAAATTGCAAAAAAATCCGAACAAATTAGATTTGAGAAAATTTGTTTAAAATTAAAAGAATGATTCACAAATTCTATATATTTTTTAATGATACGAAAAAGGTTATAAATAGCTTTTATTAAAATGTGAATATTTTCACTAACTTACCTTTCAAATTCCTGCGAAAAAATTGTATTATTTATTAATATTAAATTTTATTTAAAAATATTATTAAGATGAATTAGCAATTATTTATTTTCCATTTTTGGATTGTAACGTTTCATGAGGAGATTTTATGAAGAAAATTTTATTTATTTGAATTTAAGTTCTTCCAACAATTATGAAAATTTCAAGCAATAATTTGAAACGTAATTCATGTTGTAGTTAATTTTTTTGATTGCATAGCTGTATGATGGAATTGGGTTGTAATTTATAAGTTGTTTATTTTTTTTTAATCATAATATATAAGTTGCTTAGGATTGAATGTTGCGTAATGTGTGATTTATGGAGTAGTCAATTGGTTTTTCATTATCTTTAAGTTAATAAAAACCTTATATATACTTTTTTTTTAGCCTTAGTCCAAATTGCTTTTAAAAAAAATAAATAATAATAATAATAATAATAAATTATCACGCGCAACATGTGGGTTTGCACTTCTTCCAACATTTTCCCTTCCTTTTTATCTCTTTATCTCCCCACTACCCTTTACTTTACTGTTACACTTTCTTCCTCTTTTTAATATTTTGACTCTTTTTCTCTCCATTTTATTTTGTATAAATTTGATATCATTTTCTCAATTCAGTCCATATTAATTTTTTCGCCACAAAACTATGAGTACTCTCTCTCTCTCTTTTGGTGGATTTTTGTTCTTTCTTATACATCTAATTAAGGTTGATCGCTCTTTTTTTCTTTTTCTTTTTTAATATGTGTTTTGGTATTGTGTTTTTTTTTTTTTTCCCTAATTTCCCATTAGAAAGTCTTCTCTTTCCCTTTAATAGCTTTGGTTGAATTTGAGTTTGGGTTGATACTTAGTTTCTTTTGGAAATAGGAATTTGAATATGCCTACTAATTTTTTGAATAATAAATTATTATAAAGTCTATTTTTTTATTCCTTTAGTTTCATTTTAATTTTGGCTAAGATAACATTGTATTTCTGTGATGTGAGGTTTGATTATTATGATAATTTTCTTATTCTTTAAGAGATGAGAAATAGGAATTAGAAATTTGAAACTTTATTTAAAGTTTACTTGTGTATTAGGCAAATATAATACACTACAATAAAAGTTAGAAAAATATGGTTCACCTTAAAAAAATATTAATCAAACACACACAAAAAAAAATTAATAAGATGATATATTTGTAGAGATAAAAAGATTAAAAAAAGTACTTGTAGAAATATTCTTAAAAAATAAACAATACATAAAATAATTGTTACTTTTTATATATAACACCTCATTACATAATGTTTATATTCCCACACACCGCGTGGGTCTACGGCTAGTGGCCTTAATAGTCAAGACCCACTCATTTCTTTGCTTTAAAACAATATTCCTTCACACTCATTCACGGTTTAATATAACTTGTTTCTTTGTTTTAACTTCCTAATTTTGATGTTAATCTAAATGCATCTAGAATAATGCTAGAGATATAAACTTTTTTATAAAAAAATTTACAAATTGCTGATGTGATGAGTAATTATTGGTAAATGAAAAAATAATGTTAATGATAGGTTAAAATGAAAACCAATAAAAAGCTAACTACATCAACAGTTTGTAAAAATGTTGTAAAATAGTTTGTCTATAGCATTACTCATGCATATTTGATTACAATAGTATCAATAATTAAAACAAGACTGCTGACTTTGTGCAGGAAATAAATTATCTAGAAGATACTGAGGAATAGAGGAAGAACCCAAAATTCAAAACAAAACCACGCTCAACTCTACTTAGCCCTGGACAATATGATCCATTACAATTGCTACAATTTTATCAGCCATCCTCAATTACCATATCTCCTTCATTGATCTATTGTATCTCTCGTCTTTCCTTCCAACATTAATAGAGCAATTACATTATAAATAATTAACTTTACTTTTTTGATAAGTTGCTAAGTGCAGCCAGATTATATGCAAATGTAATCTCACACTTTTTCAAAATGCTAAGGCTAAATTGCAAATTGCTGAAGATTCAACACAGACTGCTTAAACGACAGTCGTATGCTTGTTGTGGTCTACTGTAGACTGCAAGTCATGTATTTCCTTCCTATTCATTTTATAGTAACAACTAACAACACGTGATTAACTAAGTCCAGGTGTCCCTGTATGATTGGATGTCAATGTAACTGATTTCGGCGATCAAGTCTGTTAGGAGTTAGTTGTTTTCCCTAGCCTTTATTTTCTATTATACTATAACATAGAGGAGCTGTACAGATTGAATAAATTAAATTAATACAATTGAGAAAAATTCTCTTCAGTTCGATATGGTATCAGAGCTGCGAGTTGACACAAACCATTTCAATGACGTCAACTTCTTCAACCCCAACAATTGATGATTCTCACCCTCTGTGGAGAAAACCCTAGCGTTGTGTTTGTTTTCCAACTTGGTCCCGTCACGTGCAATGGAGATGTCTCTAATTGCAAAGAGCAAATTAGGGTTTGTAGATGGGACTCACTCTTAGTACAACTATGGTGCAAACCTAGACACGTTGCAACAATATAATTGCGTTTGGATTCTCCATTCTGTCTCACCAAGGATCGAAATGAGTCTAGTTTATTGTAACACTGCTCTTGAGGTTTGTAACAATATTCTTAGAGAGATATTTTCTCATGGGAATGGACTAAGAGTATTCCAGTTACAGAAAGACCTCGCTAGCATTTCACAAGGTGAAGTTTTTGTGAGTGATTTTTCTTCACTCAATTGATGATCCTCTGGGATAAAATTCATAACTTCAGGCCATTACCATATTGCCTAATGTCGCGGAAGTTTGAAAAAAACACACACAATACTCTCTTGATGGAACAGAAACTAAACTATTAGCTTTTGATAATAAACCTCAAATCCACAAGGGATTTCCCTGAATCCACGAGGAGAAGAAAACTGGAATCCACCAAATAATTAATTTGACAAAAAGGATGTATTTAATTATAATAGTCTGATTTGCCTCTGACGATACAAAACATATAAATATTAAGAAAAACGTCTAAAACCCTAATTCACACTAATTATGCGAATAGGTGACAAAATACCAAAATTTAACAAAAATGGCAAAATTAAGTTAAATGGAGAATCATAAAATACTGATCTTAAGGGTCGTCCCAAAACAAACAATACCTTATTTTTACTTTTAAACTAAAAGTTATTAAGGAAAAACAAATATTACTATAAATAACACAAACACTGTTTTCGAGGCCTTAATGAAGGAATTTGCCTAAATTTAATCAACGCTTATATCATGAGTCTGAATTAAAATGTCGTTTCCCTTTAACTTGCAAAATTTCATGCAATTCTGACACTATCGTCTTGATGGCCTCTACTGGCATCCCCCTTTAATTTTGTGTTGTGACTTCTGTCCCCCCTTACTAAAAAAGAACTCGACCCCGAGTTCCCACTATCTAGTTCATCAAGAGGATGATAATCATACAAGTTAGCTACATTGAAGGTAGAAGAAATGCTCATGCCTAGAGAAAGAGCAACCACATAAGCATTGTAGTTGATCTTCCTAGTAATCTGAAAGGGCTCATACTTCTTATCCTTCAATTTATTGTAAATACCAACAAGAACCTCTCCTTCCTAAGATAGACCAACACTAAATCTCCAACATTGAAGATCTTCTCACGCCTCTTCTTATCAGCAACTTCCTTGTACTTAGCATTTGTAACTTCAAGTTTCTATCTCACCTCATCTTGCATGGCCTGAATATAGTCAATCATATTCTCTGCAGCTTGACTCAATTCTGGAAGCTCAGATAAAGGTACCAAGTCCAAAGCGTATTTTGGGGGCACGCAGTAGACGATGGCAAATGGAGCCTTATTGGTGCTTTTGCTAACTGAACTGTTGTAAGCAAACTCTACTTGGGACAATGCAAGATCCCATTGCTTGGGCTTTGCTCCTAAAATACACTAGATTCCCTAAAGTGCAATTAACCAATTCTATCTGACCGTCATTCTGAGGATGGTTGGTGCTACTGTAATTCATGGAAGTGTCAAAACATTTCCACAAGGTTCGCCAGAATTGATTGATGAACTCGGTTTCCCAATCATAGGTTATGGACTTTGGCACTATATGCAAACACACAACCTTTTTAAAGAATAGATTGGCCACTCGAGTAGCATCTAAAGTCTTCTTGCATGCTATGAAATTGGACATCTTCGAGTACCTGTCAACCACAACAAAACAATATCCATACCTCACTGGGTTCGAGAAAGACCCAGTATAAAGTCCATAGACAAATCCTCCCATTGTGCTTGTGAAACTAGTAAAGACATGTATAAACTGTTAGGATATGTGTTCTTAAATCCTATTGTATAATGCTATGTATGACATTATATATGACTTAATGTTGTAATTAATAAAGTTGTTTTATTATTATCTAAAATAATGGTAACATGAATATTTGGACATTATCATATAGTCCATAAGATGCATAGTATGTGATTTATGTGAAAAGTTACAGAAGATATAAATCACATGTTCTTTGTAAACTCAGAATTATAGTTCATATTCAGTGATGAAATTGGGCATTTCATCTGCAAAGACTATAATATATCAACTAAGATGATTTGTCTTGATCATGGAAGTGAAGACTTCTAGTTGATATGTTGATATATTTAAAGAGTTACGATATATTGAATTGGACCGCTGTGAGATTTATTATTCTCCTAATGACTGTCAAATGAATAATAAATTTCACAACTTCTATTTACATAAACTGTTAATCCTGAGAGGATAATGAATCTGATCATGAAATGCAGGTTGCTTTGATATATCAGGAGTGAGATCTAAAGTTATGATCGAAACCTTAGTATGTTGGGCAGGCACATTTAGTGTTAATGGAACATATATTCTCAAGATATAATTTATAATTTCTTAACGGAGATATAAAATATTCTCTTGAGATAAGTTTAATGGATTTGGTTATTCAGAGTGTTAGGCCTAACCACTTTAGTAAGGAAATACTAAAGTATATATTTATAAAATTAGATTTCATAAATATATGATGAATAACTTAAAGAATTAAACCAGGTACTCAAGGATTAAGATGTAGTAATCTTCAAAGTAGCAGTTTACATTCATCACTTTGTATTACTATGAATATTTTATGAATGGGTTGCATGTATAATAAAGTTTTGAGATATAATTTATTAATAAGGCCTAGAGTGCAATTATATTTATATAGTGATATTAAATATAATGAATGCTAACTTCGGACTTATCAAGAGTTGACTGAAAAGCCCAAGGCCTATTGGAGCTAGTGTTTTATTGGTCCTTTTTGTCACACTCCAAGTCACACACTAAAACCCAATTGGAAGGATTCAAATCCTCTAGAGTTCTTAGGGTACTCTACCAGTAGAGTTCATTAAATCCTAACCACTCTTTAATGATTTAATGGTTTAGATTCTGCCATGTCAGCATTTCATTAATAATATTCTTAAAATAATAAAATAATGTTGTAAACAAAATAATTAAGATGATTGTTAATGAAATGCTGACATGGCAGAATCTAGACCATTAAATCATTAAAGAGTGGTTAGGATTTAATGAACTCTACTTGGTAGAGTACCCTAGGAACTCTAGAGGATCTGAATCCCAATTGGAAAGGCCCAATAGGCCAGCCCAATTAGATAATCAGTTAGATACAAATAGAGAAATATACAAAATTTTTATTTATTTATTAGAGATACATCATTGTGAAATAGTGTGTATGTGTGAGTGAAGCCACTCAATTATTCTCCTTTGGAAACTGATTGAGAGATTACACTTTTTAGGCGTAAAGTAAAATTGCAGTGAAGATTAAAAGTATTCCCAAGTACTTCTAATCTTTTGTTTTGAATTTTACCACACCAAGGTACGCTATCTTGTTCTTAAATTCTGAAATTTATATAATGCATGTTATCAATCATGAATTAAATAGATTCATGTTTGTTGCTTTTGCTATGTGTTTTGTATAAGATACAAAACCAGATTTTCCAACATAAACTAGTATTCTAAGTTTGACCATTAGTAGTTTGGCAAATTGGACACTTTTTTACATGATCAGCAACATCCCTCTTGAGTTGTGGCCAATAATACCTCTCTTCTACCAGTGCTATAGTCTTGTTCCTGCCCATGTGTCCACCCAAACCTCCACCATGCAGCTCCCTAATAATCTGCTCCCTCAATGAACTTTTAGAGATGCATACTATTGATAGCAGTATGAGTTTGTTGACACTTACCCTAAACATTACCAAAATCCTCATCATTCTTATACAGCTCCTTGAGGCAATCAAACTCTACAACTTCAGTACATAGGGTGGTCAACAAAGAAGCTCACTTGCTGAGCGCACCTGCCACCTTAATAGTGACACCAGACTTGTGCTTTAATGTGAAATGGAAGTGTTGTATATAAGTTACCCACAGAGCATGCATTCGGTTAATGTGAGCTTTGACTATTGATGTGCTTCAATGCCTGATGATTTGTATATAATACAAATGCCCTATGAATCAGGTAGTGCTTCCAATGCTTAAGAGTCCGTACTACAACAAAGAACTCCAACTCTTAGGCCGACCATTTACTTTGAGCTTCACAAACTTTCTCACAGAAGAATGCTACTGATCTGCTGTCTTTTGAAAGAACAGTGTCTATCCCAATCACAGATGCATCACACTCCACCTGAAACACCTTGTCGAAGTTGAACAATGCCAAAACTGGAGCAGTGCTCAACTTCTCCTTGATCAAGGCAAACTCTGTTCTGCCTCTTTTCCCTATGGGAACCTCCCCTTCTTTCAGACACTCAGTGATAGGGGCTACTATGCTACTGAAATCTTGCACAAACCTTCGATAGAAGGTTGCCAGCCTATGGAAGCTCCACACATCACTCACTATCTTTGGAGTTGGCCATTCTCTAACTATGCGGACCTTGTCTTCATCAACGTGAATCTCATCCACACTAACTACATACCCTAAGAACAGCAACTTATCAGTCAAGAAGCTGTACTTTTTCAAGTTGATATACAACTTATTGACTTGCAACACCGTCAATACTTCTCACACATGATTATAGTGGGCTGCTTATGTCATACTGTAAATCAGGATATCATCAAAATAAACTACTACAAACTTCCCAATAAATGGTTTTAATGCCTTATTTATAAGCCTCATTCAAGTGCTGGGAGCATTGGATATCCGAAAGGCATCACCATCCACTCATATAAGCCCTCCTTTGTCTTGAAAGTTGTCTTACACTCTTCTCCTTGTTGGATTTGAATCTGGTGATACCCAGTATACACACCGCATTTTATACACGTTAATAAATTTTGGTTTTCGGCCCCAATGATGAGCTTGACATATGTCAACTAAGAATAATTAAAGAGTTCACTATAATTTGGAAGGAATCACAACTAAAAAGTGCTTAAATCGCTTTGAAATCGATACCAAAAAATGACATTTTCTTACTATTTTGACCATAACTTTTGATCTACAATGAAGTTTTGAGTGAGGTTTATTTCATTGGAAAGTAGATATCTTGGGCTTCAATTGAACACAACTTTTTCCTAATTTAGAATCCTATCAAGTGAGTTATGACTATTTGAATTTTGGCCAACTGAGGAGTCCGATTTTCTAGGTATTAAAACTTCATCTTAAGAGCCCAAAACATAATTCTTTGATGTGGGCTGGCCCATGGATCCTTGAGAATGCCCAAAGATTATTAAAAAGTCTGAAAACCCTAATTTTAACTTATAAATACTCATCTTATGTCTCCAATCAAACCCTAGCTAGAGAGAGTTATTTTTTGGCCTCTATCTTCTCTAAAATTCTAATTCTCTTTTCCAAAACTCCCATATAGCACCTTTGCTCGTTTTTTACAAATTAAAAACCTCTCTTTAGTTAGTTCTAAGGCAAAAACTATTTTTCCAATTTAATCTCTCAAAACTTTTTTCAAAACTAATATTGTTCTTGAGTTTTGATTATCAAAAACTATTGTATTCTTTAATTCTCTTGTTCTCTCAACTTAATCCTGTAGGCACTGAGAGGCCTGTTAAATATCAATCAAGTGTGTTTCCATAAGCAAGATGAGTTTCCCTTCATGACTTTTCATTGAATTGGATCTTTTATAACTTGTTCTTGTTGTTCTTAATTAATCTATATGTTGTGTATTCTATAGAAATATGATTTGATTCGGTTTGGTTTTGATTTGTTGTGTCTCACCATATTTTGATTAGAGAGTTGAATGTTTGGATATTTTAATGAACATGTTTTGATGTGGTAAGTGTGTTCTTATTTGTTGTTAGAGCCAATGCATGTTTAGGAATAGATTTTGTTTTGTTTATTTTGGATATTTTTATTGTTGGTTTAGGTTGCTTATTTTTATATTAGAAACATGTTAGGCTCTTAGTTTCCTTAGTTTCAATTTTGCTTTGTTTTTGTGTTTCTGAGTTAGGGTTTCTAGGGGCGTGTTTGCGCGCACATAATTTTGTATGCACACAACTAGCCTGCGTACGCAAACTTATGTATTCGCACACATACTTCAGCCCAGAAACCCTAATATGAGTTTTTCTACTTCTTTTTCATTATTTCCTTGTGTCATATGCCTCTGTTTTGGCTCCTTTTTATGTTTTTGAGTCTCTGTTCTTTTGTTTGTTTGCCTTTAACATGAGCGTGCATTTACATGTCCATTCATTGATGCATAGGTATTGAGATGTAGTAAGGTAAGTAAAGTAAGTCATACATTCACATGAATATACATTGGATATATATTTAATGATGAGTTGAACATGCTTGGTTGGATGATGTGTTCTTGATTTTTAGAATGCAATCACATGTTTCTTTGATGTTGTCATGTCTATGTTTTTGCCCTTATGATATCTTGTTGTTGCAACCTTGGATGAGATGATATGATATACATGATAGATGTATGTTAGGGTTTTTGGGGTGATTGATGTCATGTTGATTGCTAGATGTATGCTAGTGTGTGTGTGTGTGTGTGTGTGTGTGTGAGTATAGATAACAATATTGAATGAGCCTTTAATAAGATTAAAACATAAGACACAGTGACTGAAAGCCGACCCACGAGTTGGGTGGGGTTAGGTGTCTAACACCTTTCCATCCTCATACCTAAACTTCAAACCCATACGATGGTAGTAAAACTAGTCCTTCCACCTAAGGGCACTATATTTAGGGTTCCTAGACCTAATATAGGTGGTGACTCCATTAGTCCACACCCACTCTTGAGATCCAGCTTGGTGTAACACTTGAACCCACTTAGCATATCAAACATGTCATCTAGTCGAGGAATAAGAAATCGATACCTGACTGTGATCTTGTTAATGGCTCACTATCCACACTTATACGCCAACTCCCATTCTTCTTTGATGTTAATAATGCTGGTACTGCACATGGACTTATACTCTCCTTGATCTACCCCTTGCTTAGATGTTCATCCACTTGCCCCTGTAGAATATGACCCTTTTGAGGATTTATCCTGTAATGTGGCAAATTTGATAGACTAGCTCTAGGAGCTAAATCAATGCAATGCTGGATGTCCCGCATTGGTAGTAAACCTATAGGCAACTCTTTTGGAAAAAGCTCTTCAAACTCCTTGATCAATGGTTAAATTGCTTTAAGTATCTCAGCAATTTTAGATCTTTTATTCAACCATAAAAAGCTTCACCAATTAAGTTAACTAGATCCCAAATATTTATAACTTATTCATACATTTGGCAGTCATGTCTAGGATAATATAAATCCACAATTAAAAGGAGGAGCTACATCAATTTCAACTTTCAACCTCATAAACTTACCTTATTAAATGTGCCCATCCCTTATTAAATCGATCTCAAAGAATCATCCAATTTTTTCCCTATTAGCTCAACTTTCTCTTTAAACATATAATTGAAAGGAAGGTTGTGGAATTGAACCCAAAAGAAAAAAGAAATCAAAGTAAAAGATAGATTTTTCATAAGAGAAAAGAGTTTATAAAATGGATTCCTAGAGTTTTTGGTCTTTTTAAACTTTTGAATACATGATTTTCTTTTTCTTACTAAATAATTTGAAAATAAAAATGGTGTGGATAAGATTCATTAAATTTTCAATTCCACCGTATAACACTTCTTAGTATTTCTAACACAAACTTATCCTCAAATTTTTTATGAATATTGAAAAATGCAACAAATTTTCCTTTCTTTTTAGTATTCACATAATATGTCGATGTTAAAAAGCAAACTTGTACTAGTGGAACCAATTTGCATTTGCTTACAAACAAACAAATCTAATTTCACAACTTATTAATGTATACAATTATGAGTAGTTAACATTATTTTTATGGTTGGACTTCTAGTATTTTGTTTCTCTGGCTGCTAGGGTTTTCCCACGCCGCCGGTAGAATATTGTCCCTTTCCTAGGTTTAGGTTTCCCTCCAAAGGAGTCAAAGTCTGGCAAGACGGATCGTTTTGTTCACTGTTTCTTTTGCTTGGGACAGTATCTGTAGACGCTGGAAGGATAGGTTTGGAAGTCGGCATCCATCTATCATGGCCGGCTTAGAGAATCTATGGTCCCATTTCACTTTGGACAATGAAGAGGAATATGGTGCGGAGGTGCCAAAACCGTTGGAGGAGACAATGCACCAGCTGGCCAGTCGGTTTTTCACAAAAAGGACGCTGAATGTAGAGTCTGTTGCCCGTACTTTCAAACCACTGTGGAAACCCACTAGCGAACTCAAAATCCGAGATCTTGGAGAGAACATTCTTCCGTTTGAATTCACAGATGCGCTGGATCTTGCTCGCGTCCTTGAGTTTGAGCCATGGACTTTCGACAAAAACATAGTGGCTTTCAAGCAAGTGACTAACGTGGAGGAAGTCCCCTTGGTGGAATTTTCTAGGGTGAACTTTTGGGTTCAGTTGCATGATCTCCCACAAAGAAGTCTCAACCAAGCTACAGGCAAAGCAATTGGCAACACCATCGGGAAGGTTTTTGATGTAGCTGATCTTAAGGATGATGGAGAGGGAGGAGAATTTCTGAGGGTCCGTATATCCATTGACATTACCAAGCCACAACCGAGATGTCGTAAGCTTTGGTATGAAGGAAAATAGTTAGGTTGGGTGGGGCTCAAATATGAACGTCTTCCCAACTTCTGCTATTGGTGTGGTCATCTGACACATGGTGAACGTGAGTGTGAAATGTGGCTTAGAAGTAAGGGTGGTATGAAGAAAGACGAGCAACAATTTGGGGACTGGATGAGAGCAGAAACAGTTAGACCTTTGAGGAAATCAGTTGCAGTAATATCGGGGAGTGCTCGGAGTCATGCACCGTGGTGGAGGAAACCAGGTAGCAAGGAAAAAGCCACACCTACTGACACTGGGATAAGAAAGGAACTAGGAGCAGGGCATGAGGTGACGACCGGTGAAGATTTTGGATCCTATCATGAAGTAATCATGGAAGATGTAGTCTCATCCAAACTGGTCAAAAAGGGTGAGGTTGTTTCAAAAAGTGGTAGGGCCATAAATAGTACTCCGAATAATGGAAGCACAGAATTGGTGGCTAAAAGTATCCAGTGGCTACGTGTGGATAAGGATGGTGTAAGGGAACATGCAGTGGGACATATGACCCCACCCAATTATGGTGGGTTGGTGGACATTACTATTAGCCATGCACATGTGGCTCGCGTTAAGCCACCTTTGGGAGATTGCACAAACCAGGTAAGCCCTTCACTTCAACCCACTTCCCTCAAAAATTTTAAGAAGTTAGCTCGCAATATTACCCCTAGTAATGAGGAGAAGGCACAAGTAAGCACCAAGGCAAAACGTTCTGCATCGAGTTCATCAGAAGATAGAGGTTTAAAAAACAACATGTGTTGGCAGAAGGAAAGCAAGCCAAGGAAAATATACAGGTGGAGACTGGTTTCCAGTCCCACCCAGCCCAATGAGTTGCCTTAGCTGGAACTGTTATGGGCTTGGGAACCCTCAGACAGAAGACGAACTAGTTGCTATGGTTGGCAACAAAGATCCCAAAATGGTTTTCTTGATGGAGACTAAAAGTGAGAAGTCTACTATTGAGAGAATTGGAAGAAAGATACAGCTTACAAATATTTTTGCAGTCCCACGGGTTAATAATGGAGGGGGCTTAGCTTTACTGTGGAAAACTGATTTTCAGGTGGATGTTCAGTCTTACTCTGAGCGTCATATTAATGCCATTATAGATCATGAAGTTGATGACGCCTGGCGTTTCACGGGTTTCTATGGTGACCCTGATAACGCCAGCCGGGAAAACTCCTGGTCTCTACGTCGGGCCCTTAGCAGTCATTTTTCTCTCCCTTGGATTTGTTTAGGTGATTTTAATGAAATTTTGTTGGCTGAAGAAAAACAGGGTTGGCTTGACAAACTGAAAAGGCAAATGCAATCTTTTAGGGATGCCTTAGATTTTTGATGGTTAAAAGACTTGGGTTACAGTGGTTTTCCCTTCACTTGGTGCAATAGGAGGCCTGAAGCTCATATTGTGTGGATTCGGTTAGATAGGGGTGTAGCCACTGTGGATTGGATGTTGCGGTTTCCATCTACCCATGTTCATCACCTTGATGCCTACCATTCTGATCACAAGCCTTTTCTCTTATGCATGGATTCTGAGTTCAAAAGGTTCTACCATAAAGGTCGTTCGTTTAGATTTGAAGCAATGTGGATAAAAAAGAGTCATGTGAAAGTGTGATTAGAATCATGGGGGGATAGCAGTGAGGTTTCCTTGGTCACAGGTTTCAACCAAAAATTTCTCATGTGCCAAGAAAGATTGAAGGATTGGAACAGGAACATGTTTGGTCATGTCCGAAACACTCTAACAAGGAAACTAAAGGAGTTGCAATCTGTTGAAGAGTCGGGTGGATACATTACAAATCCAAACCGGGTGTTCCAATTGAGAAATGACATTGATAAGTTGAAAAGGAAGGAGGAATGCTTGTGGAAACAACGGGCAAGAACATCATGGTTGAAGGAGGGTGATATGAATACTAGGTATTTTCATTGTCATGCTAGCCAAAGGAATAAAAGAAATTATATTCTAGGTCTAGAAAATGAAGCTGGTTTGTGGATAGAGGATGAGGCTGAGATGGGTATGATAATTCAAAGATACTTTCAAGACATGTTCACCACTTCCCAACCAGATGGATTTGATGCCATTTTGAATGGGATGGAGCCAGCGGTGATAGCTGAGATGAGTGTAGCTCTTGACCGTGACTTTCAGGCAAAGGAAGTGGACCAAGCTCTTCGACAAATGGCACCTCTTACAACCCCTGGGCTCGACGTCTCTTACATTGTCTTCCTCAAAGGCCAACCAGTGGGAAACATCAAACCATCTCGAGGGCTCAAACAAGGTGATCCTCTATCACCCTACTTATTTTTGCTATGTGCCATGGGTCTACAGAGTTTGTTAAAAAAAAAGCAGAAGCAAATGGAGATATTAGAGGTGTTTCTATCTGTAGGAATGGTCCTCGGGTTTCCCACTTGTTTTTTGCTGATGATAGTGTAATGTTTTGTCGAGCAAAAGAGGAGGAGTGCCAAAAAATTCTTGATTTACTTTCGGTCTATGAAAGAGGTTCGAGGCAGAAAATAAATAGGGACAAGACCAATATTTTCTTCAACACCAACACACGGCCTGACATGCAAACTTGGATTCAAAATATTCTAGGAGTACTTGCTATACGCCAATATGAGAAATATTTGGGATTGCCAGCACTGGTTGGGCAAGGAAAAAAACAAAGCTTTGCCCATATTAAAGAAAGGGTGTGGAGAAAATTACAAGGTTGGAATGAGAGGCTCCTTTCCCAAGCTGGTAGGAAAATTTTGATTAAATCCATCATTCAGGCCATCCCTACATATATTATGAGTTGCTTCAAACTCCCTAAGGGGCTGATTAAGGAATTGGAAACACTCATTAGGAAGTTTTGGTGGGGGTATGATGGTGCTAATAAAAAGGTGCACTAGGTGAAATGGGAAAGGCTTTGTGAGGACAAGGGGAAAGGAGGATTGAGGTTTAAGGACATTGAGAAATTCAATGATTCTTTGTTGGCAAAGCAAGTGTGGCGTATGATAAATAATCCAGATTCCCTATGTCATAGTCTTTAAAGCTAGATTCTTCGCTGATTGTTCGATCTTTGAAGCTAAGGAGTCTACCACTGGATCCTATGCATGGAAGAGCATTTTAAATGCTAAGGATGTAATCCGAAAAGGGATGGTGTGGAGGATAGGGAATGGGAGCTCTGTCAAAATCAGAGAGGACAGATGGTTACCGGTCCAAACACAGAACTGTTACCTGTGCCAACCATTGCCCCTGATACAAGAGTGGAGAGGCTCATCAATGCTGAAACAAGAGAGTGGAATTCCTCTGAAATTCAACAACTGTTCCTGCCTCACGAAGCAGACATGATTTGTGGCATCCTATTAAGCAATCGACTCCCACAGGATCGGATCATATGGGGCATCACCCCCTCTGGTACTTTCACAACTAAGAGTGCTTACAAGCTTTTAGTTTCCCATGCTTCAACTAATCTTGCAGGTACCTCCTCGTTGGCGCAACAAAGCAAGTTCTGGAAAGGTCTCTGGCAGCTGAGAGTCCCCAACAAAATCAAACATTTTGCTTGGCGGGCTTGCAACAGCTCCCTTCCAACTATGGTCAACCTTCAACGCAGGCATATCACTATTTTGGATACGTGTGAAGAGTGCAAGGCCTAACCAAAAGATGAATTACACGCACTTTGGTCATGTTCGAAGCTTTCAGAGGTGTGGACATCTCTTACTTGGACCTAGCAAGCTGCCGAGGCTCAGGTTTCTAACTTCTAGGATTTGTTGGATCAGTTCATGCAAATTTTTGATGATTACAGGAAGGAAATTTTCATCATCACCGCATGGTTTCTGTGGAATCGCCGCAACGCCTCAAGACGTGGTTTGCCAACCCAGCCCCTGCACAAGATCACTCAAATGGTAGGAAGTCTACTTTAGGAGTTTCTAGAAGCCCAAGAATCCATTACAACTATTCCTGAGCCACCTCCGGTCCAACAATGGTGTCCACCTGAAGCTCACAGCTTTAAGGTCAACTTCAATGCAGCGGTTTTTAAGATAGAAAACTTGGCTGGTTTGGGCGTCGTGATTAGTGACTGACGTAGGGAAGCTATCGGCGTTGTAACCATGTCAGTTCAACTAGCTCAGACGGTGGTGGAATTGGAAGCAATGGCGTGTCGTTGTGCTGTGCAGTTTGCCAGGGAGATAGGACTTTCACAAGTCATTTTTGAAGGTGACTCTTCAACAGTCATTATAGCTATTTTGGAGGGGCCCTCGGATGCCTTACAATATGGTCATATCATTGAAGATATTCAGTTTCAAGCTATGGACTTTCTGCTAGCTGTGTTCACTTATGCTCCACGTACTTGTAATGTCAGCATTACAAGTTGCTGACGCTTTAGCAAAAAAAGCAAAATCTTGTAGGGGTACTCAGGTTTGGCTAGAAGAACTACCTGAGGATATAGCCTCTTTAGTTTGTTTTGATGTCCACTGATGTTTCCTTTCATTTATTATGAATAAAGGTCAGACCTTGTTGGGCTGGATTCTCAAAAAAAAAAAACATTATTTTTATGTCTTGTGCGACTCACCACTTTACGTTAACCACTCATACTTACACAAATCAATGAATTGTGAAATTAAGTACATGATTATTGTATCTATAGAATTATTTGAGTATATTACACTTCAAACTCTTACTCCTTCACAATTTTTTTTTTTTTCTAAAATTAGGCCCAACTCAACTGCGGGAGTGTACTGTCAGCAGCTAACTGAGACAAATCTATTTTGCATTGATTTGTAGGCTCTTTTTTTTTTTTTAAACAATTTTTTAAAACCTCATTCTTCTTACAATTTTTTAAAACCTCATTCTTCTTACAATTTTTTTTCTTCTTGAAATGCAACTATATCTTAGCACACTTAAGTTTTAATAAAAAAAATTTAGCACAAAGCTAAATTAGCTATTCCAAATCGGAGGCGAGTAATCTTTGTCACTTGAGAGTTTGGGTTCTCAAGCTATTCCCAACATGACAACAATGACGGCGTTTGGGGATCACTTCTTTCTTTGTCAACTAACCTTCCTTTAATGTGCCTGATTCAAACAACCCTTTTTTTATCCTCTCTTTACACCCAATACCATCCATCCACATCTATCTCACTTTCTGTCAAATCCAGATCTCAAAAAGTCAAAACTGTCCAAAAAATCCAATTATTCTAACTCAATTTCTCTCTCTTCTTCCCCCCATCACAATATAGACAAAATCTCAGTTCTTGATTTTGCTGAAATTTCACAAATCAGGATTCCAACCTTGCCAATCCGATGAAACCCAAATTGGGAATTTTGGTGTTGATGTTATTGTTGGTCTCAGTTTTTACTTCCATAGCTGAATCCAAGTGTAGTAAAGGATGTGATTTGGCTTTAGCTTCATATTACGTGTGGCCGGAGTCAAATCTCACATTCATAGCTCAAGTTTTGCAGTCAAACCTTAACATCATCCCTAAAACAATTGTCAGTTACAACAAGCAAACGATAACCAATCAAGACAGTGTTACAGATGGTGTAAGAGTCAATGTTCCATTCCCATGTGATTGTATCAACGGCGAGCTTCTGGGTCACGTGTTTGAGTACTCGGTTCATTCAGGGGATACGTACTTGAGGGTGGCACAGAAGTATTATGCCAATCTGACCACGTATCAGCTGTTGCAGAAGTATAATAGCTATGGCCCCAACAATATACCTGATACCAATGCCAAGTTGAATGTCACGGTCACATGTTCCTGTGGCAATAGCTCGGTTTCGGAGGATTACGGTTTGTTTATTACTTATCCGCTTCAGCCAGGGGACACTGTGGAATCGATTGCCTTGGCTACGGGTTTTAATGTAACGTTGCTGCGGAGTTATAACCAGGGAGTGAATTTCAGCCAAGGGAGTGGCGTGGTTTATATCCCTGGCAAAGGTACGTAAAAATTTTGATATGCTTTGACTTTGTGATTTTTTTTTTTTTTTTTGGTAGATATCTAAATATAAATTTTATTAATTTAGCTTGTTGAATCCACAAATGTGTTAAAACAGTAATAATTAGAACATGAACTGATTTTCTATAATTGGATACTTATCGCAAATAAGATTAATGATTAGACATTGCGCCCCTTCTAGCTAGTCACTATAAGTGAATGTCGTAAGTCGTATAGAGATAATTTCTATATGGTGGTTGTCCTTTAAATAATTTCTTGCTTGAAGTTTCGTAATTGGAGGTGCTGGAAGGTATTATTATGCCTATAAATTTAAACAAGAAAATGTTAATGGTAAGGTTTTAATACGATTAACAGGTGACCTTAGAGTATTAATAAACAATTTTTTTTTTTTGAGAAACACACACACAATTTTAAATAAGTATTAATGCCACCTTTATGATAAATATAAAAAGATATGAAATAAGTTAGTTATTTTATTTTTCTTTTTATAAAAAGTTTCTAAAAATAATTTATAAATTAATGTCTTTTTAACATTCATTAACGTTCCAATTGTAAAATTTAGTATCTAATTTTTTGAATCCCTATCAACTCAGCATAAGTAATGAAACCATGAGTTTATGGGATGGCTCTTGGTGATGTCGAAAATCGTCAGTGAGCCACACGGTCCTCACGTGCTCCCAATGAAGTACATGTACAACACAAAAGCTGAAGACCTTAAAAGGAGTACCGGTGTGGTATCGGTCAAACACCTTCCAACGGTCAAGTTAGAAGAAATTTCTTATTCGCAACTCTAAAGTGCCAGAGCTGAGATAAATTATGCGTACCTTAATTTGTGAGGGTTTTGGAGTATTTATAGAAATGTGGGGTGGACATCTATACATTGGTCAAGAAGTCTTTTCCTTCTAGGAGAGTAACTCGTGAATCTTGTGTATCTCCTAGAGTTCTTTTCCTTATAGGAGTCTCCTTAATTAGAGTTAAGTGTGTAGCGCAAAAATTCTCCTTATACACGCATGCGTGGAGATCAGGTAAGGTTATGGATATATTTGGCGGAGGTCCATATGTCCCTTCAGCTTATCCCTTTCAACTTACTACCTTGAGCTTAATATCTTTAGCTTACTGTCGTCGGCTTTTTGCTGTTAGCTTACTGCCTTCAGCTTGATATCATCAGCTTACTCCCTTCAGCTTGATGTCGTCAGCTATGAGATGGAGTCGTGGACTTTACAAGAAGGTAGTTTCATGAGTAAAACTGACGACCTCGTTATATCCATCGCCTTTCGTTTCGTCAGGGGCTAATCACAAAATTATCCTTATCAGCCTTTTATGATCAAGTACTAGATTTTGCGTCATTTGAAATGAACGTCTCCCTGTTGATTTCAGAGGGTAGTAGACTTTTTAGTAGCAATGACTAATGAGGGGATTGCCATTTATTCTTTAAAAAAAAAAAAAAAACTAATGAGGGGTAAGAATTTGTCTTGAGCCTGCAAGATTGTTCTCATAGCTCACCTTTAGTTTTCCATTTTATTATGGATTGGAGATGTCGTTTAATGACCAGATCTCCTCTACCAACAAGAATGAAACGTCTACCAATTCTTCTTCCCTTTTTGGCACCATGAACTTCACACATCTTCCTGCTCCTTCAACCAACCTTTAAACCAAGTTGAAGGCTTGGACTTTTCTCAAATTTCCTACTTCCTATTGGATCCCCCACCCGCCCCCCGCCCCCCGCCCCCACCTCCTATCCCTCTAGTTGGGGTCCATTAACAACCATGGACCATAGCTCCTTTTTGTCTCATGATTGAAATTAACATCCTCTAAAGCTTGACATTCCCCACTTAAATGCCCTAATCATCCACAATAAAAACAAAATTCATACAACTGCTCACCATTATAGCTTTTTTGATAGATTTTATAAAATTTAAACTTATAGCGTTCACTCTATAATAATTGCTCTTATCATCACGTTAAGATATCAATTAGTTTTGGTGTAGGTAATGTTTGAACCCTATATCTATTATTTAATGACATGATAATTTACTAGTTTAACTAATTAAAACCCACATACGTATAACTTATTTACAAATTTAGAAGTTGTGTCCAACTGTCCAAGACAATATAAAATGCACATTTATGAGTAGGAGCTACATCAATTTAAACTTTCAACCTCAAAAACTTGCCCTTTGAATGTGCCCATCCCCTATTAAATCGATCTCCAAGAATCGTCCAATTCTTTCCTTATCAAATCAACTTTCTTTTTAAACATATAATTTAAAGGAAGGTTGTGGAATTGAACCCAATAGAAAAAAAAAATCAATAGAAGAAGAGAAAAATTCTATAAGAAAAAAGAGTTTATTAAAAAAATTCCCAAATTTAAGGTCTTTCTAAACTTTTGAAGACATGGTTATATTTTTTTTTTATTAAATAATTTGAAAAAAAATTTGAAGACATGGTTTTTTTTATTAAATAATTTGAAAAAAAAATGGAGTGGACAAGATTCATTAAATAAAATTCCAATTCCACCATACAATAAATACTCTAATTAACTGTGAGTTTTGTAGTTTAACCAACATCTTTTAGCATTTTCAACACCAATTTTTCCACAAATTTTTGTTGAATATTTTCAAAAGTACAACAATTTGCCTTACTTTTTGGTTTTCACATGATATAATGATGATGATATAAGTCAACTTCGAAAAGCTATTTGCATCCACTAACTAATACATCCAATCTAACACTAATTGACTTTTGGCGATTATAAATAGTCAATATATTTTGACTTGTTTAACTCACTACTTTACCCACTCAAAAATCTAATGTTGTGAGCTGGAACGGACGGAAAATCTTGTACCGGTTTACAAATTGGAATGAGATATGCTCTTGTTCCACCTCGGAGAAAATTTCGACCTATTCTAGTGTGTTTTCGGTGTTTTGGTAAATTTCAGCTGAAATCAAATATTCAGCCGGCATGTATTATGGGCTTTTTTCCCTCTTAAAACGAAAAATCATTGCCACTGGATCTTCTATAGAGGAGATGAAACAAAAAGAAAAAAAAAAAAAAGAAAAAAAAAGAGCATGATGAAGGCATGAAGTAGAGCCGGTGTGAGAGAGAAAATACAAAAGAAGAAGAAGAGGAAAAGAGGAGAAAAGAAACTAAAGAGAGCACTTGAGCCACTGAAGATTGAAGAGATGTTGGAACCTTGGAAATGAGAAGAAGAAGAAGAAGAAGAAAGAGTGGTCAAGTGAGATGAGAAGTAAATAGTGAAAGTCATGTGATGTGAGTGGGTTGGGAAATGGGAAAAGTTAATGTGCGTTTGGGAACCAATGAAAATTGTAAATTATTTCACTATTCAGCTTATTTTTGTTACTATTTATGGGTCTCACTGCACTTTTTGATACTATTCATGAGCCCACGATACTATTTCAACTAACTTTTACCTTTATTTACAGTACTTTCAGCAATAAGTTTTCAATTTCAGCAAAATAAACGAAATCCAAACAAACCCTAGGGGAAGGAAACTTCTTGGAAGTTCTTTCTATATAATTACCCAACTTGTTTCTTTTATTTACATGAAGACCATTACTAATTATTTTTTATATAGGAAAAATCATCTGCTTACATTATTTGATTTTTTTTTTATTAAAAAGTATGTGTGTGTGTGTATATATATAAATAGGCAACCCGAAACACCTCAACATGATATGCTGAAATAAGTTAGTATTAAAATATTTTATTCCAGTGGACAAATAGAAACGTGGTCCAAAACGATTTTCATAACACTACAAAAATCACACAAATTATCATGCCTTAAAATTTAAGGATGTGATTGGTTAATCCTTAGAATTACTCAAGTATACTACACTTCAAACTCTCACGCCTCCCCAACTTCTTTTTATTTTGGGGTTTATTTAAAATTTATTTATTTTACTAAAATTGAAATTTTTTTCTTAAAGTTAACTGTATTCCAACCATTTATAACTTTTGGAATTACTGTACCGCCAGCTAGCTGAGCGAGGCACAACGTGAAAACAAAGACAGTGTTTGGGTTCAGTCTTTGTTCAACCTTTCTTAACTAACGGTGTCTGATTCAATCAACCTTCACATCTTTTCTCATCACCCAATAACATCTATCCACGTATATCTCCATTTCTTTTCAAACCCTGTCCCAAAAAGTGTCTCAAAAATACAACTATTCTTCCCCAATCACCAAAAACTCAGTTCTTGATTTTGCTAAAATTTCACAATTCAGGATTCCAATCTTGCCAATCCGATGAAACCCAAGTTGGGGTTTTTGGTGTTGTTAGTGTTGGTCTCAGTTTTACATTTTAGTTCCATAGCTGAATCCCAATGTAGTAAAGGATGTGATTTGGCTTTAGCTTCATACTACGTGGCGCCGGAGACAAATCTCACTTTCATAGCTCAAGTTTTGCAGTCTAACCTTAATATCAACCCTAGTACAATTGTCAGTTACAACAAGCAAACGATAACAAATCAAGACAGTGTTCAAGATGGTGTAAAGGCCAATGTTCCTTTCCCATGTGACTGTATCAACGGCGAGTTTCTGGGTCACATGTTTGAGTACACGGTTCATTCAGGGGATACGTACTTGACGGTGGCACAGACGTATTATGCCAATCTGACCACGTATCAGTTGTTGCAGAAGTATAATAGCTATGACCCTAACAAAATACCTGATACCAATGCCAAGTTGAATGTCACGGTCACTTGTTCTTGTGGAGATAGCTCGGTTTCGAAGGATTACGGTTTGTTTATTACGTACCCACTTCGGCCAGAGGACACCGTGGAATCGATTGCCTCGGCTACGAATCTTAGTGCAGCGTTGCTGCAGAGTTACAACCCAGGAGTGAATTTCAGTCAAGGGAGTGGTGTGGTGTATATTCCAGGCAAAGGTTGGTTTGTTATGCTTTGACTTCATGATTTTTTTTTTTTTTTTTTTTGGTTTTGTTTTGTAGATACTTGAGGTGGGATTTTGCCAGTTTAGTTTATTGAATTCAGGAATGTGTTAAAAATAGTAACAACTAGATGTGAATTTAACTATTGTTTGGATTTAAGTAAAAGAACTTCTTTTACTACTAATTGGATTCTTGAATGTTTCGTTTTAGTCAGTTAGATTAATGATTACATGTTGCCTGTGGCTTGTGGCTTGCATTTAGTCAGTGCCTTTTGCCTTTGTCTAGGAAACTAATTCCTTTAAAGACTTGGAAATTAAGTTCTAGTTGCGACTTTAACAATAGGATTTTGTTAACAAATGGCTAAGAGCATTCCTTTAGGAAATACTTTTATAAACTTTTTATAAGAAAGGAAAAAAGCACTTGAATTTTTTTGACAATGTTTTATATTTCCCATAGAAATATCAAAACTTTTTTTAAATAGTTTATAATCCGGTAATATTGATTGTAAGAAAGACTGTGCCGCTAATACAATAAGGTGTTCTCTATTCTTTTTGAAAGAGGAATAAGGTTGTGTTTGGGGCTTGGGTCTTGCAAGAGTGTCTATTTGTTATAATCAAACTTTCTTTTTGTTGCTACCCGTGGACATAGACATATTGCCGAACTACGTAAATTTATTGTCTATTTTTCTTCTATCTCTTCTTTAGTGTCCATTTGGGACAAGCTAAAAATTTCAGCTTATTTACAATTTCAACTTATTTTTACTATTATTCATGAGTCTGATTGCACATTTTGGTACTATTCATGGGTTTCATTGTACTATTCAACCAATTTTTACCTTTATCAACAATACTTTTAGTAAAAAGTTTTCAGTTTCAACTAAATAAACTGACACTTAATCCTACGTAAACATATTATTCAGTATAGGTAGTGTAAACATGAGTTTATGGGATCAACTTTTTTGATAGTAGGCCAGATACTTAATTTTGTGTCATTTGAAATGAAGGTCCCTAGGGGGAGAGACTTATTTTTGCTATTATTCATGAGTTTTCTTGCACTTTTTAGTACTATTCACGAGACTCATTGTACTATTTAACCAACTTTTACCTTTATCTACAGTGCTTTCAGTAAAAAGTTTTCAATTTCAGCTAAATAAGCTGTTTCCAAACGGACACTTAATCTGTGTAAACATATAATTCAGTATAGGTAGTGTAAACATGAGTTTATGGGATCAACCTTTTTGATAGTAAGCCAGATACTTAATTTTGTGTCATTTGAGAGGAGATTGAGTGCCAACTGCATGGACTCTGGCGGGCATTTTGGGAGAACAAAGTTAAGCCATTGAAGTGAAAATTACATTAGTGGGCCTCCTTGAAGTGTGTAAATTATTTATTTTTTGGTTTAACATTCAGAATTTCACGGTTGCGATGGAAGCTCGGGAGGGAAAGCAGAACACCTAGAATTGTTTCTTGTATTTTATAATATAACTGCCAAAACTGTTACGGCAGCTAGTATTTTGTGATATAATTGCCAAAACAGTTAAGGTAGCTAGTATTTTGTGTGGTACATTAGATCTATGCTTCAGTTAGCTTCCTATGTTCAGATATCTTTGTACTAAATCTAAAAGGTATTTTACTCTGTTTCTTTTTAGTCTTTGTGCAGTATTGTATTTGGTTTCTTGATTTGGATCCGTTAGCTTCCTATCTTTTATTTGTTGAGAAATTACACAGGAAATATAGAGATAATAATTGTATGGTCCCAAAGAAGCAGGAGAAAAAGACTAGCGTCATTTTTTCTGGGTGCGCATTAACAATTGCTGCCTGGAATGGCAATCAACATCAGTACATTTGTGCTTCTCAAAGATAGTTTTTCCATCCTAGAAATTAGTAGAGTATATGATAAATAAAAGGGAAAAATTATATAACACACACAGGAAGCAGCAAATGACCATAGTAGCCAGAAACCCAAAACAAATACATTAAAGCCGAAGTTCAAATCCTACTGTCAGGAAAAAAAACGATTTGCCATTATATATGAAATTTTAAAATACAACTAACATCATATGTAGTAGTTGTCCTCTATTTCTTACATTTGAGGATTGTAGAGATGATAGGCCCAGCAATATATATTGGGCCGGAGGCCTAGTCTGAGGATGTCTAGTTGTCCAAGGACGGGTAAATGTTGTTATGGAGGTCGGCATTGATGAATAAAGAAAGGGTTTTGGTTATGATGATCCGAGAAGGGGTTCCGAGGAGGGATGCTTCCTCGACTGAGCAAAGCAGAGGTCAGAAGGTATGTTTTGCCATTCGGAAGCAACGTTCCACGAGATTCTTTTGATAGGGATCTACATCATGAGAGCATAGAACAAAGGAAAGCTATAAAATATCTAAGAAAAAGCTGCTACCACCACATTGAATGCTCTATAGCTAACTCTCTGGTTGCATTAATGAGGAAGTGATACTTGAACAGTAATTTTCAACCTTACAGCTACTCCCAAAGATTTCATGAAGGTGCTGATGGGACAAGGATTAACACTAACAATCTGATCTACACGTGGAGGGTAGAGATAAAAAAGGGAAGATAGTATAAAATAGAGAGAGGACCCTGAGGGAAGAGATCGGAGAATGAAGAGAAAAACACTGTAGAATCAAGAACAGTCTTTGTAACCAGTCCCAAAAGAAATAGATACAAGAATCAACCTCCTCGAATTGTGTCTGAGGACGTTTTACTTTAGATAAAATCAGTTCATCTTTATTCTATTATCATCTTTACCCACTATGATTGTTGTCTAAACTCGTTAGAACCTAGTTTTCCAATTCACTCTTTAGAAATTCATTATACTGGGCTCTTTGGGTCTACTCTCTTTCTTCTTTTGGACTTAGGTAACAAATTACATCCCTACAAGGATCATTGTCAATATTTTACATATAATATGTATAATCTGTAAATCACATCAATCATGGTGCCTAGTGTGCCCATTGATTCTATAACTACAAATAGTTTCTTGGAACCTTTTGATAAATAGAGATATATGACATGGTTGTACTAATATTTGTTACATTTCTGTAGATTATAAATTCCAAACATTACAAAATTGTAGCATTTTAATATACAAACACTGCATTACAACATACAACTCACATGATACCATCACATGTCCTTGCACATCATAAATTTATGACAAATAAATTCTTTTGTCAGTCCTAATTTGCATAGTTGTACTAAATAAGAAGATGGAAACTAAACATATGCATATAGTGCATACATAGCGACATATATTCCCTTTCTTCCTTTGATGCACTTGCCGCATCTATGTGATAGATCTTTTTGCTACACTGTTCTCCTCTTCCAAACTTTTGATTGTCTTCTCTATGTTAGCAATGATGTTATCTTTTATCTTGTTCATTTCTTCCAAATACTGATTTTCTATGATACTTCCAAATTGCTAGACATTGTACCTTCACAAAATCGAGAATTAGAAACCAATCTACGGAAAATAATGAAACACAATTAATTACAATCTTCATTTGCAACCCCTCCTCCAAAAACAGATCACCAAAATGAATTTTGTCACCACCTTCTACCAAAATTTCCCAACAAAACTAATCCATTTGCTAAAGCTTTCATTTTGGCTTCTTCTGTTAGAATTGAACTATGACTAGGATGGAAAATACATGTATGTACAAGAAGCTTTTTTTTTTTTTTTTTGTCCTGTTTTTAGGAACACATGTATAAGCCATTTATATTTCTGTTACACCCTAGATATTCAAGTATATGTTATTGGATACAACTTTTGTCGCCAAGCAATGCTAGTGACACTGACACTAACGTTTCAACACTTTATTTATTCATGAAGCCTGTTAGAGGGCGGATGCAAGTTGTTTTTTCATGCTAAAGTGTCCTAATTGAATCACAAACCTAAACAAATATTTGGATCCTTTGATATCAAATTCAGATTTATTGAATCTGACCCTTATTTGAAACAAAGTCCAAATAGGGAAAACATCAGTTAGGGCATGTATTGAGAGAGCCATAAACTTAATTACGAGAATCATACTAAATATCCAAACCACACACAAAATTAAACTAAAAACAACTTACCCAAAGCCAACCACACAAGTCTGCAAATTTCCTCTCCCTACGCCATTAACTAAACACACAAAGGAAATCTCTTCTTTTTTTATTGGGGAAATTACATTTTCTCATTTGTGATTTGCCTGAAAAACACTTTACCTATTTGTGATTCAAAAATTTGCACTTTATCTATCTGAAGTATCCACCTCTGTTAAAAATATGGATAAATTTGTATTTTTGCTACCCTTATATGTCTCTCTCCTCTTAAAACATAAAAAACTAAAAAATCAAAAGAAAAGAATATCTAAAAGATAGGTTTTGTAACTAATTAAAACCTAACTTTTAATTTAGATCATAAAAGATTGTCAATAATTACAAGAATGTTGAAGCTGTTGAAGATATCCTTCAAACAAAAGAAGACCTTGTTGTGAGGAGCAACACTAAATTGTTGCCTAGATGTCTTGAATATTCAAGACTTATAGATGCAAATGCAGAGGATCCTTCAAATGGTCCAATAAATTCAGTCCAGTTCCATCGAAATGCACAATTGCTACTATCTGCAGGATTGGATCAAAAGCTTAGATATATATATATATATATATATATATATATATATATATATATATTTTTTTTTTTTTTTTTTTTTTTTTTCAGATTGATGGCAAACAGAATACCAAGATACAAAGTATCTTGATGATTGCCCCATTTGAAAGGCATCTTTCTTGCCTGATGGGTCTCAGGTTATTATAGCAGGAAGGAGAAAGTTCTTCTATAGCTTTGATTTAGTGAAAGCAAAATTTGATAAAATTGGCCCCTTGGTTGGCAGGGAGGAGAAAAGCTTGGAAGTTTTTGAGGTTTCCCCTGATTCAAGTACAATTGCCTTTGTTGGATATGAAGGTTATACTTATATCTTGCCGGTTTCTAAGAAAACAAAGGCTAGGTTTTAATTTTTTTTTAAAACCTAGCTTTTAGATTTTCTTCTCTTAATTTTTTTTTTAATTTTTTATGTTTTAAAAAGAGAGAGAGACAAAAAAGGGTAGTAAAAACACAAATTTACCCTTGTTTTTAACAGAGGTGGGTAATAAGAGACAAATGTAACTTTTAAACCATAAGCAGGCAAAGTGTTTTTTCGGCAAACCACAAGTAAGTAAAGTATAATTTTTCTTTTTTATTTATTATTTATTTTTATGGTTTCAGTGCTACAATTTGAGACACGGTCATTGATTTTGAATAATTTTTCTCATCTCTCTCTCTCTCTCTCTCTCTCTCTCTCTCTCTCTCATTTTGGTACAAAGTTTGTTATGGTCAATGTTATTTAAATTAACTACTTAAGGAACACGGCAAAAGTTCATAATATTTTCATTACATTTCTAAATTAATATTAAAAAAATTATAAATTCAAATTATAGTGGAGTAATTATTGAGTACTCTCGGAGTACAATAAATACGTACTCCTAAATTCATGTGAAATGAAGAAGTACGTATTTATGGTACCACGTACTCCTAAAGTATTCAATAATTTTTCATTATGGTGAGCTTAGGTGTGAGGTCGAAAGTTATTTTAAGAATGTTGTGAACTTTTGTTGGGTTTATAGCTTTATTTTTTTAAATAGTAGTAAAAATTAATATCTAGTTTTCTACTTTTAAAAAAAACTCAAATTGAAATTGCATCGGTTTAAGTTAATTGAATACGTTTTAAATATTAGAGGATCCAACTGAACTAAAATAAAGTTAATGAAATGAATTTTGATCGAACTTCAATTTGTAATTTTGTTTTTGTTTGTTATTTATTTATTGGTGGGATCAACTCAATCAAAATTGCGGGAGTGTACTGTCAGCAAAGCAGCCAGACCGAGACACAAAACATGACAACAAAGACAGCTAGCTAACCCCAATTCACATCCATCCGCTCCGCGTATACCTCCATTCCAAAAAGTCAAAACGGTCCAAAAAATCCAACCATTGACTATTCTAACTCAATTTCTCTCTCTTCTCAAAAAAAGAAAAACTCAATTTCTCTCTTTCGTCTTCCCCAATCTCTCTCAAACCCACTTCTTGATTTTCCTAAATTTTCTCATATCAAGATTCCAATCTTTTCTTGCCAATCCAATGAAACCCAAGTTCGGGTTTTTGGTGCTGTTGTTAGTGCTGTTCTCAGTTTTACTTTTTAGTTCCATAACTGAATCCAAATGTAGTAAAGGGTGTGATTTGGCTTTAGCTTCATACTACGTGTGGAATGGCTCAAATCTCACATTCATAGCTCAAATGTTGCAGTCTGACCTTAATATCGACCCTAATACAATTGTCAGTTACAACAAGCTAACGGTACCCAATCAAGACAGTGTTAAAGATGATATAAGAGTCAATGTTCCATTCCCATGTGACTGTATCCAAGATGAGTTTCTGGGTCACGTGTTTGATTACACTGTTCAGACAGGGGACACGTACGACAAGGTGGCGACGCAATGGTATGCGAACCTGACCTCGGCTGAGTGGTTGCAGAAGGGTAATAGCTATCCCCCCAATAATATACCCGATACCAATGCCAAGTTAAATGTCACGGTCAACTGTTCGTGTGGGGATAGCTCGGTTTCGAAGGATTACGGTTTGTTTATTACGTACCCGCTTCGGCCAGAGGACACTGTCCAATCGATTGCCACGGCTACGAATCTTAGTGTAGCGTTGCTGCAGAGTTACAACCCGGGAGTGAATTTCAGCAGTGGGAGTGGTCTGGTATATATCCCGGGCAAAGGTAGGTGAAAAGTTTGTTACGCTTTGATTTTATAACCTTTTTTTTTTTTTTTTTTGGGTAGTTTTCTGAATTGGGATTTTATCAATTTAGGTTATTGAATTCAGGAATGTGTTAAAATAGTAACAATTAGATGTGAATTTAATTGTTGTTAGATTTTAAGTACAGACTTAAGATGGAAACACGTGTTTTACTAATTTTCTATAATTGGATCTCGGATAAGATTAATGATAACATATTGCGCCCCTTGCTATTATTAGTCAGTATATGTGAATGTTGTGGATAGATGCGATGGTTGTCCTTGAAAAGGATTCTTGAACATTTCGGTTTAGGAAGTGGTGGAAGGTATTATGTCTACAAATTTTAAACAAGAAAATGTTAATTGTAAAATTGAGTATATCCATTTTTTTGAATTCTGTATAAACTCAACATAGGTAGTGTAAAGGTGAGTATATGGGATGACCCTGCAGGCCAGATACTTGATTTCGTGTCATTTGAAATGAACGTCTCCCATTATTATTTAGAATTAAAAATACAATTGTGCAGATAGTTCAGGGAGAGGAAATTGAGTGCCATTACGTTGGACTTTGGTGATGGAGCCAATGGGCATTTTGGGAGAACAAATTTGAGCCATTGAAGTGAACATTACATTTGCGGGCTTCCTTGAAGTGGGTAACTTAGTCATTTTTTTGGTATAAAACTCGGAATTTCATGGCTTGCAATGGAAGCTCGAGTGGGAAATTGGCACACCCAGAATCTTAAGCTCCAAATTCTGGACAGTATAACACATCTGCACATGCTATGTCCTCCAAGCTCAATAGTTATATGAATATCTAAAATTTCAGAAGCATATCTAGCCTAAAAAGTATTTCTTAAACCAAATTCAAACCTCCTTTGCCACCTGCAATTTTAGCAGTATCAGAGATAAGAATTTAACCCCTTTCCCCTCCTTTGCCTACTGTGCCTGATTTTGTTTATTATTTGTATTATTAGTATTACTATGTCAGCTGTTACAGATACAAAGAATTATTTTAGTAGCTCTTTTGAAACGTTAAAAGATTATTTTCCTTTTTTGCATTATTCTAGTGTGATTGTCACTTTGGTGATATTGGTAGCGATTCCTTCTTCTTCTTTGTCTTCTTTTTTTTTTTTTTTCATGATGCACATGTGATTATTTGCCTTTTTGACATTGTTTTAAATGTATGGAAAACCTTGAGTAGTTCCCTTTATATATTGCTGCAAGTGCACCACACTAATTTTGCAATATCATGCCTATCATAGAGAAAGAGAGGGGACTGAGTTTACAATGCAAAGGAGGCTATTTATAATAGGTAGCTTCAGGGTCAGCCTCAAGAAAGGCTCAACTAACCAATCTAACTAACTCAACTAATCAATATTAGAAACCAGCTTCTGCCAAGTGTAATACAAGTGTTACAGTTAGGCACCCAATTCTAACATGTTACAAAAAGTACCAATTATCAATTACAATTACAAGACGCTTCAAACATATGCATCACTTTGAGTTTGCATTAACTTGCCATTTGTTTTCTTTCTTGTCATTTGCAGATCAGAATAATACTTATCCAGCTATGCCACCAAGGTAGCTTCTACAAATTTAGTCTTCAAACTTAATGAACTTGAAGTTACATTCGTTTCTCATTTTCTAATCCTTTCTTTTCATTTTGTTTTGCAGCAAAAGCGGTTTGGCCTTCTCCCACAGCTGATTTTACAATGATTATATTTACTTTGAGATTTGGAGACAAATATGAGATGATTAAGTGCAAATTTGATGCTACTTTTGAGCTTAACATTTGCTTATCTATTAGCAGGATTAGCAGGTGGAGCTATTGTTGGCATAGCTATAGGAGGAGTAGCTGGTGTCCTGTTACTTGCCGCTTGTATATATTTTGGATGTTACCGAAAGAAGAAGATGGAGGAAGCAAAGCTGCTCTCAGCAGCATCTGAGGAATTTTATGCTCAAAATGGGCTAGGTATATATATTTTGTTCTCCCTGTCTCTTTTGCCTTTACAGATACTTGTCAATGAATGAGTGTTTTATGGATCTACTGGTCTCGAAAATCATCTCGAAACTTAATTTTCCACTTAGTGGAAATGCTACAAACCCAATTAAATGAAGTGACAATCTTATTCATTCATCATCAGTCACATTCCTCAGAGATAGCTAAAGGTCTTATGCTTCGGTGAATAAGTTTATCTTAAGTTGCTGAGAAATGTTGCTCAGATGTGATTGTTGATATTGTTTGGAGAGTCTGCATTTTGAATCTCTCACTGGTATCAGTACCCTGATTTATCCTTCTTTTCTGCAAAGGAAATCCCATTTAAGCAGCTCCACTGAATACTTTGAACTGTTTATATAGAATCATTGCAACTGATAGAACCAATAAATTTTATGCATCTTTACCATCTTTCTATAATCTTTTGTTTATTTTAAAATGGAAGGTTAGACCTAATTGGTGTTCCCTCTATTTTTTATTTAGGCCCCGGAAATGCCTCGGATAAAGTTGCTGAATCAACTGGTGCTGCTGGTGGTCCAGCTTCAGGTCTTACAGGCATAACTGTGGACAAATCAGTAGAGTTCTCTTATGAAGAACTTGCCACAGCTACTGATGACTTCAGCCTGGCTAATAAGATTGGTCAAGGTGGTTTTGGGGCTGTCTATTATGCAGAGCTGAGAGGCGAGGTTTGTAGCCATATGGGCTGTATTTTTATTAATCATCGGTGCATGGCACATTAATTGAGTTGGCTCCTCAAGTTGGCATAGCTGCATTAAGTTGATTTCGCACAACTTTTGTTGTCATGTCTGAATATGTATATCTATGATATCTTTGTTGGTGATTTAAGCTACTCAAAACTAGGAATTTTGAGGAGGTTGATTATAAGAGGGACATGCTAAGTGTGGAAGTCAATCTGGACACCAATGGTAATATAGATTTTGTAGTCATATTTGTTGTACAAGGGTCTTGAGTCCCAATCTGGATAAGTGGAAGTGGATGAGAAATTCATCTAAGTGAGTGGGAAAAATGGATGTACAGTTCAGTTGATCTATAGTCTTTGCTCAGGTTAAAGATAAAAAGTGCATTCACCAACGTTGTGTATGCTCTCCACTGCATGTTGCATTTACTACTACTCTATATGGATGGCTAAGCACACCAGCTTTTGACCATACCATCTTGTTTATGTATGTATATATCAGTTTTAACTTTCCTAACAGTCCCTCCCCATCACTATATCTGTGCAGAAAGCTGCAATCAAGAAGATGGATATGCAAGCAACTAGAGAATTTCTTGCTGAATTAAACGTGTTAACACGTGTTCATCACTTGAACCTGGTAATATACTTTCTTTCCCAAGAGCACTAAAGAGTATGATTATTGTCTAAAAAGCTGAATTGAATGCCCTTTTTTGCTTAAGCGTATTAACTTAAAGTTTTATCAATCATATTCTTTGGGGAACTGCTCGCGTAATCTAGAAAGCTTTATATAAATGTTCATTTCTCAATTATATACTGGAGAGATGATCCTCACCTCAATACATTTATCCAATCTTAATAATAAATTCAACATAATTCCCCAGTGACCAGGATCTGTCTAATTATCTGTGCTGAGATATCCATGTATACCACATTAACTGGCCCCTTTACATCATTATTATATGTGGACACACACACACAAAGAGGCAAGCTCACTCTGTATATCCATCCAGGGTTAGCTGTGCCTTTTATGACATCATCAATTTCATCCACCCCTAAATACAGCAAAAAAAGAATAAAAGTAGAATAACCTTATAGATGTGGCATCAAAAGATACAATGCTAGTACATTCTTAATGCCAAGGTATTAGAGGTTTATATGCATCTTAATAATCTCCTTCAAGTTATTTCCCAGAAAATATAATCTGCCCTCTAGAATCAGAATGATAGATGGAAATTTTGGTTGGTTTATTAAATTGTTGTTTTTATTGAGGTTATACAATATCCATATAAATAGTAATAATCTGCAGTGAGGATTTTTTATGACTCGACTGTGTACTTTTATGTCAGTGTGAATACAAGTTATAGCTTTTCTTTTTAATTGATAGACCTTTAAGATGTGTGATTATTTTCAATCTTCCGTACGCTACATATCATTTACAAACTATCAATGCAGGTGCGGTTGATTGGATATTGTGTTGAGGGTTCTCTTTTCTTAGTCTATGAATTTATCGAGAATGGCAATTTAAGCCAACATTTGCGTGGATCATCAGGTGAGATAATATGTGCATGGTGAGGATCTTTTTAAGTGATGTCACATTCAGATCAATAGTCATAATTATTTTATCTGTTTCCAGGGAGGGACCCATTGCCATGGTCTACTAGGGTGCAAATTGCCCTTGATTCAGCCAGAGGTCTTGAATATATTCATGAGCACACTGTTCCTGTTTATATCCATCGTGATATTAAATCAGCAAATATATTGATTGACAAGAACTTCCATGGAAAGGTTGCATTAGTACCTTTATTTTTACTATGAGATCTTCAAAAGCTTATTCCCATTGTTGTACTGAAATACTTGCACTGTAGGTTGCAGATTTTGGATTAACTAAACTGACCGAAGTTGGAGGTGAATCACTCCCCACACGTCTTGTGGGAACATTTGGATACATGCCACCTGAGTAAGTTTTCTTTCCTTGTATTAAAGGAGTAGCAAATTCAGCTATGAGAGATGGATTTGGATGTTTTGGTGGAAGCAAGCTGCTAGATTGGACCATATATAAGCTCCACAAGTGGCTATCTATAAGTTTCTACCAGATTCTTCCAGTCTATAAATTACCGACCAAGGGGCTTGGAAATTGTGTTTGATTGATAATCAACATCCAACCTTAGATACATATCTACTGTTTAAGCGTGCTGGTTTGTTAAATTTCACTAATGGTTAATGGCACCTGGCAGCTGCCATCAGAAATGGGAGAGACCCTTCTTTAGTGAGAATTTGAACATAGGGTTTTAGCTGCTGGGGTATGCATTTCACCTTTTCTGAAATATTATCCTTGGTACTGGTGATGTTTTGTCCTTCCAGCTGCCAATGTTCTCCTTGGAAGTGGGTTTCAAAGAGATGAGTTTGCTACTCATTATTAATTGATCCCATGGGCTCCTTAGTAGAGGAGGAAAAGCCTTAGCTATGTTTTTGTCTGTAAAGATTGGATTGAATTTTACCTCTCTTGTGTGCAGATATGCTCAGTACGGAGACGTTTCTTCCAAAGTAGATGTATATGCCTTTGGGGTTGTCCTTTATGAACTTATTTCAGCCAAGGAAGCTGTGTTCAAGGATAATGGTTCTGCTCATGAAACGAAGGGCCTTGTTGCTTTGGTAATCTTCTTGCCATCCCTCTAAGTAACCCCCCCTCCACCTCCTACCTTCTCCTCTCTACTGTTCCGAGCCTATCAGCTTGATATGAAGCTTTTATTAGGCTTTCCCTGTCTGGTACCACTTTCTGGGAAAGAAAACTTGGATATACATTTATCGTGTATTCTGTGTTTCACAGTTTGAAGACGTTCTTAGTCAGCCCGATCCTAGAGAGGACCTACGTAAAGTAGTTGATGCTCGGCTTGGAGATGACTACCCACTTGACTCAGTATGGAAGGTGAAACATCTCATACAAAAACCCTACCATTATTGGCTTTATGATTTCATTTCCAATAGAAGAGGTGTTTTTTCGCAGGTGGCCCAACTTGCCAAAGCGTGTACACAAGAGAATCCGCAACTACGGCCGAGTATGAGATCTATCGTGGTTGCCTTAATGACACTTTCATCCACAACTGAGGATTGGGACGTCGGCTCCTTTTATAACAATGATGCTCTAGCCAATCTAATGTCTGGGAGGTAGAACCTAGTTACTGCAATCTTGATGGTAGAATGTAGATGGTGCAATGTTACTTGCATTGCGGAATTTTTTTTTTTTTTTTTTGCTGTGAGTAATACCAATATTAAGTTATTCCAGACATATACTGTAAATGCTTATAGTTGAGAATTATGGAAAGGTGTGTAAATCCATATGATATCAATTTATTCTTTGTAGCTTATGGGTGATATAAACAATCCATTCATAATAAAAATTCATAGATTTGTGAAGATGTAAAGAATTTAGTCATGGTTTTACTGTATATGGAAAAAGAATAAATTAAGTAAATGGTGAATAAGCTCAACCTTATTCAACAAGAAAATAAATTAGCTTGAAATTAAATTAAATGAACAAACTTAAACTTTTAATACTCAGCTTGATTGTTTGCAATTCATATTGATACCTAAAATTAGCAAATTCTAGGGATGCAAAACTAAAATAAATAAATTATTTGCTTTGCAAATTTTATGAAAATCTTTTTCGGATAACATGACCCGGTAATGCCACAAATCTTTTTTAGCATTGATATGCAGACCAAAGAAAAGACGCCTTCTTCAGAGTGGAACGTATATGCATGGCTCATACCAAGATATTGGATGGTGTTATGTTACTATGGTAATAACGTTATTATTAAAATTAAGGTTCGGTTAACAATTGCCTCAAGGTATTTTGTAATGGACTATTTTAGAAAAATTTTAAATACCATTCTTATGAGAAATTTAACTGTTTTTTCCCTTATTTTCTATTTTCAAAACAATTTTCTATTTTTGAGACTAAAAAATTTGTTTGGCAATTCAAAATGGGCAAAAAACAAAAATTATTTTCAAAACTCAATTTGTGAAAAAAACTAAAAATATGCAAAAGACTTTTCAGTTTCTAATTTTCAAAAAACAATGAAAACACATTTAATTTAATATATCTGTCTCATTTAATGAGTTAACATTTGTAAGTGCACAATTGCACCTGGCCCCAAGAACAGTTACGGGCTCAGGCCCAATGAGCCTTAAACAATATGATTTGTAGAGCGTGGGCTTGAAACCCAAGTTAGAAGTGTTTGAGGATTAAATGACAAGCCAAAGATGGTAAACACTTGAAAACAACAATGAATACTGTAAATCAACCTGCTCGGACGTAAGCCGAGAACTGTTCTTATATTATTTCTCTCTTTTTTTTCTCTTTCTTTTAGGTTACAAAGAAGGGGATCCTCATTTCTGTTCTAAGTTGCTCCTTAAATACTCCTCTTTTTGATACTTTGTACACATGTTGCCCCAACTCCCCCTTAGCCTAGATATTTCTTTTCTCAGTGCCTTTGAATAGTAACCAGAAGTTTCCCTTCCACTGTTCAGGTGTCACTTCCCCATTAATGCGGCCAGGGTAGTAGGTGCAGGGTCTTTAATGTGGAGGTGACAGCCTTTACCCTTGGTGTTTCTCTAGCATCGGTGCTTCTAGGACATTCAAGGGTTTACCCCTTTTATCCATTCGTTTTGACCATGTCATTGCCTAACGTTTATCATGAAGTCCTGGGTTCTCCGGTGTCCGTCCGAAGAGAAATTCACCCTCGGCTCTATCCTCGGATCCTCGGCGTATGGGCCGACCCGTAGTACTAACAAGTTCTAAACTCAAGAGCAAGTCGGCCTTCCTTAGCACGGCCCAAAGGCCCATATCTCCATCAGGGTCTTTTTACTCCCCACAATAGCCCCTCAAAACACTAATTTTCAACGTCCTAGAAGATGCCACCTGGCGGTTTTATTTTCAAAAACGCGCGCATTTATGACTGTAAGCCACACTTTGTCTTCCACGTTCAACGGCGAGATGGGTATCCAACGGTCCTCGTTACTCCACGAAAATTTGGGCGGGATAAACATAATTTCGAGGCCGCTTTTCCGCACATCGTGACGCTTCGGGAACCTGCGCCTTCATTTAATTTCCCAGGGGCTAATCCCATCAAAACATCAGCAATCATACTTTACCTGCAGAAAACCGTGGAAATTTGCACACCTTCAACTTTGTAAGTTCTTGTTCTTTCTATTCTTAACCTTTTCTCCTCGGATATAGTCCTCGGCTGTCCTTGTAGACATTCTCCCCTTTAGAGTTTAGCCTTTCGTTCTTTTCTGATGGGTAGGTTTAAGTGTCTAGTTGATACCGCCGCTGGAATGGAAGGCTTCAAAGCCAAGTATCACATCCCCGGCGATGTAGGTTTGAAATATTGCCCGGCAGAAGCCGTGGCCGGTTCTAGAAAGGAGGGAGAGGTTATCATCCCAATGATAGCCTTTATAGAGGGTGGGATGAGCCTCCCAATGAGGCCTGTAACTAGGGAGTACCTTCGCAACCACCGGTTGTGTCCCGATCAATGCCTCCCAAACGTTTTTAGAGTTTTGGGTAGTGTCGATGCTCTAAACGAGCAGATGGGTTTAAACCTCACCTGGCACGATGTTGTCTTTCTGTACGAGTCCCATAAACTTTCCAAAGTAGGTTATTACATTAAGTCTCGCTCCAGTGTCGTTAGGCTAATCTCCTGTCTGCCCAAATCCAACAAAGGCATGAAGGATGACTACCTGATCGTCTCTGGGAACTGGCACGACGGCCTCCACTGCCCAGTTGAGTGGGGAGATCCAGGTGCGACACCTTAGGATTAGCCTTCCCCCCCCGCATAAACTCCTCTAATACTCACAGAAAATACGCATTCACATGCATTCATGTTTATTTAGGTTTATCATGTATTGTATGAATCTGACCATATTCGTTTGATTTGGTGTCTTCCCTTGCAGATAAGCGACACGTGCACCCACGCTTAAGCCACTGCAACGTTGCAGATCTTAACCGAGTACTGCGCTCCGAGGTGTTTGTCAGGGAGGACCTACAACTCAGAGCGGCTCATCTGATCTTAGGATACACTCCCATCTCCTCGGACTTCCAGGAGACAGAAAACGCCATAGTAGCCGGTGACCGAAGGCGAAGGAAGATAAACGTAGCCCGGCCCCACTTTTTGGACGACCACGATCTCCCTGACGCCCCTGACACCGTTTTATACGGACAGCCCATTGCGGCCACCCCCCTCGCTGTGCATTCTCAGGCGACTGTTGTTCTAGAAGAGCAGGTGTCTTCCTCGCATACACTAGACGAAGAGATAGATCAATTCCAACTTGAAGACACCGGAAGACCTCAAGGGACTCAGTTCGTCGTACTTTCTGACGAGGAGGAAAAAGCCACCGAGGCCTCTGGAATTGCAGGGTTCATAGTTGCCCGACCAGAAGACGGATCCGAGGAAGATATGGATAGGATGCAGGATCTCCTAACCAAGAGAGGTGCAAAGGTCGCCGGGAAGAAGACGGGGGCGTCCCAAGTTCCCCCATCTTTGCCACCTCCCCCTCCTCCAGCTGAGCCAAAACTTCCAGCCGAGGATCCCAAGAAGAAGAGAAAGGGGGATATTGAGGGGACGATCAGCAAGGACCCCAAAAAACCACGACAACAACCCCCACCGGTTCAGCAGCAGAAGCTGGATAAAGGCAAGGGTAGGGCCCGCTCTGTTGAAAGTGGGGAGATCAGGGATGAGGCCGAAGTGCGCCGAGCACCGGTCACCTGGTCCCCTGACTTAAGATTGGATGGTGCTCCCATCTCCTGCCAATCCAGTATAAGGGCGGTTCAGCAAGGCCATGCCCACCACTTGGCCGAAGTGTTGGAGCGCCCTCTTCTGCTGCCCAAGGATATGGAGACCTTGGAAAAGATGAGCCAGCCACAACTATTCCTTTCTTTAAAAAGGGACCTAGCGCTGGTAAGTTTCCCCCTTTTTAGGAATATTCCACTTCTAACAATATTCATAAGTTTTTTACTATTCCTAATTCCATCATATTTTGTTACAGGCCATTCAGGAGGTCTTCGTAGCCGAGAAGTTCATAGAAGACACTCGGAAGAAGGCCAGAACTGAGCTGGAGATCAGGATGGAGACTGAGAAGTCCTTGGGCACAGCCCTCGCTGAGAACGAGAAGCTTGTCGCGGAGGTGGCTGATCTGAAGAGAGAAAAGAATGGGGTGGAGTCTAATCTGAAGACCATGAAGACCCAGATAGAAGGGCAGCGCAAACTTCTTCGCGAAAAAGATGATGAGCTCTCCCGAGCCCAAAGGGAACGCTCGGATTTGGAAAAGGAGCTTGCGCTAATGAAAGAAGAAGCCAGCTCATTCCAACGCTCTCTACAGACTGCCAAGCAGACGAGTTACGAGGAAGGGGTAGCAACCACCGAGGAGCAGCTGACAGAGGCCTTCGCGGCTTTGTTCCGGGAATACTGTCAGAAAGTCTGGGGGGAAGCCCTAAACGTAACTGGAGTTCCGCTATCCTCGGATCTGAGGAAGTCCGAGAAAGTTTGGCTTCCCCTGGAGATACAGGAGATTGAAGAGGCTCCTGCTGCTACTCCTACCCTTGAGTCAACTCTCCCTGCTCTGCCTCCGATGGTCCCACAGCTGATTCCAAATCCTACAGAACCTTCAGGTTCCAACAAAGAGAAGGAAGGAGGAGGGGATGCAGAGAAGGATTTGAGCCAGACAGTGGAACCCAACGTCCTTCCAACGAAGACAGTAGACAAAGGAAAGCAAGTCCTGACTTCCTTTGAGCTGGAGTTGAAAGAGACAGAGGGAACCAGCACTTCTCAGCAAGATCCTCCTCCAAAAGCTTAGGACCTAGCTTAGGGCTTCTCTTTCTCAATGTTCAGCCTTTATATGTAATACATGTCCAAATGATTAATGAAGAACAAATTTATTTGATTTTCAATCGTGTTGCATCTGTTTTTACTTTATTCTTTTTATAATTATCGCAAAAATTTCCCATTAATACATAGCAAAAGTTTCTCAGAGTAAACAAATCTAACTCCAAGGATTGCACAACCACAACTTCCACATAATCATGCGCATGTTATTAAAGACTTAACAGAAGGTGACATGTTTGAGATATTTAAACAATGCCTTGATTAAAAAGAAGAAAAGACCTCATATAACGATCAAACCCTTGTAATGTATAGCACCGTTTCTAGTAGGATGTAAGGTCAGAGGACCATTCCTTACACAAATTTGCTTAACACTTAAAGATATAAAAATTAAGATCCGAATTAATGACCAGTAAGGCATTAATTTCCAGGTGCAATAAGAAATTAAATTTAATCAAGTTTGTGGTCCGAGGACAAGACTTAAACAATTTCCCATTGGTTCTTAAGATCAATAAGTTTAAATGTCAATTTGTCCAAAGTAGGAGGTCCAAGGACCCGGCGTAACTAAGGTTCTGTTTAACAAATGACAAGACATCAATTTCCACAAGGTTTGTGGTCCGAGGACTGCACTTAACCAAGTTTCTGTTTGATTCTTAAGATCAGTAACTTCAAATGTTAATTTTCCCAAAGTAGGAGGTCAGAAGACCCGGCATAACTAAGGTTCTGTTTAACAAATGACAAGACATCAATTTCCACAAGGTTTGTGGTCCGAGGACTGCACTTAACCAAGTTTCTGTTTGATTCTTAAGATCAGTAACTTCAAATGTTAATTTCCCCAAAGTAGGAGGTCCGAAGACCCGGCATAACTAAGGTTCTGTTTGACAAATGACAAGACATCAATTTCCACAAGGTTTGTGGTCCGGGACTGCACTTAACCAAGTTTCTGTTTGATTCTTAAGAATAGTAACTTCAAATGTTAATTTCCCCAAAGTAGGAGGTCCGAAGACCCGACATAACTAAGGTTCCGTTTAACAAATGACAAGACATCAATTTCCACAAGGTTTGTGGTCCGGGGACTGCACTTAACCAAGTTTCTGTTTGATTCTTAAGAATAGTAACTTCAAATGTTAATTTCCCCAAAGTAGGAGGTCCGAAGACTCAGCATAACTAAGGTGTAGTTTAACAAATGACAAGACATCAATTTCCACAAGGTTTGTGGTTCGAGGACTGCACTTAACCAAGTTTCTGTTTGATTCTTAAGATCAGTAACTTCAAATGTTAATTTCCCCAAAGTAGGAGGTCCGAAGACCCGGCATAACTAAGGTTCTGTTTAACAAATGACAAGACATCAATTTCCACAAGGTTTGTGGTCCGGGGACTGCACTTAACCAAGTTTCTGTTTGATTCTTAAGAATAGTAACTTCAAATGTTAATTTCTCCAAAGTAGGAGGTCCGAAGACTCGGCATAACTAAGGTTCTGTTTAACAAATGACAAGACATCAATTTCCACAAGGTTTGTGGTCCGAGGACTGCACTTAACCAAGTTTCTGTTTGATTCTTAAGAATAGTAACTTCAAATGTTAATTTCCCCAAAGTAGGAGGTCCGAAGACTCGGCATAACTAAGGTTCTGTTTAACAAATGACAAGACATCAATTTCCACAAGGTTTGTGGTCCGGGGACTGCACTTAACCAAGTTTCTGTTTAATTCTTAAGAATAGTAACTTCATGCGTCAGAGGTAGTCATAACTTTGAAGTGTTCACTGATAAAAGCACATTTTATTAATAATAATATCTTCTAAGATTATTTACATTCCATGGGCGTGGTACAATTCTTTCATCTAGGTCAGCTAGCCGATATGACCCTATGCCTGCTACTGAAACAATGCGGTAGGGGCCTTCCCAGTTGGGTCCTAACTTACCCCAAGCTGGGTTCTTAGAGGTGCCCACAACTTTTCTTAGTACGAGATCACCAGGTGCAAGTGGCCTTAGCCTCACGTGGGCGTCATATCCCCGTTTTAGCTTCTGTTGATAATAAGCCATTTGGACCATTGCTGCCTCGCGCCGTTCCTCAAGCAAATCTAGGCCTTTTTCCAGGAGTCCATTGTTATTCTCCGGGCTAAAGGAGCTGGTCTTTAGGGTGGGAAAACCAGATTCCAGAGGTATCACCGCCTCGGCTCCATAAGTCATAGAGAATGGCGTTTCTCCAGTGGACCTGCGCGGTGTGGTCCGATACGTCCACAGAACATGAGGGAGCTCTTCTACCCATCTGCCTTTCGCATCATCCAACCTTTTCTTCAGCCCACTGACAATGACTTTGTTAACGGCCTCGACTTGCCCATTTCCTCGAGGATAAGCTGGGGTGGAATACCTATTTATGATACCCATGTCACCACAATACTTCCTAAAAGCCTTACTGTCGAACTGAACACCATTGTCTGAGATGAGTGTGTGTGGTATACCGAATCTGGTAACGATGTTTTTTCAGACAAACTTCTTGGAGTCAATATCTCTTATATTTGCTAAGGGCTCGGCCTCAACCCATTTAGTAAAATAGTCTGTTCCCACGAGAAGCCATCTTTTATTGCCTGTTGCCCTCGGAAATGGCCCAACTATGTCTAGTCCCCACTGTGCGAAGGGCCAAGGACTGGAAAGGGGGTTAAGAACTCCTCCAGGTTGATGAATATTAGGAGCAAACCTCTGACACTGATCACATTTCCTGGCATAGTCTTGGGCCTCTCTTTGCATATTGGGCCACCAATAACCCTGAGTCAGAGCTCTGTGGGCTAAGGATCTTCCCCCAGTATGGCTGCCACAAATCCCTTCATGCAATTCTTCTAGAAGCCCCTCCGTTGAATCAGGGTGTACGCACAACAAGTACGGTCTCGAAAAGGATCGTTTGTACAGTTTTTGGTCCTCGGACAACCAGAAACGTGGCGCCTTTCGGCGTATCTTATCTGCTTCAGATTTGTCCTCAGGAAGGACATCATTCCTAAGAAAAGATATGACCGGGTCGATCCAACTAGGTCCAGGCCTTATTAGATGGATGCGAGGCGCGTTGGTAATGACAAGAGAGGGTTTTAGTAAATCCTCAACGAGGATAACCCTAGGTAAACCTTGAGCCGAGGACGTTGCCAGCGTGGCTAAGGAGTCTGCATGGGTGTTTCCGCTCCGAGAGATATGGGTTAAGGCGAAGGAGTCAAATTCAGTTTGCTGGCATTTGATCTGGGCCAAATATTCCTGCATCCTTGGATCTCTAGCCTCCATGGTTCCCGTGACCTGGCCGACCACCAGTTGAGAGTCCGAGAAGATATGGATTTCTTTTCCACCCATTCTATGCACCATTTTCATGCCTACCAAGACCGCTTCGTATTCGGCCTCATTGTTAGTAGCCGAGAATGTCAATCTCAAAGATTTTTCGAAGACAATTCCCTCTGGGGACGTTAGAACAAGTCCAACACCAGATCCTCTCTGATTAGCCGCCCCATCCACATACACTTTCCAAATCGGAGGCATGGCAGCTGTAATCACACCAACTGATTTTTCATCCATGTGTGCTTCTTTTAGAGTTTCTTCCAGTAATGGCTCGGCAAATTCCGCCACCAGGTCAGCGAGTACCTGGCCCTTCACCGAGGTGCGAGGCTTGTATTTAACATCAAAAGCCCCCAGGATGGTCCCCCACTTTGCTATCCTTCTGGAGTAGTCAGCGCAACGCAGCACTGCCTTGAGGGGCAATTGGGTCAGAACAACCACTGTGTGGGACTGAAAATAATGGGGAAGCTTTCGCGTGGCATGAACCACGGCCAGGAGCGCTTTCTCTAAGGGTTGATAACGCACCTCGGCATCACCCAAAGATTTACTAATGTAATATACCGGTCTTTGCACCCCGTTATCATCTCTTATCAGGACCAGGCTAACCGCGTGGACGGCCACTGCCAGATAAGCAAACAAAATCTCATGCGCCTCGGGACGAGACAGAATAGGTGGCCGAGAAAGATATTGCTTGAGCTGTTGAAAAGCTAACTCGCAGTCCTTGGTCTATTGAAACCCTTTCCACTTATTCAACAGTTGGAAGAAAGGACGACACCGGTCAGCTGACCGAGATATGAACCTGTTCAAAGCGGCAATCATTCCCGTCAACTTTTGAATTTCTTTTGGGTTCCGAGGAGGCTGCAAGTCCTGAATAGCCTTGACCTGCACTGGATTTACCTCTATGCCTCTATGAGTAATCATGTATCCCAAGAACTTTCCAGACCCCACGCCGAAAGAGCATTTTGAGGCGTTGAGGCGCAACTTGTACCTTCTCAGTATCTGAAAAGTGTCGGCCAAATCTTTCACGTGTGAGGGTATTGTTTTGCTTTTCACCACCATATCGTCAACATATACCTCAATGGTTTTCCCCATTTGCTGTTCGAACATTCTGGTCATCATCCTTTGATAGGTAGCCCCAGCATTCTTCAAACCGAATGGCATGACCTTATAATGATAATTCCCCGTCGGTGTAATGAAGGCAGTATTCTCCTGATCCTCTAGTGCCAAGGGAATCTGGTGATAACCCTGGAAGGCGTATAAGAAACTCATCCGAGGATGTCCGACAGTGGCATCCACCAGTTGATCAATACGTGGCATTGGGAACGAATCTTTAGGGCAGGCCTTGTTCAGATCAGTAAAGTCCACACATACCCTCCACGTTCCATTTTTCTTTTTAACAACGACTGTATGGGCCAACCACTCAGGGTAGAAAACTTCTTTGATAGGCCCAGCCCTCTTGAGTTTAAGCACCTCTTCCTTCACAGCCTCGGAATGTTCCCTGGAAGAGCGCCGAGGTGGCTGCCTTCTCGGAATAATGGCTGGGTTGACATTTAAGTGATGACAAATGAAGCCCGGGTCCACGCCTGGAGCTTCATAAGGATCCCATGCAAAAACATCAACGTTATCCTTCAAGAATTCTAACAATTCCATCTTTTCTTGGTGTGGCAAAAGTACACCGACTTGGAAGAATCTCTCTGGGTCATCGGCCACTGGAAACTTCTCTAATCCCTCGCAATGTGTCTCATCTCCTGTCACCATTCCAGATGAATCAGGAGCCGTTAACTGCTATAAGTCTTTGGTGACCAAAGCCGAAGACTCGGTTTCTGTCTGATGCAGTACTGCAGCCGATATGCACTGCCTGGCTACCGATTGGCTGCCGAGGATTTCCTCAACACATTCCCCCGAGGGGAATTTAACTTTAACATGTAAGGTAGAGGAGACGGCTCCAAGCGCATACAGCCAAGGCCTGGCAAGGATGGCTGTGTATGGAGAGTACGCATCAACCACGATGAAGTCCACCTCCACCGTTTCTGAGCCGGATTGGACGGGCAAACGGATCTATCCCTTCGGCACAACGGCTCTCCCTTCAAAGCTTATAAGTGGCGAATCATAAGGAGTAAGGTCTTCCAACTTCAACCTTAACCCCTTAAATAGATCAGGGTACATGATATCTGCACCGCTGCCCTGATCTATCATCACCCTTCTCACGTCATAGTTCCCTATTCTGAAGGTAACCACAAGAGCATCATCATGGGGCTGGATAGTCCCCACCTTATCCTCCTCCGAGAAATCTAAGACGGGCAAAGTGCCCTTCAACCTCTTCGGCCTGTGACCCACATCCTCGGTCTGTGGATGGGAAACCGCCATCACCCTAGTGGGACCTGAGCCGGTCCTGCCAGGAGCAGCGAAGATAACATTAATTGTTCCCAATGCTGGCCGAGATGTATTGTTCCTCTGGTTGTTTGAGCCAACTTGGTGACACCTGCCCAGTGGGCTGACACAAGTGCTGCTTTAACTTTCCCTCACTGACGAGCTGCTCCAGATGGTTCCACAGGGTCCGACAGTTCTCGGTAGAGTGGCCCACATCCCGGTGGTACTGGCAAAAGAGGTTGTGATTCCTCTTCGCGGGGTCTCCTGCCATCTTATCAGGCTATTTAAAGAAGGGTTCCTTGCGAACTTTCTCCAGCAGCTGATGTACTGGTTCCCGGAATACAGTGTTCACGGCCTGAGGGGCTGCCGAGGCGGACTGTCCAACGTAATCTCTCCTCGGCCTGTTATTGTGATATCTGTCCGACCTGAAATCCCTTCTCTCCTGCGGGATAACCTTCTCCTTTCCCTTTCCTTACTGTTGGTCTTCCTCCACTCTCTTATACTCGTCAATACGGTCCATGAGGCGACGTACACTGCGAACAGGCTTTTTAGTCAAAGACTTTCTCAGGTCGTGATCAATAGGGAGGCCTACCTTAAAGGTATTAAGCGCCACCTCATCAAAGTTGCCATCTATTTCATTAAACATCTCCCAGTAACGATCGAAGTATGCTTTCAACGTCTCCCCTTCCCTCATGGTCATGGATAACAGCGAGTCCAATGGCCGAGGTACTCTGCTACACGTGATGAACCGTGAAGCGAATGCCCTAGTAAGCTCCCCAAACGAACTTATAGACCCCGACTTAAGGCCGTTGAACCACCTCATAGCAACAGGTCTCAGGCTAGAGGGGAAAACTTTGCACATCAGGGTTTCATTGTGAAAGTGCACCGCCATCCTCTAGTTAAAGTGACTCACATGCTCCACCGGATCAGTCCGGCCATTATAGATGGTGAAAGTGGGCTGGGTAAACCTTCTGGGAAGCCTTCCTTTCTCAATCCTCCGTGCAAATGGAGATTTGGAGAGCTGGTGCAACGCCCTACTCATAGCATCGTTGCCTAAGCCCCTAGAACGAGGCTTCTTACGTCTGCGAGTTGGCTGGTCGCCCTCCTCACCGGAGGATGTTGCACTGGTGGGAGAGCGCGACCTTGAGCTGTAGCCAGCTCCCCTATCCTCCTCTGAGGAAGAATTAGATGAGGACGGTGAAAACCTACGCTTGGCGCGGCGTAGCTTTCTCTTTAAACGGTTGATTTCCTTCTGCATGGATTTAGAACCCTCATCGTGGGTGGTGCTACCCCCTTCATGAATATAGCTAGCACCTGGATATTCTGTATGGACACTCCCCTCACGATCCCTTCGATGTTAAGACGTTCGAAATGGTCTTCCGGCTGTGATCCCTGTGACTCAGCATGGTGAGCACCTAAGCCTGCCATAGTATCCCTGCCTCTTCTAGACTAAATTCCCCACAGACAGTGCCAATTGTAAGTGCACAATTGCACCTGGCCCCAAGAACAGTTACGGGCTCAGGCCCAATGAGCCTTAAACAATATGATTTGTAGAGCGTGGGCTTGAAACCCAGGTTAGAAGTGTTTGAGGATTAAATGACAAGCCAAAGATGGTAAACACTTGAAAACAACAATGAATACTGTAAATCAACCTGCTCGGACGTAAGCCGAGAACTGTTCTTATATTATTTCTCTCTCTTTTTTCTCTTTCTTTTAGGTTACAAAGAAGGGGATCCTCATTTCTGTTCTAAGTTGCTCCTTAAATACTCCTCTTTTTGATACTTTGTACACGTGTTGCCCCAACTCCCCCTTAGCCTAGATATTTCTTTTCTCAGTGCCTTTGAATAGTAACCAGAAGTTTCCCTTCCACTGTTCAGGTGTCACTTCCCCATTAATGCGGCCAGGGTGGTAGGTGCAGGGTCTTTAATGTGGAGGTGACAGCCTTTACCCTTGGTGTTTCTCTAGCATCGGTGCTTCTAGGACATTCAAGGGTTTACCCCTTTTATCCATTGGTTTTGACCATGTCATTGCCTTACGTTTATCATGAAGTCCCAGGTTCTCCGGTGTCCGTCCGAAGAGAAATTCACCATCGGCTCTATCCTCGGATCCTCGGCGTATGGGCCGACCCGTAGTACTAACAAGTTCTAAACTCAAGAGCAGGTCGGCCTTCCTTAGCACAGCCCAAAGGCCCATATCTCCATCAGGGTCTTTTTACTCCCCACAACATTAAAGTTCAAATCCTAATAACAACATATTTAAATATTTTTTATTCTTCTTCAAAAAACTATCTTTTTTAATTTCAACTAACCAAACATGTTTTTTATTTTAAAAATACAAAAAAAAATTGTTTTTTCTCTATATTCCCAAAAACAAGTTTTTGAAAATAGAAAACAAAAACTGTTACCAAACATAACCTAATAAGCTATCAAAAGAATTAGTTACTTTCTTCTTTCTCAGTTTGTAAAAACATTTCTTAAACCATAGCCTTTACAGCATTTCTTAACATTTCCCTTGATCATATAATATAATATAATATCATATCATATATTATATAGTAAAATTTGTGGCTACTCTCACTAATTAGTAAATTAACTTTATATTATTTGTCATGATATATTTCCTCAAATTAATAGATAATATTTAACAATTGTTTAATTTAGGTAAAACTTCATCATTTAAATATGATAAAATTCAATTTATATTCAAACTAAAAGTCGATGATAAAAAAATTAAGGAATAATATCATATTCTATATATCAGTTTTCAAGTTTAGATAAACAATCTAGAAAGTGCAATGCAAATTCACGTAGGAATTCGGTTTAGCAATTGAAAAACCTTAGCCATAATTGGCCTTTCACTTCTTAAACTTCAACTTATCAGATAATTTAGTCCAAAATTTTCATAAAGATTTTGGAGATTGAATTAAACTTGGAATTATCACTTTATCAGTAATCAACTCAAAGAACAGGAATAAGTAGACAACGAGTAGTGTTGGTGGGATTATGACTTTATGAGCACCAAAACCTTTGAATCTTTGATTCTCTAAACCAACTTTCAAAGCTAATAAGGACATAGGATTTCACTATATAAGTCAGGTACTACCCTTCTTTTCTTTTGTTTTACTTACTGTGGTTTTTTTTTTTTTTTTTTTTTGGGGTGTGATGTGAGGATAAGGTAAAGAAAAAAAGAATATTTGAATTTGAAAAAGAGTGAAAATAAGCCGAGTTTGATTTTTTTTTTTTTGTATGAACCCAAGTAGTTTCCAATATAAACCAGGCAGCACAATCACCACAAGCTTGAGCACACCATGGAGTAATACAAGTTCACATTCACCAATGATTAAGAGGAAGAACAAGACGAGGAAGACAAGCGTTAACCGGTAGCATCAAGGACTAATCATTACCCTTTTTTTCAAATATAAATGAAATAATCATCTTAAAATATATGAACTTATATAATTCCCTTACACTATATCTGATTATATATAATTATTTAATTAAGTAAATAAATCCATTTATTTACTATTTCTTAAGTTTAAGGATTGGTTTGGATACGGATAAAAATGGTGGCGTCTGCGTTTTCCTTCTTTCTTTCTTTCTTTCTTTCTTTTTTTTTTTTTTTTCTGCTGCACTTTAGGGGACAAAGTTACTGTTCACATATTGTTCATGCATTTTTCAACCATTTTTTCATTAAAAATGGGTCCCACGGTATTATTTACACATTTAAAAAAAAATTTGCTATAGTGTTTTCAGTTTTCAGCTTTTAGCTGTATCCAAATGGACCCTAAATATTACTAAAAAAAAAATACTAATTGACATTAGTGGAAATATTTTAATTGTCTAATTTAATGAAATTGATTATGTTAAATTGAAAACTAATGTTTTGCTCTTTGGGAACATATAAAATATTTAAATGAAATAAGATTTTTTGATGTTTAGATTTTGAAAAATGATATGTCCACTATATTTTCACAATAAATCCTATGTGACAAGTTGTTACAAGTTCTTATTAGTGGGGTAAAAAAGTAATTTTAGTAGTAAGTTCAAATTAGAACTAATAACAGCTAACTACTTATAATTTATTGTGAAAATGTTATAAAAATGTTGTGGACATAACACATTTCAATAAGATAAATATTTTATCTTTCTTTTTTTAATTGGAACTTTTACTAAACCATGTTTAAATTATTTTATGGATTACATTTATATATTCAATCTAGGTCAGTTTCATGTACGCCTCTATGTATATTGTGGTGCTTTATGTTTTCAATCTTAATTATTTCTTAATGTATATAAATTTGGATCTACAAATATGATTTTTTTTATTTTATAAAAACTTAATTTCACACCACATGAATTCATTATATAAATTAAAGTAAAAAATTACTTCACTTAAAAATAAATAAATTATTTTTATTATTTAATTTTAATAAAATTAAGAAATATTTTCTTATTTACTTTAGTTTAAACGTAATTCTTGATTAACGCTCTGTTTGTTTCAGCAATGATGTTTTCTAGAAAATGAGTTATTTTCTAAAAATCATTTTCTATAAAACTATCTCATTTTCTAATGTTTAGTAGAAACTTTAAATGAGTTGAAAAATAACCTCATAACTTCCTTTATTTAGCTTGCTATGAGATAGAGTTGTTTTCCAAAAAAATTTAATGGAAAATAATCTTCAAAAATAAGCCATACTTTTTATGTTGATCAAAGATAGTTTTTCTTTGACTCATCTTTTTTTATGCTACCAAACACTAGAAAATAAGAAAAACTATCTTTACACAAGGTTTTCCATTGAAACAAACAAAACGTAAGTGGTACATCCAACAGTATAATACTACTATTAATATATTATGGTGAAGAGGTATATGGAATATTATATTCAAAACTCTAGGGGACCGGCATTGACGATGCATCCTTATCGTCACTCACATCATAAAATAAACGTCATTGCCAAACTATCAAGATTTTTTTTTTTTTTTTTTGGGCTACAAGTTAAATAAATTTGTATGGAAAGAGCTCTTCTAGAATTTTGCTTTCTTCATGTTCGAGGAAGCTTTCTCGGTTCTTCCAACAAAAGGAAAGCGTGTAAGAGTGTTTCTTGGGTCATAACGACCGACCTAGTTATACTTTTCCTTGGCCCATGATCTTTTATGTTGACCACTGACGATCCAACCCTGGTTTTTGTAGTGCAACCGCAAATTAAGGACACTAAAATTGGTGTCTTAATCTTATATAAAGAACAATCATTAGAATCGGACATTATAGGTGGGTTTGATAAAGTGAATTTTAGGGAAGATGGAAAAAAAAAATGAGAAGGAAAAATTGTTTGAAGAATATTTGGTTGAGAAGGGAAGAGAAAAAAAAATGTGATAGAGCTTGGGTGTGTTTTTACTGGATCCACCAAAAGATTTGTTAGATGGACAAAAATGCTCCCAGTTGCTATAATGGACAACGTTGGCCTTTTAGTTTTTTTGAGTAAACGTTGATTTTTTTTTTCTTTTTTCTTTTGCTTTTCTGGGCACTTTGCCGCTTCCTTTTTTTTCTCTTTTGATTTCCTGGGGCATGCGCAACGGTGTCTTTCTTTTGTTATTTTGTTTTTTTAGGGCAAACGTTGTCTCTTTTCCTGGAACACTTTTTTTCTTTTGATTTCCTAGGGCGTGGGGTGATAGTGATTTTTTTTTTTTTTTTTTAACTAGACGTGATTTGTAAAAATTGCTAATGTTTTATTTTTTATTTTTAAGAATCTTGGCTTTTAGTTAGTTTTGGCATTGTCTATTATGTCATGATGATTCGTCTAGACTATAAATTCAGTTATACATTATATTTAGGTCAAATCATTATCACAATTGGGAGAATATTAATTTGGGTGTTCAATATTTGTTTTGATCACCAATGGCATAATTTGTTATCTTTTATTAGAAAAACTAGGGTTCAAAACCCCTCTTCCATTGTTGTAATTGAAATATTTAAAATTCAAAAAAAAAAAATGTTTGCTTCAATCCATTCAAGTAGCTATCATTTAGGTGTTAGAAATCGAAAACTATGACATACAAACAACTGTTTTTATTTATTTATTTATCTGAGATAGAATTTTACTCTAACTTGATTTAAGTGTATGTATATGAAGTTTTCTCCTAGAGACTTGAACTCCAATCTTTGCCTCCTCTCCTTCTAACCAACACCCCACAAGCAATTATACTTGTGAAGTGACTATCATACTAAGGGTGACACATGGACAACTGTTAAAATAAATCATAATTGAGGTTTTTTTAAAAATATATTGTATTAAGTATTAACATTGAAGTACAATGAAATTGGCTAGGAACACAATCACCTTTAACATGTCCTACACTCTCCCTATTTAAAGAGGACAAAATCTACTCTCTTGTTACACCTTCCACTAATTTCCCTCTTCCCAAACAAGATACTAGGTTTGTAACTCATCTTCTTACCTTTATGTTCCTTATACTCTCAACAACCAATATTCTCTTGTGTAGATTTTTCGTTTCACTAACCATAAAAAAATTCCATTCGGAGCAAAATTAGGTCCCAAGATAAAATGGCCATTTCATGTACATGTAAAAATTATGTAATTGAACTAGGATTAAAATTTGTCTCGAAAAGTTTCATCATGGAATCCAATGACAAGATGAATTATTTTTCCCGAACTAATATCAAGGATTTGATTAAGATAATATAAAAGAATAAGGCCAAATTGAAAGAGAAGGGGGGGGGGGGGGGGGAACGGATAGTGAGTTAAGGCTCACCCAATTGACTCCTACCTTCTTCTCAACTTGTAAGAAAATTTTGTGTAAATTGTAAAAATTTCCCTTAAGGTTTGGAGGAAATTAATACATTAGTTTTTTTTTCATTAATAACAGAAACAAAATATTCCAAAGTTTGAAAAGATTCCATTGGCTCGAAAAATGGTTAGTGAAATATTTTTCTGTGAAATATTATCATTCCTTGTCACTAAACTTCAACACAAAAAAATAAAAATAAAAATAAAACACTTCCAGCAGCAACTCCAAGTAAGTCTGCTAATCTAACTACCTGTAATAATTCTCTCCCTCCCTCTTAAGTTTTTTTTTTTTTTGGATAGGATCCCTCTTAAGTTTTAGATGGATTATCATTCCCCCAAACTTTTTAAGGGACTTTTTTATTTTTATTAAATTAGGTTCTACTTTATCTAAACAAAATTTAATTAAATGAGCTATGTTATTTTAACAAATTCTCTAATAAAACCTTTATTTATTAGTTAAGAGCATTGCACCTCAATTGTGTAACTTGGTCTCTTATATTTAGAAGAACTAGAGTTGAAAAATTCTCACATGCCATTATTACAATGAATTATAATAATAATAAAAACTCTTAATATATTATACTTATTAAATAAATATGTATTATATATAAATATATTCGTTAAATTTTTCCATGCATTAGGCAAGTTACTAATTAGTACAATAGTACTAATTAAGAAATCCACAGGCATGGAAGTTGGTAACATGTACTAACTTTTATTATTAATTTATTACTCATTAAGTCTACAAGGGACTTATTATTTGATACCTTAGTATTATTATATTTGTATCCAAGAGTTAGGCCGTTTTAGATATATACCATTATCAATTTCTTTAAGACTTTTTCCCCTCTCTCCGTGTGTGTGCGTTAAATACTTAGTATTCTAAAAAAAATAGTGGGTTAATCCCATATTGGAACATAAGTGTGAGTTAAAGAGGTTTAAAGTATGTGATGTATATTAAAAAATTATGCAATTTTGGATATACACCACTGTCAATTTCTTTAAGACCTTCTCTCCTCCCCCATGTGTGTGTGCGCTTGTGTTAAATACTTAGCATTCTCAAAAGAAAAAATAGTGGGTTAATCCCACATTAGAAAATGAGTGTAAGTTAAAAAGGTTTAAAGCATTTGCTGTGTATCCAAGAGTTAAGTCATTTTAGATATACACCACTATCAGTTTTTTTCAGACCTTATCCCTTCTCCCCGTGTGTGTGTTAAATACTTAGGTTATGTTTGGTAATCGTTTTCGTTTTTTATTTTCAAAAACTTGTTTTTGAGAATATAAAGAGAAAAAAAAAACAATTTTCTTGTACTTTTTAAATCAAAAACATGTTTGATTAGTTAAAATTAAAAAGATAGTTTTTTCAAGAAAAAAAAATACTAAAATATGTTGTTACTAGAATTTGAACTCTAATACTACCTCATTAAATGAGCCAGATTCATTAAATTAAATGTTTGTTTTCATTGACTTTTGAAAATTAGAAACTGAAAATAGCATTTTTCGTGTTTTCAGTTTCCTTCACAAATTGAGTTTTGAGAACAATTTTTATTTTCTGTTCATTTTGGGTTGCCAAACAAGTTTTTTAATCTCAAAAATAGAAATTTGTTTTTGAAAACATAAAATAAGAGGAAAAACAGTTACCAAACATACCCTTAGTATTCTCGGAAAAAAATAGTATCATTATACCTTTTAGGAAAATTACTTTTAGCAATAATATTCTCAATTACAATAAAATTTAATACACGTAACATCAAAACAAATAGAGCTTTAAATATGAACACAAAAAATATACATAGTTGCAAACCTAAAATACTAGAAATGAGAGGAAAAAAGACATGATACATCGAGGTTGCTTACCCTCCAAACCTCCTTATTTTCAATTCCCCTAAATTGGGAGAATTTGATGGAAGGGAGGGGGTTCTAGATTAATGACTTTTCATGTGCTTTGAATTTGCTCTTAATAAACATTAAATATATTTTTTTTATTAAATTAAAATATAAAGTTCAATAAAGGAAGGCTATAATTGACCTTTTTTGGGTAATTACAGCTTATCCACTTATGGTTTGCCTCAAATTTAACTTACTCACTTATGGTTTCATTTTTGACACTTTACCTACTCGTGGTTCATTCCATCTATGCTCCGTAACCCACCTCTAATTATTCTATTACTCTAACACGTTTCATCAAAAAATCAAACAAGAAATCAGATCAAACACTCCTCTCCCATACACTCTCTCACGCTTGCTCACCCATTCTAAACCATTGATTCTACATTGCTACCCACCTAATTTTTAGACTGAGAAATAGACTCGGTTTTGTTTGCGCAAGAACACCTAGGAAGGAGACCCAATGATACTAGAAGGAGACCCACTGATTCATCCTTGCAGCAGGTGTCCCTAAATTTAGAATGAAAAAAAAAAAAAAAAAAGGGTTACAAAATAATCTTAAATTGCTTTTAGTATCATAGTTCCAAATGCAAACAAGCAGTTAAATGCCTATGAAATCTGTCAGGCAACGCGTCGCCACAGTCCCACATGGACAAGGTTAGTGCATATATTTATAAGTTTGTCATTTCTGGAGGATATTGTACAAGCAAATTCAGGGTGGGGTTCATAACTCAAGCAATGTAACAATTGCTCCATATTATGTGAAAATTACATATCATTTTACCTACGATTAATACAAAAACTACTTTTAAAAAATCCAATATGATCTTCATTAATAGACTTTACAGAAACAGAACTTGCTTCATATTGGCAAATACTTCACATGGTAACACAAAAAAGGTGATAGAAAGATCACTACAAATTACCGTAGGCTCCAGTATTCACACTGCTCAACCCTTCTTCTAGAATCTGTGGGTCTCCTTCCTCGGTGTCCTTGCATAAACAAAACCCAGTCAATTTTTCGGTCTAAAAATCAGGTGGGTAGCAATGTAGAATCAAGGGTTTAGAATGGGTGAGCAAGCATGAGAGAGTGTGTGGGAGAGGAGTGTTTGATCTGATTTCTTGTTTGATTTTTTTATTGAAACGTGTTAGAGTAATGGAATAATTAGAAGTAGGATACAGGGTATAAACGGAATGAACCATTGGTGGGTAAAGTGTAAAAAATGAAACCACAGGTGGGTAAGTTAAATTTGAGGCAAACTACAAGTGGCTAAATTGTAATTACCCTTTTATATATATTACTTTTTCTCGCCTTTCCACCCTACCATCAAAAATTGGAGGTCTCTACTCCCCTCATTCCTTTTAAGTTTTAAAAGGGAGATATTTATTACACACACAATTGTACTCCCCTCATTCCTTTTAAGTTTTAAAAGGGGGATATTTATCAGGAGTGAGATCTAATAATCATGATTAAAACCTTAGTATGTTGGGTAACCATACATAGTGTTGAGGGAACATATATTCTCAAAATAAAATCTTTAATCTCTTTTGTAGAGACACGAAATATCCCCTTGAGATAAGTTTAATGGGAACTGGTTATTCAAGACACCCATTTTAGTAAAAAGTTACTAAAGCTTATATATATTGAAATTGGATTTCAATAAATGTGAGTAATTAAAAGATTAATTCGGGTACTCAGGGATAAAATAGTTATTTACAAAGTGACAATTCATTATGACTTTATTCACTATGAATATTTCATGAAAGGGTCAAATCATATTAGTAAAATCTTGAGATATAATTTATTAAAAATGTTTAAAGTGCAATTATATTTATATAGTAGTATTAAATATAATTAATAGTAATTTTGGACTTGTTAAGAGTTGGCAGATAAGCCCAAGACCCACTAGAGCTAGAATCTTATTTGCTCCCTTTAGTCTCATCTCAAGTTACAAAATAAAGCCCAATTAGGTAGGCCCAAAAGGCTAACCCAAATTAGATAATTAGTTTTTATTTAATAAGAGTTATTAAATAAATTAACTACCAAGGTAATTAGACTGTACGTATAATGAAAAGAAAGAAAATAGTTTTTCTCTACAAGGAGAAAATGTATGATTTTTCTTTGAGAATTAACGTACATAAAGACTGATTGAGAGACCACACTTCTTGGGTACCATGTGGAATTGAGATGAAGATTAGAGGTATTCTCAAATCTTGGTTTTGAATTTCACTACATCAAGGTACGCTTTCTATTCTTTATTCTAGAATTCAAGGTTACATATTATCTCTTATGAATAAAGGAGATCCATGTTTGTTGTTTCAGCTACGTGTTTTGTATGAGATTCAAAACTAGATTTTCCAACATGTAATGATACAAGGCAATTGACCTATTACTAATCACAATCATGACGATACTACTCGGTTTTATGTTTCATGGGCGGCCATTATATTTGACCCCAAAGTTACTCCAAAGTTTAAGATGATAAAATGCAAATATATATATATATATATATATATATATATATATATATATTTAAAGACGTAAATAACTTGCTATAAAATAATTAGAATTGTATTCTCTCATATGATGTGTCTTTGTGTTAGAATTTATTTCTCTCTCTTGTGTATGTGTGTGTTTGTTTTTCAAAAAAAAAAAAAAAAACTAATAAAGAGTAACCTTCAAAAAATAAACATTATAAGTTTCAAATCTTACGGTATCTATAAAAGGAAACAATATTAATAAATTATCTATTGTGCTTAACTAAGTAATGGGATCCATATTGATCACTGTAGTTAGAAAGTTTTTTTTGTTTTTTGTTTAAAGCTCATTATGAGAGAAAAACAGATTAAGAAAGCTAATCAAATTCATTGGTTTTTTCTTTCTTTTTTCTACAAACGAAAAGTGAAAAAAGAGAGATGGGATTTGACCCAAATACTGAACTCCATCATTAGTCATTAGACTCATTACCACGCTTTGAGCAAAAACTCTATATAATCTCATAGCCTTTTTTATTTTATTTTTTTTAGGGTAAAAGTCCTGGCAACTGGTAAAATTTTTAAGTCGGTAATCTGTAACGCCTCATCATCTCACCTATATAATAAATTCCTCCAAGCTGTCCAAGAATTATAGATTTTAGTCTCCTACAAAACCCCATAGTTTAAGTTTAACCCTCCTCTCCTCTATATTATTTTTTTCTCCTGCCTCCAACCATGCCTCCAACCATGGAAGCAGAACAACAAGAAGATCATGTAGTTGACCAATTACAATTGAAAGAGCTTCACATAGATGAAAAACAAAGCGAACCCAAGACAGAAGTACCAGTCCCAAACCTTGATGAAGTGGAAGAGATACTTGGTTACAAGTTTAAGGACAAAAGCTTGTTAGAAGAGGCTTTCACGGATTGTTCGTTTTCAGGTGAACTCCCTTCCTACGAGCGATTGGAGTACGTGGGTGATGCTGTGCTTAACCTACTTATCACAAAGGAGCACTATTCCCTGTACCCGAATTTGTCACCCGGTCCTTTGACCCGACTCCGCGCCGCCAATGTTGATACCGATAAGCTCGCACGTGTGGCCATTAGGCACGGCTTGCATAGGTATCTACGCCACAAAAAACCTCTCCTTGAGCAGCAAGTAAGTCGGGTTTTACCAGATCTTTATGTTTTATACATAATAATCATAATCAAACACTTTCATTATTCATCATAAAAATAAATCCTATAAACGAGTATTATGGAGTTTTTTGCATCACCAGCTATTTTCCTTTTTGTTATCAATTAGGAAAAATATAAAATATAAAACTATTGCAAAAACATAAATCTTGTAATTATTATTTTTATTATAATTCAATGGAAGCATAACAGTAAAATTGTTTTGCTTTGTTTTGTTTTGTGCTGTTTTTGTTTTTGTTTTCCAAAAATATATAGTGATGGTTATCACTGTCAATAAAGTAGATATTGAAGACAAAATTCGTATATAGAATCTGTCTCCTTGATTTAGGGAGTCAGTAAATCGATGGTGAATACAATGAATTGATGGTTTGTATCCAAAAAATAACTTGAAGAAGAAAAAAAATAAAAACTTTTGGAAGATTTTGGTTTGGCTTAATGTGATGAATGTTGGGTTACTGTTCTTACACCGTTCATTAAATTGGTTGATAAATTGTTATAAAAGTCAAATTCATTTTTGTTTGTTCAATGGATTTAGGTTATACCCATTAAGTAATTAGAAACGTGGCTTATACGACTCACTTTAGGCCAAAGTCCAAAGAAGAACGTCCCAGCTTTTTAATTGGTTGTACATGTTAATTTTTTAGAATGGTTGACTTAGAATTTTCCGATCCTTGTTGATAAAATGGTTTTGGTGTTAAAATAAAGGGTGCGGGAAGTTTCATGGTGAGATTCATGGGTTCTTTCATTCTTTACCATTATCAGATTAGAGACTTGTTTGGTTATATTTTAATTGCTATTTTTTAAAATAAAAATATTGTAATAATTATTTCTTAGTAGGATTAATTATTTCAAAATTTAATATATATCAAATATATAATATTTTTATGTGCACATAACAATTACAAAACTAAATAATATAAAATAAAAAAATAACATCCCTATCTCAAATTTAAAAATATTTTTTTTTTAAGAAATAAAATTGTATAAGTAAGATATTTTCTAAATATAAATATTAAGTTTTATTATAATGTTACTACAACAAAATCTATTAATAGTTTAGTTATTCCATTATAACACTTTTTATTTATTTTCCTTAACCAAAAAAAAAAAAAAATTACTTTCATTAATATAAATTAGTATTCAGGTCATAATCTTATTCAATATATCAAACTTGCCTTAACATTCCACTGAAATCTACTTCTAATTACTTTAGTTTAGAAAATAAGATACTTGGATGCAAAAAATAAATAAATAACTATTATTGTAGATTTTTTAAAATGTGAATCGTTGGGTTTAGTTCTATCATTAATTCTCTATGCTCAATTGAAAAATCATGGGGATAAGTTGATAATGTCTTTGAATCTCGTATAAATATTATTCTAGTGATACATCGATCGGATGGAATGAGCTCCTTGAGTCATTCTTTATGTTATGATATGATATTTATTTTGTTATTTCAACAAGAATTAGTTTTAATTTTTTATATGCTTTTCTTGAATATTTACACAGATTCGAGAGTTCTCACAAGGGATCTTAGAATATCCATTGCATTCCAATGGGCTCATTGATGCACCAAAGGCCCTTGCTGATATTGTTGAATCCTCAATAGGGGCAGTTTTCATTGACTGCTCCTCTTCACTAGACATTGTGTGGAAGGTATTTATCTTTCACTCTAAGAATCTCATTTCTCATGTGTTTGTTTTTATTTTTAAGATAAAGTAAAAATAATAATTAACTAATTATTATGGTATTTGTTGACAAATACCAAACTGTAGTATGATTTGCTGAAAAGGAAAAGAGTTGTGTGCTACAATTAATTTGATTATCATCAATTATTAGTATATTTTACTTGAATGATATTAGCTTTGAATAATCAAAATTAATGACATAGCTACCATTTTGTTTTTGAAAAAAGAGAAAATTTTATTATACTCAATTCAAGGATCATTAATACCAAATCCAATTAATCAACTGATATTTTTTATTTAGTATAAATCATGTTTTATTGTGATTGCCCTTGACAAATATGGTTTTAAATCTTTGCAATAGGTGTTCAAGAGTTTGTTGGAGCCTTTAATCGATCCTTCAACTCTATGCATACATCCTGTGACACAACTTTATGAAGTGTGTCAAAAAAGAAATTTGAAGATTGAGTTTGTCGATTTATGGACTGAAAGCACAGCAGTTGATGTTCTCATAGATAATCAGCATATGGGAAGAGGTGTCTATGGCCTTAAGAAAGATATTGCCCATAATAGAGCTGCAAAAAATGCATTGGACAATATGGAGAAAATACTAAAAGATGCATGAATAATAATAAATTGAGATGCAAAATTAGATGTGCACCTTGGCTTTTCCTTCCCTTATGAAGTAAAAACTTCATATTGTAGCCATATTTGTATTAACAATTCATGTGTTTAAATTATTTAATTTATTTTTCTTTATACATGTTTGTTTAATACATAATTATTAACCTACAGTTTGAACTTAGAATAAATGAAATCAAATTGCTCTGATTGATCATGGGATATTAGATCTCTTTATAATAATACAAACACTACACCAAAAAGAAACCAATTAGATAAAGTGCTAATACAAGTTAAAAATGGTTGCAATAGTAACTTAAAAGTGGTAAATTATTGCATTAACAATAATTAATTGCAATAATTTATAATTTTCAATTGCATTAGATGTTTTAATATCTTACTACATTAGGAAAATCTGTATCAATAACTTAAAATGAAGAAATCATTGCAATAACTTGATGCTAATTATTTTTACAATCTATTGTAATGAAACATTGAATCATTTATTATTTCAAGAAAGATCATTGCAATAATTTGATATAAATTATTTTACAATTTATTGCAATGAAGAACATGATACTACAACGAATATATTATTTCAATAATCTTCTATAACAACAAAGATATTGTTGCAAAAATTTGATTCAAATTATTTTTGTCAATTATTTACAATCTATTACAATAAAATTCATGAAGTAATCATTTATTGCTACAAGATCTTAGAATTAGTAAATTATTTATTGCAATAAAATATATATTATTGCATCAATGTGGTTATTAAAATATTTGGAGTTTATTGAAAATGAATTTTTTTTGTTTTACAAATCTATTACCTCATAATTTATTGCAACACCTTATATTAACTATTGCTATGATTATGTTGTTATTACAACTAAGTTTTTCATTGTAATAAACATTTTTCGTATAGTGAAAGGTTATTATAGTTTGGAGATTTCACGTGTAGATTATGAAAGATTTTTGAATTTTTGTTTACTTCTTCTAATATTAGTCGTCCCTTGAATTAAAAATCCATTCATTTTTTTTTTAATGGTTGCATGTCCTCATCCGTTTCCAAAATTCATCCATTTGATTTTTTAGAATGAAGTTTTATAGTATAAATAATAAAATAATATTGAAAAAGTTAACGGATATTTTAAGAGTATTGATTTATAAATCTTTTTATTGAAAAAGAAAAATGTAACTATTTTTTTTTTACAATTTTTTATATCTCTCTTGAAAGTGTTATTAAAATTTTTCTAAATTGTCTATTAAAAAATATCCTAAGGACATCCGATAACCAAAATTAAAAAATATTTACAAATAACTGAAGCACAATTTACAATATAAAATTATAATATGATATAAGAATAAAATAGATTTAAAGCATAAACGATATAATGTATGTAGAATTATTAGGGAAAGGCATACTACAAACTCTACTAAAAAATCATGGTATTTTTTAAGTGAAAATATGGACATGTTGGTTTCTTTAAATTAGAGAAATAATCCAGGTTCCAGGACAACCACGTGACTTCAATTGAATTCCATATTTTTAACTCGTGAAATGGGTTAAATATACGGATGGTAGTACACTTAAATCATGGATTTTGATTATGAACTTTTCAATCAACAATCAATTGGCTCAAAGTAAATCTTAACATGTTTTCCTCACTAAGAAAAGTTGATTGAACTTCTGAATATCTTTTGTTTTTTGAGAAGAAACTTCTGAATAACTTACGTGTGTTATTTGATAAAAATGATGGGACCAACTTTTTTTTTTTTTTTTTTTTGAGTAAAATGATGGGACCAACTTGATAGAAATGGAAGGCACATAAAACATAATTGGACCCAATACACGCGTAATATATGAAATTCAAGTAAATTCTCCTGTCAATTTAACACTCAATTTGTAAAAGGGACTCACGGTCATGGCTGGTGTCTTGGAAAAGACTGAAAAAGAGAGTTTATAAGACTAGTCTCCTATGGAAATTGCATAAGATATTTCAGAAGAATTTCAGTATGCTTTCCAAAGTGATTTACGTACCCTTTTTTCGCAGGTAAATTACAAATTGGGTCTCTTCCTAGATTCTATGATATCTTCCTAGATTCTATGATATCTTATTTAATTGAAGAATAAAGAATAGCCTTAGTCACAAGTTCCAACCTTACTCAATTTTTTTTTATTGGAGGTAACTTTTGACAAATTCACAATTAGATTTTTCTTTTTCTTATATCTTTCATACTTACAAAATTTTAAATTTCTAGAAAATTAAAAATCAATAACTTTGTCATCAATAAATTGTTTAAATTACTAGTTTTGTAGTTTAAAATTATGTATAAAATATAAGCTTATAGATCATATGGTAAATAATATCTAATTAACACAAAATTTGATATGTGTATTAAGAACGTAAAGAACATGCAATTTAACAGTTAGATTTTCAAAATATGTAGTAATACTTATTTTATTGAATAAGGTTGTACCCTTAGGCTACAACTAATTTTGTAAGGACAAAGTTTAATTACAAAATTGGTTGTACCTTAAGATTACAACCTTACTTAATATTTTTTTGATGAAGGTGAATTTTGACAAATTCACCATTGGATTACATTTTCTTTTTATATCTTTCATGCTTGCATAATTTCTAGAAATTTAAAGATCAATAACTATATCATCAATAAATTATTTAAATTGCAAGTTTTTATAGTTCAAAATTATACATAAAATATAAGTTTATAGATCATATAGTAAATAATATCAAGATTGTAAAGAAAATATGTATTAAGAGTGTAAATAGCATATAATTCAACGGTTGGATTTTCAAAATATGTATTAAATTTTATTTTATTGAGTAAGGTTGTAACCTTAAGTTACAACTAATTTCGTAAATAAACTTTGTCCTTTTTTTTTATACAAGATAAAATTCTACTCTAGTCTAATCTAAGTGTATATGTGTGTGAAACTCCTTTCTGAAGACTTGAACCCCACCCTTACCCCCATACCCCACTAACACTTATACTTGACCATTTTATAACTAAACTTTGTCCATAAATAAAATCCCGATTTTTGCTCACAAATATTCAAAACAAATCCGAATCAAGACGGACACTCCTAGATTGACCCGTTCCTAAACGAAAGGCCCAGATCGTTCTGGAAGGTTAAAGCCCTGTTGGGCCTTGGAACCAATAAAACAATCAGTTCAACTATCTCAACTCCTTTTCTATGTAGTATTCCTTAACAAACCCGAACTCAGAAACCAAACCAAAAACCTTAAAAGCTCCCTTGCCTTCGGCTTTTTGTTTTTTTTTTTTTCTTCTTTTCAATAGAGAGAAAGTTTCAGAGAGAGAGAGAGAGAAAAAAAGAAGAAAAAAAAAGCAATGGATTTTGAGCTGAGGAGAGCGAGAGAGAAGCTGGAGAAGGAGCAAAAGGAGAGGAAGGAGAGGGCGAGGGTAAAATTGGAAAGAGAAAAGAAGGCTAAGGAGGGGGCTAAGAAGCAAAGAGAAGCCATTGAAGCTGTTCAGAGATCGAGACGCATCGATGCAGCAGAAGCCCAGCTCAAGGTCCTTCCTTCTCTCTCCTACCCGTCTAATCTAAACCACCTTTTTTTTTTTATATATATTAATGGTTTTTTTTATTAGTCAATAGATTTTTGCTTAGTTTCATGATAATTAGCTTGATTATGTGAATTAGTGATTTATCTCTCATGGGTTTTCTTGGGGATTTGAGGTCCCAGAGAAATTTTGCCTTTTTTTTTTTTTGTTGAGATTCCATTGATTTTGATGATGCTGTTTCATGAATCTTAGGAAGGTTAACCATGTCTGTTTAGTTAAGTTATTGGGAAATTGTTTCTTTCATTGAAAGTTTACTTGCTTTTCCAGATAAGAATTATTGTTGAACCAAAGGCAAACCTGAGAAAATCTTAAGACATTGGAATTGAATGTGTAGGCAAAGCGGCTGTAAATTGGAACTTAATTTGTTCGTATGCTCCTAATAGAAAACGCTTGGCCTCCCTTTTATTTTGATTTGTGCATAATGTTAAAACATGCTTCTATTCTTGTTGAGACAGGATTCTTATTTGTGTAAATTTATCTTATAAATATTCAGGCCCTTTAGATTTTGGTCCTGTAATTGGTTATTGGTTAAAGATAATTTAATGTGAAGGATTTTTTCTGATAGGTCCCTTGCTTGAATGGGGCAAAATTATTTGTGATTGTAAATTCCTAAATTAATGTCACATAAAAATGCTTGTTGATGTTAATGGTCCTCCCATTTTGAGGAAGCTCCTCCGTTGATGAGTGATCTCATATCCTATTGCCTTGTGGAGCAGCGTTGTTGCCATTACCTCTTGGGACTGGCCATGAGACATACGTCACTTTAACAACATTATGTTTTGATTTTTTTTTTTGGTTCTGTTTCTTGTTATTGTCTGAATACCTATATCAAAAAGATGATAAAGATAAATTCAAATCTAATGCGTGGATGATGATCAAGTTATTTACAGGCTTTTGCATAAAATTTAAAACTTGCCTTGTCCTTTGGAATATTTTATAGCACGTAGATACTCTTGTTAGTTCATAGGTGTAAAATCTAGAAACTTATGTGAACAGTATATTTTCTATTCAGGCTGATGAGCAAATGCAAGAAAGCGTACTTGCTGGCAGAGGAGTCATGTTTTACCGATTATTGGAAGCTGTACCTTATCAGGGTATTGGAGATAAGATCAAATTGCCTCCTTCCTGCTTCACAGAATTGTCTGATCAAGGTGCTTTTGATAAGGGACCCATGTACTTCCAGTTGTCAGTAGTTCATCAAGAGGATTCTTCAGACATGAATGTCACTGATGAGGAAAACCGTCGGACCACCCATTCAGGCGTTTTGGAGTTCACTGCAGATGAAGGTTCTGTTTCACTTCCTCCTCATGTATGGCACAATTTATTCCCAGCAGAAACTCCAAAAACTCCCTTGATTGAAGTCCGTTATGTCTGGCTACCAAAAGGAACTTATGCAAAACTTCAACCAGAGAGGGTAGGCTTTTCAGATCTACCAAATCACAAAGCCATCCTTGAAACAAGCCTTCGCCAGCATGCTACCCTTTCTCAGGGTGACATATTAACTGTCAATTATGGGGAGCTAGCACATGCATTACGAGTCCTTGAGTTAAAACCCTCGTCAAGTGTATCTGTTCTAGAAACAGATATTGAAGTTGATATAATTGGTTCTGATTCAGCTTCTGAGAAGACAGATCAGCATATTCTTAATCCACTAGTATTTGGAAAGTTGGAATCTGGAGTGGTTGATGAAGGCAATTATATGTACTACAAGTTCTCAATAGATAATGACATTTGGGGGATAATTGCTTTGGGTGATTCCAGAGTTGAGGTAAAGATAGAAGCAGAAACAGATGGTGGAGATACTGATCTTTTCATTTCCAGGCATCCTCTGATATTCCCAACTCGACACCAGCACGAGTGGTCTTCCCATGATATCGGTTCAAAGACTTTGATCCTTAGCTCTAAAGATAAGAACTTGGGAGCAGGCACTTACAGTGTGGGTGTATACGGCTTCAAAGGAACAACAAAATACAAAATTTCAGTTAGTGTTCAGGATGATTACAAGCGTAAGGTGGGTCAACAGTCTGCATCCACCTCATCTCCTATGGAGATGGATACTGTAGAGTGTAGGAATTGCAGGCATTATATACCCAGTCGGACTATTGCACTGCATGAAGCCTTTTGTAGCAGGCACAATGTTGTTTGTCAGCATGCTGCTTGTGGAATTGTTCTTAGGGTTGAGGAAGCCAAAAACCATGTGCATTGCAACAAATGTGGGCAAGCATTTCAGCAGGGAGAGATGGAGAAGCACATGAAAGTGTTCCATGAGCCACTTCAGTGCCCATGTGGAATGGTCCTAGAGAAAGAACAGATGGTAAGCAACCCTGCGGGATGGCTTTCTGTATTCTTCATATCCTTTCTTTTTTGGGTAACTAATATGCAGTTTGTCACAATTACATCATAATCATCTTCCTCTGTGTCTTTGGCAGGTGCAACACCAAGCTTCAGTTTGCCCCCTACGCCTAGTCACATGTCGGTTTTGTGGAGACATGGTTCCAGCAGGGAGTTCTGCATTGGATGTTCGGGATAGATTAAGAGGATTATCTGAGCATGAGAGTCTTTGTGGGTCGAGGACTGCTCCATGTGATTCATGCGGGCGTTCTGTCATGTTGAAGGACATGGACATCCACCAGGTTGCTGTTCATCAAAAGAGCTAAAGCCAAGTACAACCTCCCAGTTTCCATAATTGTTTACATGGTTTTGTTGTCTTGAATCAAGAAAAAGCAGTGCTGCTATGAATGTCCACATACAAACGCAAGAGCTTCGGCGGTAAAAGAAGAGGGGTAAACTGAGTGTATTGAGCAGCTTGTAATAATTTTTTGATTGATTATGTTTGTGTATGTGAATAAGGCAAAAATATATCGTTGATCATGTGAACTGTAATGTTTCAGATTTGTATTATAAACTGAAAATGTTCAATATGGATTAAAATACATGATTTGTTGTTTCTCCCCTCTAAATATTTCTGTACGCAGTTGGCATCATCTTTTTGCTGAAAATATGTTATAATATACTGGTCCTTCGAAAAAGTGTGAAAAAGTGGAGTTTTAAAAAACTGTACCTAGAAACTAAAAGCTGAACAAAAAAATTGATTTATATTTGAAATGTTTACAATTAGTGGAGGATGTTCTTTATAACCTGCGGATCAAATTCATGGGAAAATGGACTTTTGCCCATGACTTTTAAACTATGCAGCAATTTGTTCTCATTTTCAAACTATTTAGGTGTATGTCAACTCCAATTTTCTTATTATCGGTCGACCTTTTGAGTTTTCTTATTAGTGCCAATCGGTATTTAATTGGAAAATTTTTAGTATGGATCAGTATTAATTGAAATTTGATTAATACCGATCAGTATTAATTAGAACCTAAATAATACTAATAAGTATTAATATGATTTCCCTTCAAAAAATACTAAAAAACCATTACAATTTTTCAGCAGCAACTTGAATTACATTTTTGGCCTTGCAAACATTGAAATTTGGTTTTTTCTATTTCTAGAAAAGTTGTAGATAATTAAATTTCCTTTCAAAAGACACCAATCTCAAATCAATTGGAATTATGAGCAGAAAGTTGTAGCAAAAACGCTAGACAAATGTAGAAGATAACTTAAAAATGGTAAAACCAAGTTATAAAAGGGACTCAATTTTCTAAAAATCAAGTATCAAAAGAGAGGCATGCTACTATATAGTTTCAAAATTAGGATAAATTACTGCATAATTTAAAAATCAAGGGCAAAAACCCAATTTTCCCCCTCAGATTCACAAAAGTGTTTTATTTTTGTTGTTGCTAAAAGATTCACCAATAATGAGTGTGTGTTTGGTAAAAATTATTTTTTTGTCAAATTTTACTATTCAGCTTATTTTTGCTATTATTTATAAGTCTCACTGTACTTTTTGGTACTATTCATAAATTTCACTATATTATCTTAACTAACTTTTACTTTTATATATAGTATTTTTTTAAAAAAAAAAAAAAATTTAATTTAAAAAAAATAAGTATATCTCATACCCTCAGAGTCTGTTTTTTTGAGTTGCTAAAAACGATGCGTCTGGTCTGTGGTCGCCTTTCATTTGGCATATCTTTCCACGTAGGAATGGCATATCATTGCTGCATATAGACGAGGCATCTGTCCGATTCACTTAGCAAAAGAATATGGCAAATATTTGACAAACAACCTCCATTCTGATGGGTTAGGCTCCAACTGGGGAGATGTTTCTTGAAATAATGGAAGCCACCCGTTAGAATAATCGCTACGCAAAGATCAGGGCAAAATGCATTTTAGGGTGTAACAAAATCAAGTTATGGTGTTTTAAAAAGTAATAAATTAATCCCTACAATTTCACAAGTAACAAATTAAATTTAGTCGACTTAAGTGAAAAGATATTGGGCTTGGGGGTTTACTTTTGAAATTATCAGGTTTAATTTGTTGTTTTTTTGAAACGGCAAGGTTTTATTCATTACATTCCTAAACTATAGGGTTTAAACTTTAAACTACACTTTTAAAAAATAAAGTTTAACAAATTATTCAACAAAACATGTTTGGAATCATGAAAGATCCTTTCTATTTGTTTTTAAAGGAAGATGGCCATTATTTAACGGTGAATATGATGTCACGTTTTTCTAAGGACATAATGTCACATTATTTTATAGAATGAGATTTTAAATGATATAGTATTAGGCTACTCGCTAAGGGTTTTGTAACTGAATTGACACTTCCTTATGTACAAAATACTTAGAGTCTAAGAGGAAAAAGATTTAAATTGTGGGGTTAATAACAAGCTGGATATTGTAACTATCTCATCAAAAAAAAAAAATGATACGATAGCGTGGGCTCTTGTTTGATGGATTAAAATGGTGCTATGGGTAAAAGTGTGTTAGCACAACTAAGAAAAAAAATAAAAGAGTTTGATAAGGGTAGCTCTACATAGAGTCCAGGGTGGTTACAAAACAACCCTGACTTGGAAAAAATTATTATTATTATTATTGTAGGTGCACAATTAGTACCCGGTCCAATCACTAGATAGACTCAGACCCAAAGAGCCTTATACAATAAAATTTGTAGAGCGTGGGCTTAAAGTCTAGGCTTTATGGATATTGGACAACGGATAGGCGGGCTAGATTGCCACAATCTACACAATTAATGGGTAAGAATAATAGAAATTCTCATCGAACATAAGTCGAGGATGATTTGTATTCCCTTTCTTTCTCTTAACAATAAATTATCACTAAAGAAGAAGAAGGACCCCCCCCCCTTTTCTTTCTCTTTTTCCTTTTATATTACTCTTCTTCTTCCCTTCACCATCCACGTGTAACACAAATCAATAATCTAAATATTTTTTATTCTCCACTGCCCTCTGGAGGTCCTCAAATAACAGCTGTAAGGCTAACTGGTACTGTTCAGATGTCATTTCCCCATTAATGCGGCCAGAGAGGTAGGTGCAGGGTCTTTAATGCGGTGGTAGCAACTTTTTCCCTTGATATTTCTCATATGTTCTTCCTCTCTACAACAACGTGAAACATATCTTTACCCACTAAACTTTCCAGAACTCTCTCCCTAAAGATCATGACGTGTCATACAATCTTTGTTGGGCTCAACTGAGGAGATGCTTCTCCTCGGACTATATTCTCAACCTTTCCAACAAAAGCTGACTTTTGGGCCTCAAAAGCCCTGCTCGGACAAGCTTACACCACCAATATCAAGTGCAAGGCCCAAATACGCGTTTTGACCATTTTACCCCATAATTATTATTATTATTATTATTATTATTATTATTATTATTATTATTATTATTATGTATAAATTTAAAAAATTGTGATTTTTTTATCCTTAAAAAAAACTTTAAGACCACCCTAAACTTTTTTTAGGCCCAACATAATTAAACTTTAGACAAAATTTGGCAACAAACTTGGTTGTAGACTAAGGCTACAACTCCAATCAATTTTTTTTTATTAGATGTAAATTTTAACAAATCAACAATTTAATTACATTTTTTTATTATATCTTTCATACTTGCAAAATTTCAAAAAAAAGAAAGAATAATAGCTATGTTGTCAGTCAAATATTTAAATTTCAAATTTTTATGGTTTAAAATTATACATAAAAAATAACTTAGGAATTGAATTGTAAATAACGTTCAATTGACATGAATTTGACACATGTTTAAGAACATAGAGAATATGCAATTCAGCTGTTAGATTTTCAAAATATGTAACAATGTTAATTTGTTTAGTGAGAATTGTAGCCTTAGGTTACAATTAAGTTTGTAGCCAAATTTTGACCTTAAACTTTGGTCCACATAACAATATATTAGGTTCTTACAAATAAAAATAAAAAGTCCAGGAAAAATTTTATTTAACTAAACTTTTGAAGAGATGTAGCTTGCACAATTGATAATGAGATTATCATGTAACAATTTTGAAATAAGAAAATTCGTAGAAAGAAATTGTAAGACTTTGTATTTGCACGCGCATGTGTGTGTTTTCAATATATGAAGTTCTCTTTTTATCAGATTCTGTACAATTTAAATTTCAAAATGACCACCCTCAAAAAACTTCATGGAATTGACACTGAACTTGATTCTCAAAAAAAAAAAAAAAAGATTGTTGTTATTATTATTATTATTATTATTATTAAAAAGGAGTTTAAAAGCTCTAAAGTGTTTTTTTTAAAGAAGGGGTGTTTGGTAAAAGTGGGGAAAAGAGTTTCTAAGCTCCATAAAAATTCAAATAAAATATAAAATTCTATGATATAAATAAATAAATAAATAAATATATATATATATATATATATATATATATATATATATATATTGATGGGTTCAATTTACCCCTGTTGTAACTCCATAAGAGTTGCACATTTTTTTAAAACATAAATTTTCAAAAGATCTAACTATCAAAAAGAAAAAACCATTACCCATATCATCATTAAATATTTACCTAATTCATTTCATTATGGGTTTGATATACTTCCAGTACTTTTTTAATTGAACATATCTTTTTGTTTTAAATATAAAATGACAAGAGGTAGTGAGTTTTAATCTCCACCTTTTTATTTAGTTTTTTTTTTTTTTTTTTTTTTTTTTTTTTTTTTTATACAAGATAGAATTTCTACTCTAGCATAATCTAAGTGTATATATGTGTGAAGCTCCCTCTTAGAGACATGAACCTCGGCCCTTACCCTCCACACTTCACAAGCATTTATACCTGTGGAGTGACTATCGCACTAAAGATGTGTGGCGGTACCTTTTTATTTAGTTAGTAGGTGATGTGACAGTTTCTCATTAAAACAAAATGAGATTCATTTTTGGGGTAATTACACATAACCCACCTATGGTTTGAAAAATATCACTTAACCCATCTGTAGTATGTTTCGTTTGTTTTCTATAACCCACCTCTGTTAAAATCAGGGGTAAATAGGTATTTTTACTCTAATTTTATGTCTCTCTCTTCCCAAAACAAAAAATAGAGCAAAAATGCAAGAGAAATAAGATCAAAAAGTGGTATTTGTCTCTCTCTCCATTCACACAAATTTTGAACATGAAGAACAACCCTAAAAAAATAAAAAGTCTAAGCCTCATTGCCTCCCTCAACCCATTGGCTAACTCCATCACAAACAGAAAAATGAAAAAGAACCAATACAAATCAAAATAGACCAATAATTTCCAGCTTAAATTTTAGCTCTAAAAGTCCAATGTCCCACATTGCAAGACAATCTAAAAAAAACCTTCCCCCAATTAATCTCTAATTGATGTTCTTCTCTCACTCCCATTTTCTCATAACCCAAACAATTTACAAACTAACTTTCATACTCTTTTCCTTTCTCAGCAATTAAATAAACCAAAACAACAAAACCGAGCTTCCTGTGGATTCTTTCCGCCTCGCATGAAGACTTTTGTTCATTTTTGTTGCATCTAAGATTTGGAATTACCGTACTAATCGAAGACTTTCAAGCACACTTAACCGAACCAAATACCAACAGCAGCCAAGATTGGTCTAAAAGCTCCTGTTGTAGCTGGGGATTGATCACAAAGCGAATTATGAACCACTCATGAGGTAATGTTTTGAAAGCAAGTCTTAGTCAAATGAGACGACTAGAAGTCATCAGTAATTTGATTTCATAATTGTTAATAAGCTATGTCTATTTTATGATAAGGATACAGCAAGAAGTATGACAACTTTAAGGAGTTTCTGAATCTTGCAATCTCTTTAAAGCACCCTTCTTTCTATCAAACTTGAAAAATTGCTCCTTCCATGGAATCAAACATTAGAAATTCTCCACCTTCGAGTTCCTCAATGGAATAAAAAAATGACCAATTCCACCAAATCTGAGCCAAGTAGCCCAATTAGAAAAGACAAATTTCGACAATTTACACACTATATCCTCATTCTTCCCATAAAAAAAGTCTCGTTCTGGCAGTTCAGCTTCTAAGAAAACGCTTTCACTATTCTTTACTTCCATACCATCAATCTTGAGGGAGGCAATGGGGCTTAGGCTTTTTATGTTTTTTGGGTATGTTCTTCATGTACTTCATGTTCAAAATTTGTGTGAATGGAGAGAGAGACAAATACCACTTTTTGTTCTTATTTCTCTTGTATTTTTTTGCTTTATTTTTTGTTTTAGGAGAGAGACATAAAATTTGAGCAAAAATACTTATTTATTCCTAATTTTAACAAATGTGAGTTACGAAAAATAAACAAAACATATCATAGGTAGGTTAGGTAATACTTTTCAAATCACAGGTAAGCAAAATGATTTTCGTCAAAATTACAGGTAGGTTATGTGTAATTATCCTTTCATTTTTGAAAAGACTAGAGATAAGTCAAATCATTTCTTTATCTCTCTCCTTATTAAATACTTCTTGCATTTCTAAAACCTTACACTATAATCTCTCTCTTTTTTCCTACAATTCCTCGTGCTTTTCTACCCCTCTCCCACCTTCTATGCTTTCTTTCAATCACCGTAACCTTTTAAAGAGAAAGAAAAACTTTTACAATTATTGTAAGTTCGTAATCTTTAGTGAAAGAGTGAAAAAAAAAAATCCTATGAAATTGTTCGAGATATAAATGAAAAAGCAAAGCACCAGCATGGCAGCATGCTCTTTTAATAAATATTTGTGAAATTCTATTTCATCCAATTTCATTCTATGATTTGGCATTGGGAGTGCTACAAAATTTTCAACAACCACAAAGAGATATTTTTGCACAACATCATGGTTTCTATAGGCCATCAAAGATCAAAATGAATTTGAGCGAAGAGAACTGGTTGTTGCTGAGGTAGTGCATAAGCCTGTTATGATTTGGTGATCTTTGGATTACTTATAACATCAATTCTAAAAATCCAAATTTGGCTGAGTTGGATTTGTTAATAGAAAAAGAAAAGACTTTGGTTTTGGGTAGAACCTTATATGCTTTGACTATGTAAAATTTGATGTATATGGATCTGCAAAATAGTTGCAAATATAGCAAATGATGAGGAGAGATTGAGGTTTGATTGGCGATCTCCTTTTCTTAATTGATAATAATTTTTTTTTATTTAAAAAGCCAACAAAATCCAAGTCTAAGAGTAATACAAATGATAAAATAGTTGTTTAGCAAAATCTCTAATTCATATAGCAATAATAAACGGCTATGTACATCTTTAAACACTTCTCACCATAATAAATATAGAGATTTTTTTTTTTAGAATACTAAGTATTTAACACACACGAAAAGAAGGGAGAATAACTTAAAAAAACTGACAATAGTGTATATCTAAAATGTAGAGAATCTTGATTTGGGGTAGGATAATTATTAATTACAATATCTACAAGTGCAAATATAATGTTCCATAATTGTTAAGTAGTAATTACCACAATTTTAGTTGAGAATCTTATAAATTTTTTAGGGTAACTTCACCATTAATTAAGAATTTTCTTAAATTATTAAAATTATATTTATTCATTTTAAAATGAGTAAAGTGAATTGGATTTTTAGGAATTCTAAAGCTACCAACTTTAGAAGATCCTAATCTCACAATATCGCCTTAATTATTGTTGTTGATGTTTACACATGTGAATTAAAAGATACATATTACATTAATTAGATGTTACACACTATGTTCGTGTGGCATTTTTTTAGTATAAATTAAATTAATTGATAAAATTAAAAAAAAATATATCCACAACATTTTTACAACAAATCTTAAGTGGCAGGCTGTTATTGGTTATTATTGTTGGGGCAAAAATGTAATCTTATCGTTAGGTTCAAATTTAAACCAGTAACAACTAACCACCTATAATTTATTGTAAAAATATTATAAAAATATTATGAATATAGCACCTCTAAAAAAAAATCCTAATACCATATGATAATAGAAAGTTAGAAAATTTACTTTGTACATAGAATTCCTATACGAGACAATATCTCTTATTTTGGATATATTGAGTGGGTATCTCATCACGAAAGATTTCGTTCCTACCTTCCTATATAGGATGAAAAATAATTTTTGGAAGACCATAAGCTTAAAGTAGGGACAAAAAAAAAAAATAATAATCATTCTCAAAAAAAAGAAAAAAAAAGTAGGGACAAAAAAAGCTAAGACAGTCTGCAACTTTAACGCTTAATTTGTCTCGAAATATTAAATGCAATGTCTCAAACGTCAAACCTAATATATAGATCCCATTCTACTGCCTAGTACCTATACTATAACTAGAGTAATGGGACATTTATTAAGCATTTTCCCATGTATATATATTGCCAGCTCAGATTTGTGGTATTGTTAACTGATACCGTATGCATTGTTTCCTTGTTTATTTGTTCCTTCATTATGTCCATTGATAACTTTTTCTTTTTGTTAAATTATTTTGATACAAGGTTGAGGTTTTATTCTAACTTAATTATTTTGATACAAAATAAAAATTAAGTGTTTAGATGCGTGAAGTTCTTTTTTGTAAACTTGAATGTCGATCATTGCACCTACACTCTACAAGTACTTATATTAATGAAATGATCATTACACTAAAGGTACTCAGTGATCTTTTATTTATCTTATCTACGCTTTTTTATTACTTTACTAGTAGTTTTAGGATAAAAAATTATTCCATAATTTTTTTATCACAACTCTAATATGGTAAACTTTACACATATACCCACAATTTTTTATTTATCAATCACCTTCTTTCATGACATAATTATGACATAATTATAACTAGAAATTGTAAAAAAATTTATTCTCCTAGACTTTTTCGTTACTTTTCTCAACTTTCTTATTTTTTGAACTCCATTACTTTACTCTTATTATTATTTTCAATATTCCTATACAAGTCTCTCCCAATCTCATTTCTTATTTGATTCTTTCTTCTCCCTTTTAGACTTTCAGTTTTCCCAATTTACTAATTATTAAGATTAATTGACGTTTGACTTTCTATATTCTTAAAGCCAAGAGTCTTTTTTTTTTTCTTTTTTTTTTTTTTAAGAATAACAGCCAAGAAAAAAAGAGTGTTGTACCTTCTTTTTTTTTTTTTGGGTTGGAAAGGACCACAAGCAGGAAGAGAGAGAACACACGAACGCCAGTCTGCAACTTTAATACTTAACTTGCATTAAATTAGTAACGTCCGAATTCTATATGAAAATTAGATGAAGTTGTAGGAAAATATATACCTGATACTTTTATATGATTTTAGTCTTTTATATGACTATGAAGACCTGGGACTATAAGTTATCAGATAGCTATATACCCATAGATTTATTATCGAAAATTGAAGTCACAGGTTAAAATTATCTTTAAAGAAAAAAACACCCAGCATAGCATTTAGAATTTCTTTTTCTATTTTTGAAGAAACTATTTAGCATATATATCACTTTTTTATGTGCCAAAAACATAACTTTTCTATATATAAAAAGGAAATCCCACTAATCAAAAGAAAGAATCAGCCTTTTATTGTCTTTCAATGGTAGAACTAATAGACCACTGTATCTCCTCCACTGGCATATTTCATTTTTATTTTTGTATGGGGCATAGATCTGGCTTTAGAAAAATAGTGGAGCATCTCAGTGCTGACTTGGCTTCAGCTGAAAGAACCTTAATAGGAACATCCTTAACAAAAGCAGCATAATATTCATATATAATTGATGTCAGTGGTCTGGACGAAACTGTTTATAGTTCTATGCCATCACAGAGAATCAGAAGCCAGGCGATGCAATATATATAAGAACACACGTCAACTCATTCATTTTTAAAAAAAAAAATTTCTCAAAAATTAAAAAAATTGTGAAATTTTTTTCAATTTTTTAAATTTTTTTAAAAAATGATAAATTATTGTATGACCTCAGGCACACCTTAGCAAAATTATATATATATATATATATATATATATATATAAATATATATATATATATATTTTTTTTTTTCTTTTTTAGCAAGTGCACTAGTCTTACTGGATACTGGTATTTGGTTTTTCCTTATTTTGTTTATTTCTTTTACACAACAATTTAAGCTTACCTTTTTTTTTTCTTTTCTTTTTTGATAATCATCTAAGCTCCTCTTAATTTGTAGTACAATTTCATAAATTTTTTCTTGACAACCGTAGAATAAGGCATTAAAAACTCATTAAACTCACTTAAACAAATATAAACTTAACTTATAAATTATCTGTAACTTACACTTTACACCCTGACAAGGGATATGCTTTGACTTTTAAGCATCCGAGGTTTCCAGGGACCAGGACTCCTTGACACACCATTGTCGGCAAAAAATAAATTAGACAAATGCATGTGTTACTGTTACCTTTTTCTTTTCTTTTTTTTTTTAAATAGAGACATAAAAATTTTCAAAACTTTATTAGAATTATTTATTGGGAAAATTGTCCTTACAATTTTGTCTAGAATGTTAACCGTCTTAGGACAATGATTAAGTAGAATGAAATATAGTCCACTACCTTAGGAAGTAGGAAAAGTAACAAAAATTAAATAAAAAATTGAATTCTTTTATTGAAGTGAATCGACTATCTTTAAAAAAAAATGCACTGAAAATTCTACCTTAAAGTTTGATTGTACGAAAAAATGAGAGTATAAAAAATTGGTAGGATAAAAAATATCTATACTTTTTATTATGTGTGATCGGTAAAGATGATGAAAAACAAGAAAAATAGAAGAATAATTAATAAATTACTATTATACCTCTATTATGAAAAGTAGAAAAATAAAAAAAAGTAAGGATAATTTTATTCTCAATACCACTTTTTTTTTTGTTATAAAGTTCTCAATACCACTTAGTATCCATTCGGATACGAATTAATTTGGTTGGGTTTGTATTTTCACTTTTTTTTTTTTTTTCCTGCTGCTGTTGCACAAGTCAGAGGACAAATGGCACTGTTTATGCTCCTGTTTATGAACAGTAGCAGTGTATTGTTTATTTTTAGCCCTTTTATCACAAATGTGGGTTTCATTTATTGTTTACAGGACTCACAAACTTCACTTTTCAGCCAATTTTTTATTAAAAATGAATTCTACAGTACTATTTACACATTTAAAAATTATTTTGCTATAGTATTTTCAGTTTTCAATTTTAAGTAATAAGTTCTATCTAAACGCACTTTTATTCCTCCCTAGTTTGTAGAGAAAAAAAAAAAAAAAAAAGATGGATCCATAATGAAAAACTTTACTCACCTCATTTTCCTTTCTCTCCCTTTGTACTTTCATATTTTGTATCATTGTTTTTCACCCAACCAAAGATGGTGTAAAGAGCTTACCTTTAGGGACAGTGACAGTGAGAACGTTTATTTCGTTTTTGGGTTGGACAAAAATGAGCCAATGGATATATATGTTGACAAGTGTGTGGGAGTGGGAGAGGTAGGAAGTCAAAGGGCAGTAGTATAATTCGAAAAACGTAGCCGTTAGAGACGCGGACGCCCTTAACAAACCCAATTTTGCCGACAACTAAATCCAAGTGGTCCCTTCGTCTTTTAAGGATTGAGGTTGGAATGGGGGAGGCTGTTTACACTACTGTGATTAAAACTAATATATACTGTATATAGATTATTCAAAAAACACATTGAACTCCCATAATTGAATGGATTCATTGAATTACAAATTAAAAAATTACAAAAGAGAAACGACAACAGCAAAAAGAAGCCGAAAGCTGAATCGACTCTTGTCAGTGTTAGAATTACATAACCGCTGCTGCCACCTCATCTCCGATTCACAATCTTAACTCATTTTCCAAACTTGCTCTCTCTCTCTCTCTCTCTCTCCACACATTTATTACATTCCATTTATTAGCTTCGAATCCGTGGATAAAAAGCTGCGTTTTGGCTCTGCTCTGAATTCTGAATTCTGAACTCTGAGGACTCTTTTAACTCTCTTTTATTGCTTAACTCGTACAGTACACATAAATAGAAACAGAACAGTACTACTTTCTCTCCTTTCTCGTTGATCTTCAAAACGCTGCGTTTTTAGCTCCGTTTCCCGAGGTCTGTCTCTTACATTTTTTTTTTCTTTCTTTTTTTCCCTTGTGAGATTTTTAAAAAGCAGTAGCAGTTATCATTGATCACCAAAACGCAACGTTTTGGCTCTCTGACTTTGTTGGGAGGTGGAGTTGATAGTAATATTGAGAGGTAAGAGAGTCCGAAAATTTTTATGCCTTGTGTCTGTTTGGTTGCTGAGAAATTGAACTAAAATGACAACACTAGATCCAATGCATGTTGCGTTTGGTTCTTGAGAAAATGGACGGAAAGTAGAACTAGAGGATTTTTTTTTTTCTTTGTTTATTTGGGTTCCAAATGCAAAATTTTTTAACTCTAATGACTGTCTTTTTAATTTTCATAGTCTGTTTGGTTGCTGAGAAAATTATAATTTGAGTTTTGTTATATTTTTATAATGTATGTATGTACATCCATGTATTTTTGTATGTTTGTGTATATGGTAAAAAAATTTTCCATAATTTTTTAACTTTCAACGATTAAAAAAATGAGCTGAACCCAATGGCTGTTTGGTTCCTGAGTGTTAATCTTACAATTTCACTGCTGTTTGGTTAATGAGAAAATGAGGGGAATTAATAGAGGATAGAACATATATTTCAATTAATTTTTCATTTCTTTGTAGCATAACTCGGAAAAATCAAATGGTGTTGTTTTCAGATATATTGATTAATGAAATCCTCAAGAATTGAAAGCTCTCCACGCTCAATTTGGTTGCTGAAAGATGGAGCAAAATTTTACTCTTAAAATTGTGAAGGTTATACAAGTGAAATTTTTTTTTATGATTTTTTTTTTTTTTTTTTGCATTTTCTTGGCGGCCAAACAGATTATTTATGGATTCCATCTTTTTTCTTTTCCTAAGTTTCAAAGTTTTTTGAACGTCATTTATCTTCTTGTCAAGGATTTAACTAATTGTTGAGCAAAACAAGTTTTTTTTTTTGTTGTTTTTTTTCAGTGGTACTTTAGGTTGAACAACTCTTTGCCTTATCCATTTTTTAAGAAATATAATTTTCTTCTGAAGTATCGAGTATGGATAATTCTGAAAGCTGAATATCTTATAGTATTCTTATTATTTTTTCATCCACTTGTATGATTTTGGGACCAGGAAGTTTCAAATCAAAAGAAAATATTTTCTCAATTTTTTATTTGACTCTCAGGTATACTTTTGGGATTTTGTGGAACACTTGCTTCATCATGACTTCATGAAGCACTTTGGTCTAGTGTCTAGTTTTATCATACTGTTTTTTTTTTCTTCTTTCTAATTAAAAAAATTTCTATAGGCTGATCTGAAATCCGAATACCCTGTACATTTGTTTTATAATGGAGATATCATCCTTTTGGTAAAGCACAAAGCCGAAAGTAGCTTTAATTTAAACCATATTTCAAGACTAATGTTGTTTTTTTTTTTTTTTTTTTTCTCTTTTCAATTCCTTAATGAAGAAGGGGGACTCTCCCCTTTCATTAAAAACAGATTGCGTCCAAGTTGGTGCCTTGTGAATGTTCTTCAGTTGTATATTACCTGGTTATCTACATCAAAGCTCAATTTTGTTTGATCTTATGTTTTTTCAGGAATTTATCAGTTTGCTTTTTCTTTGAAGAGGGTACATGGCTACGCTTAAGGACATAGAAATGGCAGCAGCGATCAACATCCTCACTGCGTTTGCTTTTTTTGTGGCATTTGCCTTTCTACGGCTTCAACCTATCAATGATAGGGTTTACTTTCCTAAATGGTATCTGAAGGGTTTAAGGAGCAGTCCATCGAGGTCTGGTGCAGTGGTAGGGAGGTTTGTCAATTTGGACTTCAGGGCATATCTCAGGTTTTTGAAATGGATGCCTGCTGCATTGCAAATGCCAGAGCCTGAGCTAATTGACCATGCAGGGTTGGATTCTGCTGTTTACTTGAGGATCTACTTTGTAGGGTATGCTCGAAAAGATCATTTCTCTGTACCTTGCATGCCTGGCTATGTGATTTTAACTGTCTTTTTTCCAGTCTAATGTTAGCCCAAGGAGTTGAGTAGGTATTCTACCTTATCCATGCGTGTAAAAGTCATGGACTAATATATTCTGTTGAATAATTTTTTTCTCCTGCATTGAATACCATTTGGCACTGGGAGTGTATAATGTATTAACCAAACTGTTTCTCTTTAAAATGACTTTGATTTGTTACTTTATCCTCTGGCACTGATTCTACCATTTCTGCTATTAAAGTGCAGATTAAAAATTTTTGTTCCTATTACATTACTGGCTTTTGCTATCATCGTACCTGTCAATTGGACCAATGGCACCTTGGAGCGCTCAAATTTAACTTATAGTGACATTGATAAGCTTTCTATTTCAAATATTCCACTTGGATCTCTTAGGTATGCAGAACCTTTTCTTGCTCTGTTGTATCTTTTTTGTTCTTTATATGTTATTTTTTCTTATCTATCCTGGTCAAATATTATTAATAAAATTTCTGTTGACACTATGTTCTGATTGTTCATTGTAGCAGTCCTGATTTCATTTACACTTATTAACAATGAATTTTCCAAACTTGATTCTTACGTTAAAACTATATACTGTATAACTTTATTGCAATCATAGAGTATCTATTAAGTTAAAAGGAAAATTTTAGAATACTACTATACAACCACCTATACTCTATGGTATGGAATGTATGACGAAACTGTAACTAATATGAGAACAAGTAGAAGAATCTCAAATTAGTTTCCTATCACTATAGGTTTGCATTGAGGATCCAAAATGAAGTCCATAACTCTTTGCACTAGTAATGGATGATCTTATTAAATTAATCCAAGAGGAAGTCCTTGGTATACACTTTTTGCAGATGATATAATATTAATGGATGAAACTAGAAGTGGAGTTAATGTCAAGTTAGAAATTTGGCGAAATGCTCTAGAATCTAAAGGCTTTCTATTAAGTAGGACTAAAACAAAGCACATGGAATGTAGTAAAAGTCAAAACATAAACAAATGGATGGTAAGACTTGAAGGTCAAGAGATAGTAAATAGTGACAGCTTTCGATATCTTGGATTAGTAATTCATAAAGATGGAGAGATTTAGAAGGATGTGAATCATAGGATAAGAGAAAGGAGATGGAGTGGTGAAGTGCATCAGATGTATTTTATGATCATAGAGTACGTATTAAGCTAAAAGGAAAATTTTAGAAAACTACAATACAACCACCTATACTCTGTGGTATTGAATGTTGGACCGTTACAAAGAAACACATCCATAAAATGAGGGTAGCTGAATTGGGAATATATATATATATATATATATATATATATATATATATATTTTATGACATGGAACCTCACCAAGGCACGACCCTTTTGGACCCAACCCTAGGGAGTAAAATAAGGGTACATGACCCCAACTGCCATAACCATATATTAGGTAATCCAGGAGAACTCTCAGTGGGGATTGAACTTAGAATGTCTAGGTCTACAACTCATCCCAAGCCTCTAGCCCTTGCTAAAATGAGAATTATAAGATGGATAAGTGGAAACACAATGAAAGATAGGATTTGAAATGAGGAAATTCACATAAAGGTAAGGCGGCCCCTATTAATTTAAAGATGAGGGAGAGTCACTTAAGGGTGCTTACTAACATGAACAACTTAGTTTCACAAAAGCAATAGCTCAAGAGAGAGATGAAAATAATATGAGATTAAAAGGGTGACAAGCATCCACAACATGGAAAAAATAATCTTATGAAATATGGAACTTTATCAAGAAGGAACATTCAGTGGACATAATCACTTGAGCAAATTCAAACCTGTCCTTAAAACCTATAGCAAACCACACATAGCAATGCCTAACTTGGAAATGTATAAAATTAATTGTTATTCTTTACTACGGACTCCAAAGATTCTGTCAAAGACTCATTAAAATTTAAATGTAAAGCCCTAAAGTTCTAATACCATTTATTTTCTGAAAAAATAAAAATAAATAAAGCATGCATATTGAGAACATATGGATTTGATTAGGTAAGGTGTGACAGCTCCCAGTGATTCCCATCAATCCCTGCTAGTATTTAAGATTGAGGTTGGCACTTACTAGTTGATTTGGGGTTGGTGAGGCCTGAATCAAAGATAGGGATGGGGATTGGCATAAAGAACTTGAGAGAGAGAGAGAGAGAGATTAAGGAGGAGGTTGGTGGCTACCAATATGGAGAGGTAGGTGGTATGTGGTGTTTCCCCTGCATTGAGCGGAAATACTATGTACTTTTTCATGGAGAGCACTAGGGCAACTTGAAAGGAGAAGAAATAAATAAATAGTGGGTAATCAGGGTTAAGACTATTTACCAAAGTTCTCCTACTTAAATTACTTTTTAGAAATTAGGGAAGAAATTCTAGTTTTGCCCAAGTACAATATAAGGTTACATGCTAATTCAATTTCCTTTCAATATCTAATAATCAATTAATATTATTAAAATAAAGAATATTAAAATTTATGGGATGTTACATAAATCCACTGTCTTTCAGATCATTAGTTTGGCCCTCAGTTACCTTTTCTTATTTTGATGGCTACCTCTCTTTTTCCCTTTTTTTTTTCCTTTGTTTTTTTTATTAGTAATCTTGATGGCTTCCTCTTTTGTCTGACAAAACCGTAAAGATATTAAGGATTGTCTGTATATCTTTGCTTTCTTGGTGTCGACTTTTAGCATATATCTTACAAGGCAACTGGTGTACTGGCCTACGGAGTGGACACTAATACACCACTGTATATGTCAAAAAGTTCTTAGATTTGACCTAGCATGCAACAAGATTCTTATGAAAATTTTCAATTAATTTTATCTAATTTCTGTTGCAGATTTTGGACCCATTTGGTAATGGCTTATGTTTTTACCTTCTGGACATGCTATGTTTTGAAAAAAGAGTATGAGATAGTTGCATCGATGAGGTTGCATTTTCTCGCATCCGAAAAACGGCGTCCCGATCAGTTTACAGTAAGTTCGAACTTTTTGTATCATCAAACTAATGAGATATAAGTTCCCACTACTTGTCATTATATCTGAAGGGGGGGGGGGGGAATAGCTGGATAAATGCAGTCAAGTATATAACCCTTTCCATGTATGTTATGAGCTTATATATATGGGGAAGTTAATTTCTTTAAGCTGTCTTAAGTACCTAAATGATGGGTGAGACAATCAGGAGTAGTCAAATGTTGGATATTTATATTTTTACTTCAGTTAAAGGGCTATGCCAAGTTGCCAACCCTTGGATTTTGAGATCATATTTTTTCTCAGGATTGTAGTAAGCTATAGGTCAACATTTAGTTTACATGTTGATATATCTTATATTTATTTATTCTGTTGGGTGCAGGTACTTGTAAGGAATGTGCCACCAGATCCTGATGAGTCAGTTAATGAGCTTGTGGAACATTTTTTTCTTGTCAACCATCCTGAACACTTTTTCACCCACCAGGTTTGATTCTGTAGTTCTCCATGTATAAAGCGTACAAGTACCTGCATAAACCAAAATCAACTACATAAATACATATATAGATTCATACTCACACATGCATTGCAGGCATCATAAATGCATACAAATGTAAGTGCATATACTCCACACGGAGACACATACATTGATTGTACATCCATGCATACATCTTGAGTATCACAGTAATAGTTTAAAGCGGCAGATACAACTGTAATATGAAGGATGCAAATTTTGTTGCTGCACATGTTTATAATCCCCTTTTCTACCTACTTGGCTTGCGTCTCCAGTTAAAGAACAAGTATGGGTTGTAATTAGTGTGATCTTAATGTGAAGTGCAGTTCTGTTTCCTATCAAAAAAAAGTTATTCTCATTACTATGGTTCAATGGACGTTGTATCATCTTGACAACTATACCCAAACCAAGGAAATTTGGGTGATTGGTAATGAGATCATCTATAATTATAGTCCCTTTCTTGTGTTCTTGGAAAATATGGAAGTATTGGATAACAGTTTGGAGACTGGCTTCCATTTTTTTTTTTTGGGTGAATAATTTCAAGGGAATAATATTCGCTTTGAAAAATGGATAGCCCGCATTTCTTGCATGTCTCATTTTTTTTTTTTAGTGGGAACATGTGGGGGGAGGGGGGGGGGGGGAGGTTCAGAATGACCTTGATAGGGTAGATAAATACTCATGCGTATCTATGTTATCAAACCTTGAAATGCACAAGTTTATAAACCAGTTACTATGTGAAGGATTATTTTTCTTTAGTTTCTTACCTAGGTTTACATGCAGGTCGTTTACAATGCAAACAAACTTTCTGATTTGGTCAAGGAGAAGAAGAAAACGCAGAACAGGCTTGACTACTATCAACTTAAATATTCTAGAAATCAATCTAAAAGGCCATTTTCAAAGGTAATGCACCTGCTAATGGTTTGGTACTGTATGTGATTCTTTCCAGATTTGTCTACTGTATCTAATTCTGATACCTTTTGGAGGGTTGTTTTTCATAGTCAAATGAAAAGAACAATTGCCATCATATTATGTCTCACCTTTTGTAACTAATGTCTTATGAGCAGACTGGGTTTCTTGGCCTATGTGGAGATAAGGTGGATGCAATTGATTTTTACGCATCTAAGATTGAAAAACTTTCAGAAGAGGTAAGCCACACTTTTTGAACATCTTGAGTTTGCTTATGATAGCTTATTGTGACTTCCTAGCAAGAGTTAAAGTAATGGTTAAGTAGTTAACTTCACTTTGTCCAATCAGTTTAATTCAAATGTGATTTTAGTGCTCAAAGACCATACTTGAGGAGAGTTTTTCTGTTCAAATGTGTTCCTTTTGCCATTCTAGTGGCATGATTGCAATTGAGTTGAGAAAAAGCATGTTTGTAATGCTATCTTTTTAATGAATAACTTTCAGATAGCCTCGGAGAAAGAGAAGATAATGAACAATCCTAAGCATATCATGCCAGCAGCATTTGTTTCCTTCAAAACTCGATGGGGTGCAGCTGTTTGTGCACAAACTCAACAGTCCAGGAATCCAACTATATGGTTAACTGAGTGGGCACCGGAGCCGCGTGATGTATTTTGGGATAACTTGGCGATTCCATATGTTTCACTCACAATTAGGAGGCTTATTATCGCTGTTGCTTTCTTTTTCCTCACCTTCTTTTTCATGATTCCCATTGCATTTGTACAGTCGCTTGCAAACATTGAGGGTATTGAGAAAGCATTGCCTTTCCTAAAGCCCATAATTGAATTGTGAGTGTCCTCCACTTCTTTTTCTTTGCATTGCTAGGGTAAGAGTATGGAAGGACTTCACTTACTTTAATGTCATCATCTTTTTCACATTTGGCACATCATGAAAGAAAATAAAAGAATAAAACACTGGAGGAGAAAATAGTAAGATATTAAAGGTTAGCTTAGCAGTGACACAGCAAGTCAGTTTGCTTTACTCATGAGAAGCCATTCTGTATCATTACTTGTAGATGTTGTACTTAATCTGTGGTTTTCATTTAGCTTATGGTTATTTACTGGTAAATGTAGTCTGGAATTTCCTTCCTGCTTGAAAAATTTTAGTTGATAGTACGTGGTAGTTTGAGAGTGAAGACGGCAATTAGAAAGCTACAATGTTTCCAGATGTCATGTTTTGGGCTGCCTTAAAAGTTGTTATATGGGCTCAGGCTAATTCCTACGTGTATAACATAATTTTAAAAAATCAGTTACCACCTTTACTTTGATGAAATTCATACCATTCTATTTCTTGAAGATCCTTCAATTTAGGTGTAATTATAAAAACTTGAATGGTGTTTGTTCATGATTGTTTTACCCTGAACTTGTGCAGTTGTTCTTTATGTCATTAGCTACTAACGTATACTAACAGACCCTACTGTTTCTTGCAGGAAAGGAATAAAGTCATTTATCCAAGGATTCCTTCCAGGGATTGCTTTGAAGATTTTTCTCATTTTTCTACCCACAATATTGATGCTAATGTCAAAATTTGAAGGATTTAGTAGCATATCTTTTCTAGAAAGGAGATCGGCAACTAGATATTACATTTTCCAATTTATTAATGTCTTTCTTGGGAGCATAATTACTGGAACTGCATTTCAACAGCTAAATAATTTCATTCACCAGTCTGCAAATGAGTATGTCCTTTCCATTTATCTATTATGTATTATATTTTTTGTTAAACATTTATAGTTGTGTAAAACATGACCACCATGTGATTGTTGGAAGAGTCAATTTATTTTTTTAATAATTTGATAATTGGGAGAGGGGGGGATTTGAACCCTGTATGTCTCCTTTGGAAACACCAGGAGGTGCCAACTAGGTGAGCTACAAGGGTATTCGTATTTTAGTGGAGCCAGTATTTGTTTGGTCTGATTAGCATTACCAGCTTTTCTTAAGCCATGGATATACCAATTTAATGTACATTCCAACTGTTGCTCTTAATTGCAATTATCTGAATTAATGACTTCTGATCCTTCCCGCTGGATGTTGTAGTAATATGGCTGCAATTAAGTTGCTCAGTACATAATACATCTTTGTTCATTGTAGACCATCTAGAGTCCATTTTGTGTGTTATTTGCTAAAGTCAAAATTTCTCAGTGATCTTGATTGGCCTTATATCTATTGTTTCTTAGTTTCATTAATATGTGTCCCAAAACAAGACCTGGCTTCCTCATTAAAATCGCTGGATTCTTAGGGAGAATTTTTCTGTATCTTAATATAATTTAAACATATGATAGAAAACAAATTTAGTATTTTGCAGAATGTCTTTTATACCACATATACATTATAATTTATCATGCAGTAGTCTGGTAGTCTGAATTAATCTCTTATTTAAAAAAATAAATTATCAAGCTCAATTTAGTTTGGTTCTATGCTTTACCATTTAAAGAAAGCTTTCTGCAGCATTACTATTAATAGATATTTTGAAAAGCTTTCTCTGAAAAGCTTTCTCTATCTAATGTTGTTGACTACTGCTTTGATTTGAGAATTTTTATAATAAAATTGTGCAGTATCCCAAAGACAATTGGTGTGTCCATTCCAATGAAGGCAACTTTCTTCATAACTTATATAATGGTTGATGGGTGGGCTGGAGTTGCTGGAGAAATTCTAAGGCTGAAGCCATTGGTAATTTATCACATCAGAAATTTTTTCCTTGTGAAGACTGAAAAGGATAGGGAAGAGGCAATGGATCCTGGAACCCTTGGTTTCAACACAGGCGAACCTCAAATACAACTTTATTTCTTACTTGGCCTTGTTTACGCTGTGGTGACTCCTGTCTTGCTTCCATTCATCATAGTATTCTTTGGATTGGCATATGTTGTATACCGTCATCAGGTAAATTTTGCCCATTATTATTATTATTTAAATGAAGTATTTTCATATGTTTGTAATATAAGTATAGTGATAATTTATTTTCTGATCTGATAAGCAAGGAGGAAATACTGTTTAAGCATCTGTCTCAATTTGCATATGATATCTTACTTGTTTATCCCTTTTGCTAAATTCAAATTGAGGCATTTTTTTTCAGTACTTTGTGTGTAGTTGGGAACCTCAAACTGCATACAAAGGTGCAAGTAAGAGGAGTGTATTAGATGCTCAGTTTGTTTTCCAGTTTGGGGATTCTTAAATAGTTGATTATTGAATACTGTGAAATGTTTGTTTTTATGACTGGTTTTCTCTTGGATGTTGGCATTCATACTCTGGAGTGGCAACTTTTTTCTTTATTTCATACGCAAAACATCTGAAATGGTTGTTGGCTCTATCACTTCAGGCTTTTTTGTCTGGTGTTTACTTGCTCTTTTATTTGAATGGGCTGGTGATATGATCATTCATTTGAATTTACGTTTAGTTTAAAAAATAAATTTGCAACCCAAATAATCAATATAGATGCATATCTGATGAACCTTCTTAGTGTAAAACATTAACTGCACTTGATCATAATGCTGATGAGTAATTTAGGCCTGCCTGCTAGAAGTTCTGCTATATATTGCCAGGCTTGATGGGGAAACTTTGCTCTGATGAAACTCTTGTATGAAATCTGCAGATTATAAATGTCTACAATCAGGAGTACGAGAGTGCTGCTGCATTCTGGCCTGATGTCCATGGGCGCATAATTGTTGCCCTAGTTGTCTCACAGTTGCTACTGATGGGATTATTAAGTACAAAAGAAGCTGCTCAGTCAACTCCACTGCTCATTGCACTCCCAGTGTTAACCATATGGTTTCATATCTTCTGCAAAGGCCGTTATGAACCTGCTTTTGTTAAATATCCATTACAGGTTTGTGTATGTTTTCTTTTTGTTAATGCACACAACCTTGGAAACACAATTTCAGTTATAATTTTGAAATCATGATTTGAAAACACGATTTCACAATCTAACTAAAATCATGTTTTGAAGACACAATTTCAACTGATGTGGTGTACACACGCCATACACACTAGTGTGTAATAATCACTTTTCTTTTATTGGTGGGGTGTTTGCAAGAAACATATCATTGCTTTGTGGTGTTTCAGTACTTAACTATTGGGTTGACACACCCTTTTTTCCTATTTATTTGGTCAAAACTTTTCTACTGACCACCTCTTTGTCAAAACTTATGGGTCTTTTTTCATCTATAATGGTTCTCAAAACATTTTGTTTGTTTGACAGATTAATGTGAACTTTTGAATGATATATCTAAAAATAATGTCATCAACCTTGTATTCACTCCCTCTCCGTCTCCCTTTTGTTCTTGGTCTTATACCTGTATTATGTTATTCTTTTGGTGTATTGTTTAGGAAGCAATGATGAAAGATACCTTGGAACGTGCAAAGGAGCCAAACCTGAACTTGAAAGGGTTTCTCGAAAATGCCTACATTCACCCAGTTTTTGTGGAAGAAGATGATAGTGAGAATCATGCAGCCACAGAAGAAGAAGATAAAGAACCTAAGCTCATCCCAACAAAGCGACAATCTCGAAGGAATACACCTTTGACCAGCAAACATAGTGGTTCATTATCATCCTTGCTGCCTGAAGCTACTGAGGAGCATTGACAGGACAGGCTTTATAATGTGACTTGGACTCTTCCTTCGCTAATCAATATAAATGTTTGTGGCTATAAAAGGAGGTGGTTAAGTGGGCAATTATACACGACAGTAGGCAGTTCAGTTTCTAGCAAAACAAAATAAGTAAAAAAAAAAAAGAATAAATGGGGTGGGGGGTGACATATTTAGAATGAATTATATTTGAAATTCTTTTGCGGTGCCATGACTTTAAGATGCAACTTTTTAATAGAATCAAATCATTCCAAACTCTCTTTCAAAAAAAAAAAAAAAAAAAATCAATCCAATTGTGAGTTTGCCAACGAAGGTTTGCTTTAAACGGTAGAAAAATTCTCAACCCCACAAATCTCTAATTTTTGACAATATCTACTGACATAATATAAGGTAATTTTTTAACAATGATATTAAATAAATAAATAACTGGATGAGTATTTGGAAAGTCGAATGTATCGTTGGTAGGAAGTGATACCTTGAATACCGTACGAAACGAAAGATTTACTCGGCCTCTTCCCCCCAAACAAACAAACAAAAAAAAGGAAAGGTTAAGAAACGCGTGTGGAAAAGGCATTTGGTTATTTCTTAGTGGACAAACATTCTCTAAACGCATGTGCAGGTATAAGAATTACTCAGCGAAAAATTAAAAGAAAAAGAAATTAGAAGATACAACAACTCCTCCCAACATTGTTCGTTTGTTTCGTCGTAGCAAAAACCCAAATGAAGGTATTGCACTAATGCAATTGGTATGGATGGTTGAGATTTAAAGTTGTAAAAAGTAACTTTCAATGTACCATTGAGTATAAAAAAAATAAAATAAAAAATAAAAAATTGCAAGCAACTTGGGTGAATTGGACATATAAGAAGTCAACAAAAGTCATCTCACAATAATCAAAGTGATTCGGAGTGGGAGATGGAGGAGGTGAGCGCGGGGCCGGGGGCAGGGGCAGGGGCAACAACACCGTCCTCCTTGTTGCTCCCTTGGAATCTCCCTCTCTTGTCGGCCATCCTCGCCGGCGCTCTCGCCCAGTTCCTCAAGCTCTTCACCACCTGGTCCGTTTCACTTTCAGCTTCCCCTTCCCTTATTATTTGCAATCGCACCACCACTTTTTTTCTCATTTCCTTCTTCTTTTCTTTTCATTTTCATTTGTGTGTTTTGGTGACTTTTTTCTATTGTACAGAAACAGAGAGAGAGAGAGGCCGTGCATGCAAATTTATTGTGTGTTTTTTTTCTTTTTCTTTTGTTTGAAAAAAGCTGATGGGTTTTGAAAATAATTTCTGAGCTGGGTAGGATTTAAGAGAGGAGTTTGCAATAATGATGCGCTTTGATTGAGTAGTTGCATAATTAATTTTTGAGTTATGTGTAATTCTTTGCTAGATATCATCAGGTATAAAGAAAGGAGATGGGATACCAAAAAGATGCTTGACTCTGGTGGAATCCCTTCATCCCATTCTGCAACCGTCACTGCTCTAGCGTTTTCTATAGGTCTCCATGAAGGAACAGGGGGATCCACTTTTGCCATTGCTGTCATCTTAGCATTTATTGTATGTACTCACTCACTCGCTAACCAATCCATTTTTTTCCCTATCATTCTTTGATCATCTACTTCTACTCTTATTGCCTGATTATTCGCAATTGTTTCTGATTTTTGCTCGCTTATATTACCCTGTTGTAAACCAATTAGCAAGTTCAGTATTGTTGAAGACCTTTAAATTTGTAATTAAATAGTGCTTTGAGGTTACATAAATCAGTCCAAAGTGTCCACCTTCTGTGGATATTTCAAAACAACCATGTTCTCTAATTCCATGTTTCATGATATCATGAATGTTCTCATCTTTTTGTTGTATCTCATCATTTTGAGAATAGGTTTAGTTTACTCAGGAATAGTTAATATAAATTCAACATGGACATGATTGATTGTTTTAATATATTTTGCAGGTGATGTATGATGCCACGGGGGTCAGACTTCATGCCGGTCGTCAAGCGGAAGTAAGTTCTTCATATATAAGTCTTCAGGCTTCTACTTTGTTGCCTGCTTTTAGCTAGTGAGGAAAAGTCCTTTCCTGATTAAAATTTCTTTGTTATATTGTTTTCTGTGATTCTTATATGGTTCTCATTGCAGTTGCTGAATCAAATTGTGTGTGAGCTTCCTTCAGAACATCCTTTATCCAACATAAGACCTCTACGAGATTCACTAGGGCATACTCCACTTCAGGTCTGTTGTAATCTTGCTGCATTTCATCTCAATTGTTGGTGTTTTCTCTGGTAACATTGTTCATGTCTTTGGGTGTTGATGAGTTAATTTAAAATCACGGGTTCTGCAGTTTTCAACTTGACTGTCATATTATTGTCACTGAATCTGTTGGAAGCCAATTATCCTAAGGCATAAATGTTAGCACCAGTTCATTATGCTATATTTGATGTGATGCATGTTTTAAAATTTCACAGCTGGGATGGCTTCTCAATATAAAGTATAGAGAGGACAAAATGATTTGCAATGTTGGTTGAAAACTTGAAATAATAAGGAAATAGTTTTTTCAAGAATAATTAAGCAACAATATAATCCCAAGATGAATTGGTTCTTTGGGTAACCAAATTTACAATACCAAGAAAGAACTAGCATTTTTACTTCGAAGGAAGGAAAAACACTGATATCGGCTTATAAAAATAGGGATTTTTAAAAACTGAGGAACCTGATCCTCCTGGCCTGACCTATTTCAAACAGTTCCACTCACCCAATTATTCATTTGAGAATAGGGTCCTATCCTATCAACCTGACTAAATCCTATTCTTTTAGCCCTATCCTCTGCCACTGCCCCTTACCCACCTCACCTCTTGCTGCCCCGCACCTTCTCGCCTACCTTGTCAACTCCCCCCCCACTGTTGCATCCTTCTGGTCCAACCACCAAATTTCCTCCTCTGGCATCCTTGTCCCCACTTTCTTCCCCTCTCACCACTGTCATACCACTCAATTGATCTTCAACAGATTCTCACCCTGTCGATGTAAAAGAAATGTATGTTTCCTGAGACTCGTGTTTGTGCAGAACTCATTTCCCACTTTCTCATGGAAAATCTTTCAACATGTTCTTCTCTCTCTTTCTCTACTCTCTAGGTTGCTTAAGTAACCAGTTCACCGTTCATCATTTCCCTATTTTTGTGAAGTATGAGGGAAGTAACCTGTTATTGTCTGGAAAAGTTTACAAGGTACTAGGTAAAAGGAAGGAATATTATACACCATGTATGGATTCAATCACTAATATTTCCTTTATTTTCTAATCCCACTGTAAGGCCTAAGACCAAATATTATTGGTCATATTTGATTCAAACAAAAGTACCTTAACAATATTCCTCACATGGTCAAGTAAAGGTACAAAGGGCAAAGTTGAATGACCATTTTGTTATGAGGGGAGAAGCTAAGTAAATTTAGTTCTCTTTTCATATAATGATCTCTAGGTACTAATAATATTTATATTTGGTCTGTTACAGGTTGTTGCTGGTGCTGTGTTGGGATGCATAATAGCATATCTGATGGGAAAGAAATAGGATATCAAATGACCAATATTATTTCCCTTGTCACGAATTTGGATACATGTAAACTTCATACTTGTAATCTGGTTACTCTTATAGTGAAACTACTTAGTTCATGGACTCTTATTCAGCTTTATCATTCGAGTTCCTCTTTTTTGTTCATCAATCATCATTTATAACTTTGTTCAGCATGATCAATAGGAAATACAGCTGCAGTATATGAATCCATATTGGCCTCAACAAGGGGTCAAGAAAATTATGAGTTGTGTTTTACTATAAAAAGAGACTTTGAGGGAGGCCTTAGAGCCAAACATTTTATTGTTGCAAAATTATAGCTGGAAATAATTTGGCAGACTTTCTCAATGTGCTTAAATATATTCCACATCACAAGACAGCTTGTCACTAAATACTCGGTGCAACTTCTGCGAGCATTGCAGCGTTTTCTCTCCTTGTTAGTTCAAGTGAAGGCTTGTCCTTGCTCGCAAATCTCTTATATTCATGTTACCGTCTTGAATCTTTGTTTGATGCTTTTTATAAGCTCTCTCCTTCTGTTACATGGTGTTTCTACCGTTTTCATCAGCTGTCACTTCTGATTTGGTGGCTACAACATAAGAAATTCTTTGATTGGTGGAAGTGTTGGCTATGGAAGTGAACAGAACGATAGTTGATGAGAATGCACAGAAGCTAGTAATAGTGGACAAGATTATCTCTACAAAAGTTCTAAACGTAATATATTTTGGGAAGTTTAGAACCCAGTAAGGGTTAGATATAAAGGGAAGGACAAGGGTTGGATACAATTTTATTCAATATCTTTTTATTAAATGTGAATTTTTACAGGAGATTAAATTCTATAAGGACGTAGTGTAAAATTCAAGTTTTACCCCTCCAATTCGAACATATTATATCATCATATTACATATTAAAAAATATGAACAATTATACTCAATTAATTCTAATACCCATATGAGAACCCAACTTAAATGTGAGTTAAAAACATGTGTGTTAAGAATATAAAGAACATGTAATTCAACTGTTAAATTTTCAAAATATGTAGATATGTTAATTTTTTTTAATAGAAATTGTAGTTATTAGCTCTAACCAAGTTGGTAGGGAATCGATAAAAAGATAAAAGCTTGTGGGTCTTCATCTTTCATAAAGATAAGGGGAAAGTTTATCAGAAAAGGCCGTGGAACCTTAAGGGTATTAGAGGCAATTTTTGGACAACAAATTAAAATAAGGAAAAGTCCATAAAGTCAGTCCAAGGCCTCTTCAAATCAACTTAGAGCCTGCGAATTTAGCCCATGCTGCAAACCCCAAATGAGCCGTAGTAATTAATTTAATTTGGGCACACAATGTCAGCCCACTAACCTGGTCCGTGTGGCACTTGGAAATTACTTAAGCCCACATAAAGCCTACGGCAAGAACACCATCAAACTTGAATTGAATTGGAGGACAAAAATGGGCATTCCACATAAAATGCTAACAAATACAATGAGCTTGGAGTAAATGTGAGATCATTGAATGAAAGGCTCATTGAAATGTAAGATAATTATTCATTCCATAAAACTAGGCTCATTCAGCATTAATGAAAGGCTGTTGAAATGGTGATTTTCCCTTTAAATAATCAGTTTTTAAGGCGTCTAAACCAACCATTTTACTACTCTTAAGATAAAACAGTAGCAATATCATTTTTAAGATATTTTGTGTCCTGCTCATTTAAGAGGAAAGCTAAATACCCAATGGTTATTTCTAACTTTCCCTTCATTCAACAGTTCTTCAAGTGATTCAAGCGTCATCATTATTAATTTTTTCAAAATAAATAAATAAAAACCTCAAATTGTGAGAGGGGAGATCAGATTAATTCCACACCAAAAACCACAGCACACATACAATACACAGATTTGAAAAGCACTAAAGCACTCATACATCCTACAACATTTTTCTTCTTGTTTAACAAATGTGAAAACCATGTTTATGAGTTCTTAACTACACAAATAAGAGTTCTCCTTTCTTCTTCAACTCATTATTCCTTATTTCCTTTATTTGCTGGAGTTAACATCTAATTCCCTCAAATTGTGGGAGCTGTGTTTACAAGATTTTATTGTTGCAAGAATTATACACTTAGATAGTGTGAATTCTTAAGGCTTGACTTACCACATGTACTTTATAATTCAATTTGGCCAAGAAAAGTTGCTAATACCTTACTCTCTTTATATATTTCTACACAGCTTCATATGATGTTGCTTATTACATGTATTGGCATGAATTCAATGCTATAAATATTTACTTTTATTTTTAGAAGAGCTGTATATATTAACTTAGGTATAGCCGTATAGACGAAAATATTCGTTTAATTATCATCAAATATACTTGCTCATTTGCTTGACATTGCTTATGATAGCCTAACATATTTCTTCATATTTACTTGCATATGTTTAATAGTTTAAATTACCGACACATGAGAAAGTCATATTTCTCATTAATTCATTATTTACATCATTCATTGTTTTGCGTTTTTGTCTAGAAGAAAACGCAATAGTAGCGGCCAATGGGTAACTCATTGGGCATGAGTACTAGACTCAACTACCCCAAAAGAATCCGAGTCTAGCTAATTAACTTATCAAAACACAACATGTGTCACAGCCACAAAAAAATCCCAAACAACACATTGATAATTAGAACAACTGAAAAAGTTGTTTGTCCCTAAACTGCAAGTCATGCATAACTAGGCTGTAGTTTATTAACATATGACAAGATTCCTCTCTATTAGTCTTTGTGTGACAAGTCAGTAGTCTATAGTTGTATTATTCTTTTAGCGCACCAGTGTATCAATATAAACATGGTTAACAAAGTTTAATTTGAATAATCAACAACATTAACAAAAAATTAAATTAACACTCTGTTTGTTTCAAATCGAAGTAAAATATTTGCAAATGTAAAATAAAATATTTTACATGTAAAATATTTCCAGTAAAATATTTTCATTTTACCGTGTTTGCCTGTCAATATGAAAATACAATCAAAATCATTTTCCAATTGTATGTTGGGTTTTAATAACATATAAGATCAGCGAAAATTCCTTGACGAAGATTACTCATCACAAGGTATATTGGATTAAGGGACATCATTCTTAAAAGTTACGTGATAACCACTGCGCTAAAACATTCTAATAAATAATCCAAAAGAAGAAAGCAAAGAAATGGATATAACAATGGAATTTATCAAACCAATTATAGCAAAAATTGAAGAATACTTGCTGGAGCAAATCGGACAACAGTGCGGCTATTTATTTCACCTAAATAGCAACATCAAGAATCTTAAAGATCAATTTCAAAAGCTAGGTAACAAGAGACGTGGGGTGCAATCAAAAATTGACACAGCCAAAAGGAACGGAGAGATAATTGCACCTGGGGTTCAAAATGTTAGGATTAGTGCCCTTAAATCCTATTGTATGATGCTATGTATGATATTATGTATGACATTATGTAAGACATGATGTATGACTTAATATTGTGATTAATAAAGTCATTTTATTATTATCTAAAATAATGGTAACATGAATATGAGACATTATCATATAGTCCATGAGATGCATTGTATGTGATTTATGTGAAAAATCACAGAAGATGTAAATCACAAGTTCTTTGTAAACTCAGAATTTGTAGTTCGTAGTCGGTGATGAAATTGGGCATTTCATCTGCGAAGACTATAACGTGTCAACTAAGATGATTTGTCTTGATCATGGAAGTGGAAACTTCTAGTTGATATGTTGATATGTTTTAAGAGTTAAAACATATTGAATGGACCATTGTGAGATTTATTATTCTCCTAACGACTGTCAAATGAATAATAAATCTCACGACTTCTATTTGCATGAACTCTTAATCCTGAGAGAATAATGGACCTGATCATGAAGTGTAGGTTGCTTTGATATATCAGGAGTGAGATCTGAAATGACGGTCAAAACCTCAGTATGTTGGGCAGCCACATTTAGTGTTGATGGAACATATATTCTCAAGATGGAATTCATAGTCTCTTGATGGAGATATAAAATATTCCCTTGAAATAAGTTTAATGGTTCAGTTATTCAGAGAGTTAGGCCTAACCACTTTAGTAAGAAATTGCTAAAGTATATATTTATGAAATTGGATTTCATAAATATATAATGAATAACTTTAAAGAATTAAACTGGGTACTCAAGGATAAGATGTAGTAATTTACAAAGTGGCAGTCTACATTTATGATTTTGTATTACTACGAATATTTTATGAAGGGGTTACGTGTATAATAAAGTCTTGGGATATAATTTATTAATAAGGCCTAGAGTGCAATTATATTTATATAGTGGTATTAAATATAATTAATGGTAACTTTGGACCTGTCAAGAGTTGACGGAAAAGCCCAAGGCCCATTGGAGCTAGTGTCTTGTTAGTCCCTTTTGGTCCCACTCCAAGCCACACACTAAAGCCCAATTGGAAAGGCCCAATAGGCCAACCCAATTAGATAATCAGTTAGTTATAAAGGGAGAAACATACAGAATTTTTATTAGAAGAGTTTAGAAAAGAAAAAGAAACGGTGTGTGAGAGAGTGTGAGACACACTTTCATTCTCCCTTTGAAAAACTGATTGAGAGACCACACATCTTGGGCGTAAAGTGGAATTGGAGTGAAGATTAAAAGTGTTCCCAAGTGCTTCTAATCTTTGTTTTGAATTTCTCCACACCAAGGTACGCTATCTTGTTCTTAAATTCTGAAATTTACATTGTGCACGTTATCAATCATGAATGAAATAGATCCTTGTTCGTCGCTTCCGCTGTGGGTTTTGCATGAGATGCAAAACCAGAATTTTTCCTTCACAAAATTGGGTCAAAAAGGCAGACAATATCAACATCAATGAAGATCTGCGCAGATTCTTTGATTTAGAAAGTTAGGGCGAATATAATGAGGTTGATAGTGTCGATGATAATGGTTTGGGTCAGTCAATGGCGTCAGTCAGTGGGCGGACAAGGGTGTGGGATGGGTGGAGATGAGAGAATTGTAGCCTTGTGAGTGAGAGAGCTGAGAGATGGAGAGAGGGAGAAGAAATGAGAAAGTTAAGAGAGGGAAGAAGCTAATCAAGTGTCAGGAGTGAGAGAGGAGAAATGTAAAATGTTTTACCGATTTTTAAAGTGTAAAATATTTTACAGTTTTTGCCTTTGGTTTTTTCTTTAACTGAAAATATATTACATTTGACTAATTATTTTACTGCAAAACAAATATGGTAAAATATGAAAATATTTTACATCAAAAAAAATAGAGCATAAATTTAAGAACAATCTCATATGGTTATAGAATCAGGTTATAACATTGTTCTTAAAGGTTGATTCATATAAGAAACAACCCAAAAAAGCTCGATGTAAAGTAACTTCTCAACTGAACAACCTCTTTAAAATTAAACTATAGTATCCACCTCTATGTTGTACATAATTCCACAAACAAAATTTCAAGAACAAACTTCTACGTAGGTCTTTCTCTAATTCTCTCTGTTCACTATCTCACTTTTCTTCCTTATAAATTTATGTTATAAATTCACAAACGAAGGCACATATGTATTGGGGTTTGGAGGTGGTAGGTATGGAATTAGGTCAAACAAAATCACACCACTTGAAAGCACGTGGGCCGTTGATCTTACTGAACTTGCACTAAAAGGATAGATATATAATAGGATGTGGTTACTTGGCCGTGTGGGAGCCGCAAACCCACCTACCTCAATGAGATGAAAGGCTAAAGGGGTATTTGGTATATGCACTTAAGAACTAAAAACTGTAATTTGAAAACATATGTCGAAATACGTGTAGGTGAAAAAATATATAGAAAAATGTATAATGTTGTTTAAAAACTGAAAATTATTGTTTGAGATGGTGTACCAAACACCTCCTAAGATTTTGCTACTTATCAAGTCAAGAATGAATCGATCAGCGACATGAGAGCTATTGGCTAAACCCACCATAATATATATATATATATATATATATATATATATATATATATATATAATTAATATCTATATCATCAATCAATTGTTAAAATTCAAATTTTTGTAATTTAAAATAATGCATAATATATATATAATTAATATCCATATTATCAATCAATTGTTAAAATTCAAATTTTTGTAGTTTAAAATAATGCATAAAATATGAGTTTATAGATTAAATGATAAATAGCATCCAATTAATATGAAAATTGACATGTATGTTAAGAACATATAGATCATATAATTCAATGGTTGAATTTTCAAAATATTAATTAAATATCAAGTTATTAGGTAGTGTAACATTACTTACATTATACCAGGTGTAACTTGAACCTAACTCATATATATATATATATATATATATATATATATATATATATATTTTAATTAATAAATTTTTCAGGTAGTAAATTTGTGGGATTCACCGAAAGACCATGCGTGAATTAACATTAAGCCATATTATATTGTCCCATTTACAGAGACCTAAATCCCTTTTAATTCGTTACGTTTCTTCATTGTCATTTGTCACTATTCAGTTTCTTTGTAACAAGTAACAACCATAAAAACAGAAAAAACAAAACACAGTTCTCGGCAATCCTCATTAATGCTTAACACTCTAACGCACTTTGAAACAGTCCCATTCAAGAGGTTAATCTCCCTATTCAATTCCCTTTCTCTCTCTCTCTCTCTCAGACTCAGTCTCTCTCGCACAAACAAACTCAGACTCAGCTCTCTCTCTCTCTCTCTCTCTCTCTCTCTCTACACACGTTCCATGAGAACATTGAGAAGGAGGAGGGCTGAGTCATGTCAAAGAAGAGAGCATCACCACCCATACGCCACTTGTGGAGGTTTTTGTCAAACCTCATAATCTTTCTCTGTGTCTTCCTTTGCCTATTTGCTTTTGTCAGGCTGCACTTTCAATCATCAATCTCTACGTCTCAAAGTTATAGTGCATTACATGATCATGATGATCATCATTTTGAAGGCCCTCCAAAGATTGCTTTTCTCTTTCTCGTTCGCAAAAACCTTCCTCTTGATTTTCTCTGGGGTGCCTTCTTCAAGGTTAATTTCTAGCTGCTATTACTTTAATAAATATTAAATGGGTTGCGATAAAAACAATAAAAGACAAAGCAAAAAAAAAAAACGAAAATTTGGATAAGTCATATGGGAATTAGTAAAAATTAAAAATTAGAAGAAAGAACATAATGGGTATTGATTGCAACTACTAAAAGCATGTAATTTCAATTTAGAACTTATGAGAGTATCAGAAAAATCATTATGATATAAATAGTATGTGTACACTGAGGAGGTATTGATATGTTTGTTGTGATCTGGATTTGGTGAACTTTACAGAATGGTGATGCGGCAAAATTATCGATTTATATTCATTCAGAGCCCCGTTTCGTGTTTGATGAGACAACAACAAGTTCAGCATTCTTTTATGGCCGACAGCTAACCAATAGCATTCAGGTATATATGCCTCTAGCTAATTAACTTTGATAAACAACTAGAACTAGTTCATATTTTTATTTGATTTTCGCTTACCCTCAATTTGTCTGCCAAGAAAATGATGGAAAATTTTAGAAAAAAAGGTTTGAACCTTAGGATTCTTAACTTGGAAAATTTTTATCTTTATCAGCCTTAGTTGAACATAAATTCTTTTTTTTTTTTCCCCTGCATTTTCTTGTCATCCAAACAGATTAGTTGCATGCAATGATTTGATTCCAAAATTAATATGCTTATACTTTAATTGATATGGATATGGCAGGTAGTCTGGGGAGAATCAAGTATGATAATGGCAGAGCGGTTATTACTTGAAAAAGCACTTGAAGATCCAGCCAATCAGAGATTTATTCTTCTCTCTGATAGGTTAAATCCAATTTATGAACTGCTGCGTATTGGATGCTACATTGCTAATGCTTCTGTTTTGTGCTTTGTGCTATGCTCTTCATGTAGTTTCTAATCCAATAATTTGTTGATTTTTTCTTTTGAAATGATTGACCAGCTTATAAGTTTTCCTTGTTGACTATTGTATTTACTTGATGCAAAATTAATTGACATTTTTCATTAGTGAATTTTTATTTTTATTGATCTCGTGTTACAGTTGTATACCATTGTACGACTTCAGTTACATCTACAACGCTGTGATGTCTTCTCCAAAAAGTTTTGTGGACAGGTAGTAAGAAGAGCAGTTTTGGGTCCATGAAAACTAGAATGAATAGTTGCCTTTCTTATATCAATTCGTTTAGCAGTACTTTGATGTCTTTTGCAAATATGGAAGAAAGAATAAAATTAAGCTGAGTTAGTGAGTTTTATGTACTCTGTGTGACTGTGTTAGCTTTATTAACATCAATGAAGATCGCTATGATCCAAAGATGTCACCTGCAATACCAGAGGAGAAATGGCGAAAAGGATCCCAGGTTTTATATCTTCCCCTAAAATTTAGTTATTTATATCTTTGCTTGCAATTTAGTTTATAGTTCTTCCCATCTAAAAAAAATAGTTCATAGTTCTTACCACTTGTGACAATAAAGACATAGGAATTGCAACTGCATAGAATGTTATTCATCCCTCTTCTCCCCACCCCCACCCCATAACTTAATTTCAAGATGCAAATTTGTTAGATGAAAGTGTACATTTTGTATCAAAGATGTGCCTCAGAAATGCTACCCCATTTAGGTCACATTGTTGATTCAAATACTTTCCCAATCATTTACCTAATTTCTGATTCAGTTGTGGACGTCCTCTTTTTAAATGAATGGCCTGACCTTGTCCAATACACTTAGCTTAGGTTTTGTCTGGATACCACTCAAAAAATTGCCTCACCAAACTAAGACAAAGGCACTTTTCTTTTCCCTCCCTTATAGTCTTGCACTGTCAACTGTCAAAACTGGAAATTGAGTCCTAATATTACTTCCAAGCAATGCTTGTTTTCTAGAACAAGTCAAGGAAGACCTTATATCATCATAATTGTTTTTAATTTACAATTGGACAAACAATTTATTTTTCTAGTTATTGATTCCTATAATTTCCTATTATGAGCTTTCTTTATGTTGGTCTCAGTGGATTGCTTTGGTCAGAAGACATGCAGAAATTGTCGTGGGTGATGACATAGCTTTTCCTGTGTTCAGGGAATTTTGCAAGGTATGCAGGAAGACTCCTTGTTGGTCCTATTTCATATTATTTCAATCTAATAAAGTTGCATGATACTCTCTTCTTGAAAGCAATTAGGTTGGCAATGAATTTCGCTAACACATGGTTCTGTATCTACTTCATCATATAGAATATGCAATTTCTAGTTAATTGCTAAATGTGAGACAAAACAATCACAGCATACTTATTAATTCCTCACTTTTCAGCGATGGCCACCGACGGACTTAACCAAGAGAAGGCAAATTCTTGTAAGCAAATACTATCTTGCAATTTTCAGATGAAATGCAGGATGATTCTACTTCATGCCTCTTAAAACATCTGACATAAATAACCTCTTTTGTCCAAACAGGAAATTAGTTTCAGATTTATGTTCCCATGGCTTACATCACTTCAGAAACCCCACAATTGTATCCCAGATGAGCATTATGTGCCGACACTACTTGCAGTAAGCAATTCGTTTTCTGCTTTAATTTAATCCACATTTAGAGTTTCACAACAAAAATAAAATTGTAGTGTAAATTGTCTTTACCATGCACATAGATAATTTCTTTGTGGTCTTTTGGATGAATAGTACATAGATAAATATTGTGTTCCCTATTTTTCTTTAGTGTCCCTCATTCTCATTGGGAATAATATGGCTATTTTTGGGTATGCTTTGAGTTCAGATTCAGATAATATTTTTTTCCTTCTTTAATTGAGAACAATCAAGATCGTTCTAGAATATCATTTTTCATTATGGCCATTTCATTCAAAATCTTTTGTTTTTGTTTTATATAAGATGAGTGGACTTGAAGACGAACTTGAACGAAGATCATTGACCTACACATTATGGAATCATTCTGCCATAAGAAGTGATACAAATTCTTGGCACCCTATCACGTTCGATCGTGATGATGCAAGCCCTCAAGAAATCAAAAAAATAAAGGTGAGTTGTTATGCCAAGTTAATCACATGATAAATCTGTTGTATATAAAGTTTGGTTTGGCTTTTTGGCATAACTTTGGATTTAGATAAATTAGATACCCTTGTAGTGTGTATTTTTTGGGTGACTCTGCATATAAAAGATCTTTTGATTTTCTCGATCAAATTCTTATTTGCCACTGTATGATGAGCCTTGTTAATGTAGCTGCAACCAAAGTATACTAATATTCTGGCATGTCATGGTTCTTTTCTTATTTTGACTACCTGTTGTCTCTGATTGTTCTTGACTAGTTCCCTTTACTATTTTCTCACAGGATATTAACCATGTCTATTATGAGTCTGAAAACCGGACTGCACAGTGCACAATCAATTCTAAACTTACTCCATGTTTCTTATTCGCAAGAAAGTTCACATATGGCGCGGCCATCCGTGTATTGACTATGGGATTGGTTGGTCCCTATGATATTCTTGCATTATCAAAGGCATCAGCTTCGAAAAGAAAAAGTAAACAATATACGTAACTCTTGCAGTATCGCTGAATGACCAATTGACCATAGAAAATTTTACAGAATGTAACTTTATGTAGTGTTACAAAAAGCAGTATCTTATACCACATAACCATCAAGATTCATAGAACTGTTTATAGTTGTACAAAAAATAAGTGAAGAGGAAAAAAAAGGACAGATGAAGATTAAACGAGGACTTTGTACATCGAGGGATATAGGTTAGGTTGAATCATTCACAAGTATCAGAATACTTCCAAATTAGTTCTGATCTCTGCAAAGGACTCTAACATGTTCTGTGACCATTCCAATCTTTTCTACTTTCATTTCCTTCTATAATAATAAGAGTAAAAAAGAAGGATGAAGATTTTTGTTGGGGGCATTTTTAAAAAGCTTTATAGAAAGGAAGCTGATGTTTGGAGCAATTTGATAAGCTTCTCTTTTTAAATTATATATATTTTTTAAAAAGTATGGAGCCATCTTTGTTTTTTATCAATTTAAATGTGAGATTGAAAAAATAGAGTTCTGGAAGCTTGTCACTTTAGGGGGAAAAAAATGAAAAGCTCCAACCTCCATAAAATGCTAAATGCAATGTTGAAAACGAGACTAAAAAATTCAAGACTACGATTTTCAAGTTTAAATTGTATCATTTGATTACACAATCAAAACCAGTATTTGCTGCCATACATTTTTTTTTTTTTTTTGGGATAATATAGTAGTTACAATGGAGGAGAGAGATTTGAATCATGAATATCTTGAAAACACCATGAAGTGATAACCAATTGGTTGAGAAGGGACTTGACAATATTTGCAATAAATGGTAGGGTTATAATTTTGAGGAAGCATAAGTTAAATTAAAGTAAAGTTTTGCCCTTAAAGTTTGAGGGGTTTTCATTTTATCTCTTACATTTCAAAATTTTTATTTGACCCTTCATGTTTGATCTCTTTCTCATATTGGCATTGTCATACATTTTCGTTAGAAATCCGATAACTTCTAATATTATATTGGTGACGTGACTTAATGTATGCCACTTATTTGGCACTTAATGATAAGATTACCTCATCATAAATCGATGCCAGAACCAATATCAAAATGAATTAAACATGAAAGGCCAAAATAAAAATTTGAAACATAAAGGGCAAAACAAAACATCACCAAATTTTAAAGAGCATAAGTGTAAATAATCTATTCTATGGGGTATAACCTTTATAGTGGTTTATATCAAACTAAAATGGAAGAAACTCATGCATTTTTTTTTCCGCTCTCTAAAGCATCTCTTTACAATCAACTGCATGACACTTACTTTTCTCTTTAAAAAAGTTTAGCTACAAAATTGATTGTAGCTTCAAGCTACAACCTTACTCAATATATTTTTATTAGAGATGAAATTTAACAAATCCACTATTGGATTGTATCTTCTTCTTATATCCTCCATGCTTGTAAAATTTCTAGAAAATTAAAGATTAATAGCTATGTTATCAATAAATTGTTTAAATTACAAGTTTTTGTAGTTTAAAATCTATATCTATATATTACTAAAAACTAAAGCGTGACATTTATTGTTACTACGCTCCTATTGAGCCACATCAGCAATCACGTCATTTTTTTTTTTTTTTCTTTTCTCTATTTAAACTTTTCTTCCTCCTATTTTCAACAAAAAAAAAAAAAACTCTTATTCTCCCTATTAGTTCACACACCTACTATTATACTTCTTCCAACATTTCCATTTCTTTGTTACCTCTTTATCTTCCCACTACTTTACCATTATATTTCCTTCCTTTTTTTTATATTTTGACTCTTCTTCTACTCATTTTATTTTGTATAAATTTGATATTGTTTTCTCATTCAGTCCATATTTTTCCCACACAAAACTGTGAGTACTCTCTCCCTCTCTCTCTCTCTGATAATTTTTGTTCTTTCTTATAACTCTAATTAAAGTTGAAGGTTTTTTTTTAATATGTTTTTGTATTGTGTTTTTTTTTTTTTTTTTGATATACCATCAAAAAGTTTTCTCTTTCCCTTTTATAACTTTGGTTGAATTTTAGTTTGGGTTAATACTTAGTTTTTTTGGAAACAAGAATTTGAATACGCCTACCAATCTATATTCTATATATTACTAAAAATGGAAACGTAGCATTTATTGTTGCTACACTCCTGTTGAGCCAGATCAGCAATCACGTCATTCATTTATTTTTTTATTTTTTCTTTTCTCTATTTAAACTTTTCTTCCCCCTATTTTAAAAAAAAAAAAAAAACTTTTATTCTCCCTATTAGTTCACACACCTACTATTATACTTCTTCCAACATTTCCCTTTCTTTTTTGCCTCTTTATCTTCCCACTACTTTACCATTATACTTCCTTCCTCTTTTTTATATTTTGACTCTTCTTCTATCCATTTTATTTTGTATAAATTTGATATCGTTTTCTCATTCAATCCATATTTTTCCCACACAAAACTGTGAGTACTCTCTCCTGCTCTCTCTCTCTCTCTCTCTCTCTCTCTCTCTCTCTCTCTCTCTCTCTCTCTCTCTCTCTCTCTCTCTGAGAATTTTTGTTCTTTCTTATAACTCTAATTAAAGTTGAAGGTTTTTTTTTTAATAATATGTTTTGGTATTGTGTGTTTTTTTTTTTTGTTGATATACCATCAAAAAGTATTCTCTTTCCCTTTTATAACTTTGGTTGAATTTTAGTTTGGGTTAATACTTAGTTTTTTTGGAAACAAGAATTTGAATATGCCTGCCAATTGTTTGAGTAATAAATTACTATAAAACCTATTATTTATTCCTTTACTATCATTTTAATTTTGGCTAAGATAACATTGTAATTTTGTAATGAGTTTTGATTATTATGATAATTTCCTTATTCCCTAAGAGATGAGGAATTTCATTAAAAAATTTGAAACTTATAAAGTTTAGTTGTATATTAAGCAAATATAATACACTACAATAGAAGTTAGAAGACTATGATTTACCTTAAAAAATATTAATCAAACATAAAAAAATAATAATAATAAAATGATATATGTGTAGAAATAAAAAGATAAAAAAAAAATACTTGTAGAAATCCTTTTTTTTTTTAATATAAAATACTTGAAGTAATGGTAACTTTTTATATATTACACCTCATACATAATACCACCTATCGCGTGGGTCTGCGGCTAGTTATGCATAAAATATAAGCTTATAGATCATATAGTAAATAATATCCAATTAACACAAAATTTGACATATGTATTCTTAGCAAAAAGAACATGCAATTCAAACGGTTAGATTTTCTAAAATTGTAATAATTTTTATTTTATTGACTATAATTTTAATCTTAGACTACAACCAATTTTGTAACTAAACTTTATCCTTTCTCTTTTACTCCTGTTGATACCCATTTTCGCAACACATTGTTCTACAAGCCCGACTTCCCTTATGGGCTCAATTGATGTATTATATTTTATTTTATTTTTTTAAGTATGGCCCAAGCCCATGAAACTTATTGGGGGAAATTGAGGATGTGTAGTTTGGAGGGTATGGGTCGATTCCTTTAAAACCTTTTGCATGAGCCCAGCCCATGCGTGCTACCAAGTGGGCAAGGGACGCTGGTAGCACCTCAGGCTCATGGAAGAGGTCTTGTATCCAAAATTTCCACCCCAAAACAGCTTTTATGCTCTGGGTGACTGTGACTCAAAGTTTCTACCCAAAACCTTTTTTTTTTTTTTTTTCCTTTAAACATAGTTGGCTCTCATTAGCCAACTCCATCTGCTAGCCCTCACTTAGGTGAGCCTCCAAATGGTCTGAAATTTCTGACCAAAGACAACCAATTAAAGAAAACCCACTTTATTTCCAAAATCATGCTAAAAGCATACCAAACTCTTCCCTAAACAAAAGCAACCCAAGCCAAAACACCAAAATAGTATCATAGGGGATAAAAGCATCTTCCATTATTCAAAAACGAGTCAAGAGCAACACCCCAAACTCTATACAAAACTCTCTTTTCAGCTCATAAAAAAACTCACCACGTTCTACCTAGAGACCTGAAATTTCAGAGCAAAAGTCCATTCATCCAGTCAACAATCTCACAATTTCGAACCTGAGGGGTGGAAATATGGGTACAGGGGAACCTTCCCTCTCATCCTCACAACCTCTCTCATTTTCCTCTTCTCGGTGACTGTGGGTCAAAGTTTCAGACCTGTTATGTTTTTTATTGTGGACACCTCATTTTTCTTTGATGATCTCTTGTCTTTAGCCTAATGAATTCTCCACTTGTCTTTCATGTCTTCTAGGAGAGATTTATCAATTAGCTTCAAAGCTACCAGGTTGAGTCCTCTCTAACATGAGATCTAAGTATGCATATCTTGATTTTTCCCACCCTAGGTTTAGATTTTAGTGGGTTCATGCAAAAAAAAAAAGGCTAAATATTTGAAGGCTCAAATGGGTTAGCAATGGATAATGAACATTCTAGGTAAGAGGAAATAATTTGGTTAATCAAAGATGGCCTCCTATCCCTAGTAATGCTTGCTTGTAAGTACAATGACTTAAGCTCTTTTAATAAATTCATCTTAAAGGAAAAAGTATGAATGCTCTAATGTTGTGAAACAAAAGATCTTTGAAAATTGGATCAAGTGCATGGATTCTTGGGATTTTCTAATGGATGAATTCTTTTTTATTTCCTTTTAAGACCATTTCTCCTTATACTCTAAGTCAAGTAGCAAAAGTCTTTACATGGATCAAATGAAATTAATCATTCCTTGGTACAAGTTGATTGCTAAAGCCTTTAAACATCAAGATTTAGAAAATGTTTTGTCCAAGGGATCCTCATGTACCATTTTGAAAAGGAGGCTTCTTTTTTTTTATTTTTTTATTTATCTTAAAAGAAAAAAAATTGGGTCTTTTTGAAAAAGTCACTAGGAAGTTCAATGGCCCTAGTTCAAAGTTTTTTTTTTTTAAATGACTCAAAGGCCCAATGCCCCTAGTCCAAACACTTTCTTATTTGAAAATTTTTTTGGAAAGATTTGGGAGTCTTGATTTTTTTTTTTTTTTTGAATTTTTTTAAAAATATATACATAAAAAAAGTACATCAAATGCAACATGGATTTTTAGAATTCAAAGAAATATAGAAAAATGAAATAAACAAACAAACTTTAAGCTTAACCATGATGTTGCAAACCATATATAGAGCGAGGCAAAGTTGGGTCACTTCCTTCTTGTTGGTTCATTTAGGGTGCTTGAGACTTGGTATGCTTGAACTTTGATTATGATGAAATGGCTTGGGCTTGCACTTGGAAGGCATGCATCTTGTGAGCTTTTGGCCTTTGATGTTGATCATTTGTATATACCTTTGATGGGCTCAAGTGTTGGGCTTTGACCCATTCAAGAAACAAATTTGGGCTTCATGCCAAGTATAGTTCAATCATAGGTTTTTATGCTTGAGTTCACTCATAGCATACAAGGTTCAAACAATTATGATGGGCTCAAGCATTGGACTTGGGCTCATCATGGTCCAAACAACGGCCAAACACATGCATAATGAAATGCAATTACATGGACCAACCTAAAGGTAGGTTCTATGGGTCATTACAACATGGGTAAAAGGTAGGTTAAAGGTTCCCACAAGCTAGGACGTCGTACCTCTCAACTTGTGACGCCAGGAGCGCCGCGTTGGTCCGAACGATACAGTTTGTCCCTATGAACCACCATGGCATAACCATGATAATCCTTATCGTGGTGGGTGGTAGGTTCACCACTGGGTATGTGAGTCTCAGGGTGACCACAATCCACGACTAATACTACTGGGCTTCCGGGCTAGCACACAAATAAAATAAATTCACTCAAGCAAATGATGCATGACATGCAATATAATGACATATTATACATATTATATACAAAAAGCAATAAACAAACAATGACATGGTTGTCCACTATAACCTAATTGAAGCCTAGCCCTCAATATCCCCAGTGGAGTCGCCACTGTGAGGGACCGCGCCCCCGGCCCGTTTTTTATAGAGTGTTGGGCCAAACCCATGTGAATAGGTGGAATCGTGTTATTACCTCTCAAAATGGAGGTTCGACTAGTTATATTTTCCCCTTTAGATTAAGGGTTTTACAATGGAGTCGCCACTTATTTAATTATTGGAAAAATAAGAAAACCAAAATTGAAAAATTCTCCATTTTATTAATTTTCAATTGAATTTACATTGATCATAGGAAAATTACATGGCTTTGGTCCTAGATACAATCTAAGATAAAGTACATGGTTTTGTTTCCTAGTTACGATCTAAAAATTGAAAATTACATGGATAAGCATTTGATCTATCAACCCTTGATCTAAGTTCGGAGGCTATGTTATAAGGTGGGAAGGTGTTAGGCACCCACTTTGCCCGGTGAAACCGGTTTTCTAGACTATGATGGCCAACATTCATATCACATCATCCAATATGTTATCAATCAATTTGCATGTTGAATTTAATGTGTGTGCATGTGATAAACCCTAATTCAATTTATTAAGCATTGCATTTGGATTTGAAAAATAAATTCTAGTGAATATGTGTGGATGGTGATATTCTAGATTCAAGGATTTGAAAGAATTATGAAACAAACATGTTTTTCATATTTTTTTGATGTGGATTTAAGATCAAAACTAGTGTTTATGCATGAACATGTGATGAACAACCAAGAACATGTGAAGAACACGTAAAAACATTTAAGAACATTCAAACATATTCAAGAGAATTTAAATAATTACTATCATGCTTTAATCCTAAATTCTTATCATGGCAATACAAAAAAACAAGTTAGGGAAAGGGATTATACCTTCATGCAATATCCATATGGTGGATAAGGAGGCTCTTAAGGGATGTCGTAAGGGTGGAGGAAAAGAAAATTTAGGAGAGGAAAAGTGAGTCTCACTCAATACCTTGAGTCTCAAGAAGACCAAGATATGACAAGACTACTCAACTTCCTAGAACTCAAGAGAGGAGAAGAGAATGGGTTTGTTGTCTGTTTCGTGGAATGAAGGAGAGGGGGGGTTTATATAGTAGTGGTAGAAGAAATATGAATGGAAGGCCATTAATGAGGGTTGACAAAGAATCATGAACCTAGACCTCATTTTAGCCTTGGGGGAAATTTGGAACATTAAATGTAGAAATTGGTGGGAGTGAGGAGCAAGCCAAAATTCGGTTTTCTCATAGCTGTTGTAACAGTTTGTAGAGCCAACTTCAAAAAATCATGTCTGACTTAATTCTGATCGGAATTGTCTCGTTCTTGTACTCAAATTGAAGCCCTGAATGTCTAGTTTTTGGAAAAATTAACCTCATTCACAGATTCAAAATATTCTGAGAGATATCGATGAAATAGTGAGCAGAGGTCATTTGTTAAAAAAATGGTTTCAGCACAATTAACATTAATAGGTCCCAAATTAGCTCCCAATTAACATTAAATGGCTCCAATTACTCTCATTTCAGAATTAATTTATTCCAAATTTCCCTCTAATTAAAAGATAATTGCACAAATTACTCATTGAATAATTAATGTTTAATTATTTAGTTAATTAGGTGTATGCAACCTTACCATAAAATGTAGTCCTAACCAATCAAATTATGACATATCATTGATCTCAAATTGATTATACATAAAACCAATTGAAATCAATTGTTCATAATCACATATGGTCGGACTCAATTTGTGACAGTGCATCCCAGTCATTAAAACTTGATTTGATAATAACTTTCAATCGAGTGATCCGATTAGGGCTTATGAACAGTCGATTTGATCGTTATAACATCAAGATCATTTTGGTGAAATGAGGTTAAGGATTTAATGACTAAAATCAAGATGCATATTTCTAAGGCAAAATTACCCTTTTACCCTCCAGGTGAGGTTAAATACGGGTTGCAAAATGAGGTGTCAACATTTATACTTTTTTTACACTTTTGTTGTTAGCATTTTGATTATCTCTTGTGAAAGCACCATTAGCCTTTTGTTCATTATACATTTGGAATTTCAGGCTTGATTCTCCACAATAAACACTTCTAAAGGACTTAATGAGAGATTTGGGTCATTCTCACATTTTTGGCCCTCGACGCAAAACGTCCTCGACAACTCCTAACCAATCTTAAGAGTCACATTTTAAAGTAAATAAGTATATTCTATTATATATATATATAAGACAATTCCCCTCTTCAGACTAGAATTTTATGTGGTATAAAAATACTCCTAAATCTTACGTTTAACAAGAAAAAACTTGAGGACAATCTGGTAAAAATATTTCTTCAACTTCACTTAAAATGCCTACAAAATACCCACCCAAAACCAACCAAAACCCTAGACACAAACTTAGCAAACTCATTAAAAAAACAATCAAACTATCCAATCACCACCATGCCACCACCATACCCTCCACTAACCCATTGCCCACCAAAATCCTACAGAAACCAAAAACCCAAAGTATTAAAAAAAAAAAAAAAAAACCACCACGGCCACCGTTACCACCATTACACAACATTGGAACCTAACACCACCACAACTGTTACCCAACCACAACCATCGTTCCACCACGATCTCCATGCCTCCACCATAGAAGCCGATCTCCAAACCTCCACCAAGCCGTGGTCTCCATGCAACCCACCTAAAAAAATTGGTTTGAGAGATCATTATTTGGGTTTGAAGAGATAGAGAGAGATGATTCGGTCATGGAAGGGGGAAGAAAGTGAGAGATCGAGCTGAGATTGGTGGTGGCTGTTCTGGGTTTGAGAGATAAATAGATGGGTTGAAGGTGAAGAGAGACCACTGTGGTGTTGGTGGCGGTGAGTGGCAGAGCGTGTGAGCTCCGGCCATGGAAGGGAGAAGAGAGTGAGAGGGAGAACTGAGAGAGGAGAGATTTAGAGAGTGAGAGGGACCGAGGGAGAACAGAGAAGGAAGAAGAGAGAGAGAAATAAAGAACACGTTCAAAGGTTCAGAGAACAAGTTTAGAGCACATCTCTGTTTCTATCTTGCCAAAACAGAGGTATATCCATAAAACTTGTTTATGGTTATCTTATTTGATGTTTGATCATTTTTCTGCATTTATATTGTTGTCTTGGTGAGTGTATATTGTTGTTTTGGTGGCTAGATGCAAGTTAGAGTCTATTTGAACTTTTATTTTTAATTTTTTGAGATAAAGATTGAATCTTTATAATGGCTGGATGATTCTTGGAGTCCATCTCATTTTTTTGCATTTATATTGTTGTCTTGGTGAGTTTGTATTGTTGTTTTGATGGCTGGATGCAAGTTAGAGTCTATTTGAACTTTTATTTTTAATTTTTGAGATAAATATTGAATCTTTATAATGGCTGGATGATTCTTGGATTCCATCTCATTTTTCTACATTTATATTGTTGTCTTAGTGAGTTTTATATTGTTGTTTTGATGGCTGGATGCAAGTTAGAGTTTATCTGAACTTTTATTTTTAATTTTTTGAGATAAAGATTGAACCTTTTTTTTTTTTGGGATAAAAACTGAATCTTTATTAGTATATGACATATTTGATTGCTTGGTCTTTCCACACCAATGGTCCTTGTTCTGCCTGGTTAATTTTCCATTTGATTGTTGACATTCAAGACTTGGCTATGTCTTTTGTTTCTTGGAATTTTAGTTGGATTAGTAGATGCCGTAACTCTACTACTCATTCAACAACCAAATTTTCCCTTGCTTCCAATGGCTCTTTCATTTTTACCCTAGCTACTCTTTCATTTTTACTCTATCTCATTTTTTTACATTATCTCTGTTTTGTAAACAAATGATAGGTGAAAGTTATAATAAATTTATGGTCAATTTTTTCTAGGGATAATGATGGGAATACATGTTCCTTCTAATGTGCCCATGGAATCTACCCCATTTAAAGGGCTGGAATTTGAAGCAAATGAGATTGCATATGATTTTTATAATGAATATGGTAGAAAGCTTGGTTTTAGTATTAGAAAAGAGTATATAAATAAATGTAAAAAGATTGGAGTGGTTACTTCAAGGAGATTTGTGTGCACGAAGGAGGGAGTTCGAGGCAAAGACAAGAGAGATCAGAATTTAAAGAATCCACGAGCAGAAACAAGATGTGGTTGTGAAGCACGTTTGGTTATTGTACTTGATCGAGATAGTAAAAAATATGTGGTGAATGAATTTATTGCTGAGCATAACCACTATCTCCACCTCCCATCAACTGTACACATGATGCCATCACAACGAAAAGTGGTTGCAACTCATGCTATTGAAATTGATTTGGCACATGAATCGGGATTAAGATTAAAGCAATCTTATGAGCTTCTTAGTAAGCAAGTTGGTGGATATGATAATCTTGGTTTTACCATGCAAGATCATAAAAGCTATTTACGCATTAAGTGATAGAAATACATGGAGCATGGGGAAGCTACTAGCTTGGGAAGATATTTCAGTCGTCAACTTAAGGAAAATCCTTCATAGTATTTCACTACTCAATTGGACTATGAAGAGTTGATTACTAATATCTTTTGGGCCGATGCAAGAATGATCATTGAATATAGCCACTTCGGTGATGTAATAACGTTTGATACAACGTATAGTACAAATAGAGATGCAAGGCCACTTGGAGTATTTTTGGGTCTTAATCACCATAGAGAAACTATTGTATTTAGAGGTGCACTTTTTTATAATGAAACAACTGAATCTTTTGTATGGTTATTTGAGACCTTCTTAGACACAATGTCTGAAAAGAAGCCAATCACTATTTTCACAGATCAAGATGCAGCAATGTCAGTTGCAATAAAAGTAGTCATGCCTAAGACATATCATGCATTGTGTAGTTGGCATATGTGGCAGAATGCTGAGAAACACTTGGGTCATTTACTTAAAAATGAGTCTCAATTTAATGATGATTTCTTAGCGTTTATCTATGAGTATGATAGGGAAGATGAGTTTCTTACAGCTTGGAATGAAATGCCGGATAAGTACGATGTTCGTGAAAATAAATGGCTAATTGATCTATTTAAATTGAAGGAAAAATGGGTGCAAGCATATGTTAAGAGAACTTTCACTGCAGGAATGAAGATAGCCCAACTTAGTAAGAGTTTCAATGCTAACTTGAAGGATTGCTTGCGTACGGATCTCAATATAGTAGAGTTTTTCACTCATTTTGAAAGAGTGGTCAATCAAAAACGGGATAAGGAGTTAGAAGCAGAATACAACTCTAGACATAAATTTCCAAGATTGAAGCTCAAAAGCTCTCCTATGCTTAACCAAGTAGCAATAGTGTACACGTCTACGTTGTTTGATTTATTTCAGACAGAAGTTAAAGAGGTAATGACATTTTCCATCCTAGAACGCAATGTGAGTCAAACACATAGTTATGTGGTTGGAGTTTTCAATCAATATGAAAAATATGAAGTCATGTGGAATCCATTAGATGAGACTTTATCTTGTAGTTGCAGAAAGTTTAAGTCATTTGGTATTTTACGTAGGCATGGTTTGAAAGTTCTTGATATATTGGATATCAAGTTGATTCCTAATAGATATATGATGAAGAGGTGGAGAAGAGATGCAAAAGATGGAAGCGAAAAAAATTGCACAACACATAACATTTAGTTGGATACTCGACTGGAATATGTAGATTGGTATTGAGATTTATGTCCAAAATATATTTAATTGGTGAATGAGGCATGTGAAACTAAAGAAGGCCATAATATTCTAAGCTTAGCAATTGCAGATTTGAAAAAAAAAAACTTTGTGACCTTAGGAATTGCAAAGCTAATGTAGAAGAAGACATCATTAGGCCTTCTATCGATTTTGCAGACAAAGAAGATCAATTATGTGCTTCGATTACAATTGTACCAAAAGGGATAAAGAAAAGGGAGATTTATCATAATAAAAAGCATAGGACAAAATCATGGATAGAAAAGATGCCGAAACCAAAGGAAGGCACATCAAAGAAGCCAACAAAGAAAAAAAAAGTGCAAGAGGTAATCTTCTAAATTATCATTATTTTCACCATTCTATTTTATTTTTACACATTAATATAATATACTATTATTGTTGTGAAACATGTACAATTTTTACAGGAAATATATGCACATGACATTATGGCACAAAAGAAAACTAAGGATATCTCTTTTGAAAATATTACTAGTTTTACACAACTTTTAATGGTAAAGATGTTTACAATTATTTACTTTACTTTGATATTAATAATAGTTTAGATGCATGATTTGATAATTTTAATGCTAAGCTTGTGATATGTGTAATGTGTAATCGGTTTTTTTTTTTTACAGTCGGCTTCTACAAGTTCTGCATCACATCAGGGAGGCTCATCAGCAAGTGTTGCATTAGCATCACATTTAGAGAGTATATCAAGTGTTGTAGGCTCCAACGACAAAATTGATGGTGAAGGAGGTCTCTTGACTCAAGAAAGTGTTGCAAGTGGAGGTCCCTTGACTCGAGAAAGTGTTACAAGTGGATGGAATGAGGTGGTTCATAAAGTCAAGCCATTTTTTTAGTTTAGGATCATGTTTTATAATCTATGACAAATGTTGAGTTTAAGTGCTTTTGTTCTGTAATTTTCTTAGTTTAGGACTGGAATTTTGATGGTCCAAAAGTTAGTCACGTTTGGTCATATTCAAATGTTCAGGTTTTTTATTATTTGGAAAGAATATTGTTTCTGCAAAATAGGTCCAGTATAATTACTGCATATAATTACTGTTACTGCATAATTACTATTTTTGAATAATTACTGTTTCTGCAAATTGTCCTGTTTTCTGCATAATTGTGGATTAGTTTCTACAAAAGTTATATTCTGCATAATTGTTATGCTATTAGGAGTGGATTAGTTTCCCTCTTTATTGTAGATAGTGTTCAGTTTTTGTCTAGGTGGGAGTTGTTTTTGTCTAGGCAAGAGTTTCTCAATGCCACCAGTGAATATAATGTATTTTGCAATAAAGCAACCTAGTTGCCATTGACTATCTAAATTTTGAATTTGTGAATCAAATTTGAAATCCAAACGATGTTGTTTCTATGGATTTAACATGTGCAAAACATTTTAAGGCTAAAATGCAAATCACTTGGTTTTTGGTTAAATGCACATTCATGTGAACTGTGTACTTGCATTGCAAATTGGTAAGGGTGCCAGTTAATCACTTTCTTTTACATTGCTCAGCTAGTCTATGTACTTGGGTTGCACCCTTATGAGTTACTTGGCATTACAATCAAAATTCAATCCAATAGAATAGACAATAAAAGAATTTAATAAAAATAAATGAACAAATTTTATAATAATGTACACTTTGATCATATAACAAGAATTCCATTGAAATAAACACTTTGATTATATGATTATAATAACATGAAACTTCTACAATTGGTGTGCTTATTGCTTGACTATACATTCCACCTCTTGCTTCTTGATTATACATTCCATCCAAAGTCTACAATTTTCAATCTTAGCTTGATCACTTCGACTTGCCTCGTGTTAAACAACTTGCCCCATTTCTTGGTATGAATGTATGATGCTTCTTTGTTATGTAAGTTCTTTTGGTATCAAAGCTTTGGGATGTATCATAGCTCCAAAGGCCCTTCCAAATTACTGATGATTAGGATCAATGAAACCTATAAGCAATATTAACAAATCTCAAACCTTCAGAATTATAGAGAAACCAATAATAAAACCTGTCCAAAAAATTATGCAGACTTTCCAAATGGATAACCAAAAGCCCAATACAAGAACCAATCTACAAAAAGAGAGGCACAAAAAACAGTTAGGAAATTCAATTATTTTTCCTGTAAGAGCTTTAAATACCAACCACAAAAGGGTTCTCAAGAATCCCAACAACTCAAATTTTTGAAAATAAAAATTCATCCGCCTCACCTTAAAAAGCCAGTGTATTAATCGAGTGAACAATTATGATTAAGTAAAACATTAAGTTTGTATTTTGATCATTAATTCTATTTCCTCCCATGCCCTTTCAGTGTTAGCTTTGCTTGTTGTTTTCGTTTTTCAAAATTTTCATCCAAGTCTCAAGAAACTTGCGCGTGGTATCAAAACAACCCAAAAATCTCATACCTTTTGGAACATATTTAGATCAAAACAAACCATAAACCCTACAAAGCTTAAACACCCACCAACTGTTTTGTTTTCAAACAATCCCAAAGCTCAAAACCCAAAAAAAATAATAAATAAATAAAACACTCAGAGAATAGAAACCAAACTATTTTGTTTTCCTTTGTTTTCCAAGCAACCAAACAGAGCTTATAAAGAAGAAATAAGATTGAGAAAATTTACCAAGCAGTGGGTTCGGTGATGTTAGGCTGGTGTGAGACAAAATTGAAGAAACAACGGTAACTTGGCACACGTTGGTGATTGTGGCAGTTGCGACGACAAGGTTGAGGGAGAGCAAAGCACGGTGATGAAGAAGAGAGATTGAGAGAGCAAAGCTATTCGGCAATGGAGAAGAGAGATTGATATAAGATGGGTTTGCTGAGTTAACCTTTTTGTTTAACCACAATTGAGGTAGCTTGGCACACGTTGGTGATTGTGGTAGTGACGACGAAAAGGTTGAGGGAGCACGACGATGGAGAAGAGAGATTGAGAGAGCAAAGCTATTCGGTGATGGGGAAGAGAGATTGATATAAGATGGGTTTACTGAGTTAACCCTTTTGTTTAACCATAGTTGAGCTTTAAGAGTTAAGTGCTTTAAATTTTAATTGACGTGGTAGTTTTTACACTCTTGATTTATTTTAAATGCATCTACCCAAAATGCCCCTGCACATTCTTCTTTACTAACATTTTTTGTTTCTTCTTTGTTACTAACCTATGCACATTCACATTGTTTTGGATTTTTTTTTTGTTTTTCTTTCTTTCGTTTTTATTACTTTCTTTCATAGTTCCTTTCTCCTTTTTTTTTGTTACTAATTTGCACAAGTTCACCTTATTTTGGGCTTTTTTTTCATCTCATTTTTTCTTTTTCTTTCTTTTGTTTTTATCACCATCTTCTATTGTTCCTTTCTTCTTGTTTTTTTTCCTCTACCAGTTTTTGGATCTGGCCTGTGCCTTTAAAAAAATAAATTAAAAGTGAAATGTCCATACGTAATTTTTTAAATAAATAAATGTGTATAAAAAATTGTATTGCCTTTTGTTTTATTTAATAGGGATATAATTGTAAATTTATACCAATTTCATATTTCATAGTTTTCCATCTTTCTATTTTTCCATCCTTTCAACCAAACACATATGAGAGAAAACTAAGGTTATGTTTGGTAATAGTTTTTGTTTTCTATTTTCAAAAACTTGTTTTTAGAAATATAAAGAAAAAATAATTTTCTTGTATTTTTGAAATCAAAAACATGTTTGGTTAGTTGAAATTAAAAAAATAGGATTTTGAAGAAAAAAAATAGAAAATACTAAAATATGTTGTTATTAGGATTTGTACTCTAATGCTAACTTATTAAATGAGACAGATTTATTAAATTAGATTTGTGTTTTCATTGACTTTTAAAAATTAGAAACTGAAAACAACCTTTTGCATGTTTTCAGTTTCCTTCACAAATTGAGTTTTGAAAACATTTTTTGTTTTTTGTCAATTATAGGTTGCTAAACAAGTTTTTTAGTATCAAAAATAAAAAAAATTGTATTTGAAAACAAAAAATAAGGAGAAAAAATAATTACCAAACATACCCTAAATCTTTTCTATCTTTCCACTTTTCTATTATTTTCCCATTTTCTATTCTCTCACTTTTACACCCTTCTAACCAAACAGACCCTTATAAGTGTAGGAAAGGAGGGGAGTTTAGTAGTCCAACAATGTTACAAACGTAAATCTTTTAGAAATATTAAGATTCATTGTAGATTGTAATTAATGTATATAATATATTATGTTCGCATAGGATTCAAAATTAACAGTTTAACACTATTCTATCGTTACTGTCAAAAAACAGTTTTAACACTAATTTTAAGTACAATAATTATGATTTGCCATTTTAGTAGTTTTGAAATGTATCTTGCATTAGACTTTCATACTCCAAAAGAATCCTCCCCACCTGCCTATTTCATCTATTCACAATTCAGACTAAATTTTACAAATCTAAAATTGTACCTATTGTTATGTTATTTAAAATTTGGACAATGAATTGGGTGAAATGGACAGCATGAGCATCCAAGGCCTTGGCCTGCAGTTTTAGTTTGTTTGCTTTAAAGCGGCATGTCGTTTAGGCCCCATATTCCTAAAATTTCAAAATATTAAACTGGAGGGAAATATGATATCATTTCTTCTCTCCTTCCCAAAAATTCCAAAACCCAGAGAGAAAGAGAGAGAGAGAGAGAGAGAGAGAGTCACACTTCTCGCTCTTTCAGTCTCAGCAATCAGCAATCCCTACAAATACAATACAAATCAAAAGCACTTCCACTTCCAAAAAAGCTTTTCAATTTAACAATGGCCGAAACCCTAAGCCCAAACCCCAAACAACGGCTCCTCCAATCGCCCACCAGCCCCTTCTTCCTCGGCTCCAACGACGACCACCTCGAGCGCGCCCGGGCCCGAGCCGCCCGCGCAGCCAAGGTCCGTCGCATCTCCGTCGTCTCTCCGCCTCCACGCGGCTCCTCCGATCCCGATAAATTCCTCGGCAAGCATCAGATCCTCGATCTCTTCCGCAATTGCATCAAACTCGCCAGCGAAAATGTCTGTCTAACTCTCTCTTGCTTGCTCTACCGTTTTCCTCTCTCTTCAATTTTGAATTCAAAGTTTTATTTTTAGTGGAAAGTAAACACTGATAGAAAAATAAAAGACAAAAATATACTGAATTGTAAGAAATTAGGTTTCTTTTTAAATAAAGATATTTAAATGTAATATCATGTTTCGTAAATTATGAATTTTGATGAGATTTCTCTCCGTTTAAACCAATGTACTTGTTTAATTTTGGTAGAAAATAACCGCTGAGAGAATAAGAATCAAGTTTAAATTTTTGTGCTTTATTATGACTTTATTGATTTTTTGTTTTTACTTTTTTTCTTTGGTGTGCAGAAAATTAATCAGAAGAACACTTGGGAGCTGAATTTGATAGACCATTTAACAGAAGTTATAAAGGTTGAGGAAGAAGATGATGCTGAGACGAACTTTCAAAAGGTACTGTGTTGTGATTTTTGTGGATTATGTGGTAGACAATGCAGGTCTCTTAGTAGCTGATTGCTGCAGAAAAAGTCTTGAACTGAAATATTAGTTGGATGTTAAGAGAAATACTATTGGATAGCGATTAGAACTTGGATTTTATGTGAAAAACATTTTGGATCGGGAGAATGGTGATTTAAGTGAGGGTTAGAAATTAGGTCTTGTAGTGCGATGTGGTTGTTTTAAGCTTTATAGGAATTGACGTAGGTAATATTATAAGACTACATCATTCTATATATTAAACAGTAATTTGGCTTTTTATAGTTGTTGAGCTAGTGATGATTCTAAAACTGTTGATTTAACATCCCCAGTGCTCTTTTGCAAGTGCTGCAAGTATTAATTAATTTCTTATTTGTTTAGGCAAGTTGCACTCTTGAAGCTGGAGTTAAGATTTACTCTTTAAGGGTGGATTCCGTGCATTCAGAGGCATATAAGGTCCTTGGTGGGATGAACAGAGCAGGTCAAGAAAATGAACAAGGTTTGGTGATGTAACCTTAGAGATTGGCCTTTTTGATTCTGTTTTCTTTTTGAGTGTGCATGTGTGTGTGTGGCCACCGGGGAGGGGGTTGTTAAAAATTAAACATACTGAAGATTGTAGTTTTTTATCATTTTAGTTTATTGACACTTGAGGGTTGTAAGAAATGTAAAGGATATTCAAGTTAAGGCATGGTGACCTTCACACTTTTTCAAATTATAAAAGGAATAAAAAAAAATGACATTCTTGGCCTTTAGATGGCAAAATTATGCATATTTTGTAAGCCTTGTTGTCATATGTGCCAATGAGCTCTGGCTCATACAGCACCTCCTCCTCCTCTTGTAAAAGCAAGATGGAGGGTGATGTATCGGGTTCAAAATCCATTGGAAATGTGTGTAACTTACCTATAAATAAAAAGTTACTATCAGATGCATGCTGTGGACTGTAAGTATAATCACTTCATGTTGTATGATTAATTTTTATGTTGCTGATGTGCGTCACTGTGTTTCACTTTCACATTTGAATTTATATCCTTTAAGTTTTGTGAGTCTTCTGATTCTTTTTTGTAATTTCAGATGCTACTGAGGATGATGCCAATGTTGACATTGGACAAGAGGGAGGTCATTCCAAAAAAGAGACAGAGAGAAAGGTTGATAGTTCTCTTACTATATAATGGATTAATTCAGAAAAATATATACTAACATTAGTAAAAACATGCAGTTGTCCCCTTTATCAACACTGGAATCATCTTTCGAGGCTCTTAATGTAAAGAAGTTTGATGGTGATCACACATCCTGTGCTGTCTCTGTTACTAGTGTGAAATGTAATGTTGAGATTATAATGAATTGCCATTGTTTTTTCAGTTGCATTTGCAGTCGATCCACTTTATCATCAGACCTCTGCACAATTTGATGAAGGTGGAGCCAAGGGTCTTTTAATGAATAATCTTGGAGTATATGGTGGATGTAGGGTGCTTTTTGATTCACTTGAAATACCAGGGAAGTGCACATCATGTGAAAATCAGCATGATAAATCAGATACAATTGATCTATCTTTTGCCAAAGGTTTGTTGCTTTTTTTCATATATGGTGTTTCTGGTCTTTACTTTATAATAGAAGAATTCAGTTCCAATAGCAACTGTGTTCTTGTTCTATTTAGAATATGTTGAACAGATGGTATTGAACATGCGAAGAAAGGAAGAAATTTCGCCAACTCTGAGAGACATAGTCAATCAATTTGATGAAGATAATAGAAGGTCATCTGATCTCTATTCCTCTGGCCAGAAATCAGCAGAAAATGTTGATGTAGCTTATGAAGCTGATTTTGTTGGTGATGCTTTTGAGAATTGTGGGACCTGGAATTATGATCATGATGACCAAGCAAGTGTGGCTGATGAGGGCCCCATTTATGCGGAATCAACTAATCCAAATTATCATGAGGTGTTTGCTCAAGTCTACCCATATAATTGGTTTTGGGCTGTCATATATCTTCTTTGATTTTTTCTTTATCTTTTGAGGAAATAAAGAATGGTTCTGTTTGATGATATCTTGTGTTGAATTTTGTAGGAAAATGAACCATTTTCTTTTGAACCTAATATGGACAATAGATTTGAGAAAGTTGATGGTTATCTGTTCTTAAGTCTGGGGTTGACTAAACAAAATGCTTGGGCAGGTCCTGATCATTGGAAGTACAAAAAATCTAAAGGTAGGGTTCCGGAGACTAGTTCCAAGTTATTGCATCAATCAGCTTATACGTTTTATTACCTTTTCTAATGGCATTGTATCGTGGAATCTGTTTTGAAGTTTTAGAGGATGATCCTGCTGCAAAAAATGAATCACCAGTAATAACCAAACGTCCAAGAAATAAGAAACAAGCAGAATATGATATTGATTTCACAAAAGCATTGGATGAAGTTATGTCAGACGTCTTTGCTCCTCCCAAAAATCCCAAGTCGTTACTACTGCCTGGGAATAGAGCACCTTCTAATATAAAACTTCCTGAAGATTGCCATTATCAACCAGAAGATCTTGTAAAGCTATTTCTTCTCCCAAATGTAAAGGTAATACTTGTTGCCAATCATACAACTAGAACATGGTTTGCTTTTGAAATGTTATGTTTTCATTTTATTTTAACATTGTTGAATGCATAACTTGCTGCAGTGTCTTGGGGGGAAGGGAAGAAAATGCTCAGGTAAAATTTTCTGTCTTTGCAATAAAAATATCTTCTTCTATGTTTATTGTCTTGTGGTCCTTATATTTTCTCCTCATTTTGATAAAATGTGCACATGATATTTAGAATAAATTGTTATAATATGCATTTGGGGTTTCATTAGTTATTAGAATAAATAGTTGCTTTTTCCGTTTTATATATATATATATATATACACACACACACACACATACAAAATTTATTGTATGATCATTAAGCGTCCTTATATTCTTCAGATTTATCAAGGCAACAATGTGATGATTATGGGCCTCTGCCATCCTGGGATGATGATAGTGCATTTGGTGGCCAATTTGATGATGGAAATCACCATAGTGATGTAGAGGACTCCAGCACACTTGTTTCTCAACCTCGCCAGGTTGTCTTCTTTTCATTGCTGCATAATTCTGTTTTAGCACTTGCATTTGTGTATGTGTCTGAACCTTGGAGTTAGGACTTCCTATGAATTGGATTGGTTTTAAAACATGAGTTTATGCATTCTGTTTTTAGGTTTAAAATGGGAGAATACCCCAGTATTAGTGTCATTGATTGGAAAGAACATACAAATTTGCCATTATTTTCAGACTAATTCAAATTGTTAGGTTAAGCACAACAAGCATGTAGTGGGAACATTTGTAGTTGGAGCTTATGCTTTGCTTCCTTTATCTAAACAATACAGGTAAATAAAGTTGAGGTCCAGTATGACAAAACTTCTAAGCAAGTTGATGTCCAGGCACTGAAAGAAACTCTTTGGGACCATATACAAGAATCTCCTAAAATGTGTCCTCAGGTATGATAATAGTTTTGCCTTGTAGCAAATATGCAATCATCTTATGTTATTTACAATGTTCCTTCCATAAATCTTTAAAGCACAGAAAGAGCTTGTTCAGGATTTTTGTTTAATGAACTGACAAACATATGAACTTACATGGTTTTCACTTTGTCCACATGGCAATTAATTTTTCATTTCAAAACCATTCTTTATTTTTTGAAAAGTAATTAACTTTATTGATAAATAAAAGAGAACAAGACAATGAAAATAAAAACACACAGGCAGTGTGCTATAGAAAAAATTTAGAACTAAAAACGAACTAGCAAGGACAGTAAAAAATCAAGTAAATCTTGCAAAGAATAGAAAGTAGAAACACCCATCTTAATCCTACTTAATCGAAAGCCTTATTCTACATTTTCTCGCCAAATTTCTAGCTTGACTTCAACTCTACTTCTAGTTCCATCCACTAGAACCATATGATCTTCAAAAAGCGTACATCAAGAGACTTCCTCTTGAGTTGGTTTAGTGAGTTCATCCATCACTAGAGCAAAGAGATATGGACTTAATGTTGATTCTTGATGCAAACTTGTAGTGATAGGAATCTCATTTGTTATTCTTCCACTTATTCTCACGCTAGTTACAACTCTGTCATACATATCCTTAATTTTGATGATTAGAGAATTGGGGGTGGGCCAGTGGGGGATTTGAACTCTAGATGTCTTCATTGAAAATATTAAGAGGTTCCTACCAATTGAGTTACAAGGCTCTTGGCCAACTTAATATGCTTGAGGAACTCATTTTCTTTCCAATATCCACCACTTAACCTTTCTAGGGACACTATCTCTAGGGCAGAAACTCATTATAAAAAAAAAAAAAAAATTGTAATGGGAAAATCATTGGAGCGCTCAATGATTTTCTTAAAATTTGAAATCCCTTCTTTAGTGAAGGGAGCCACACTAATCCATCACCTTGCCATTGGGTGAACTCTACTGCATACAAATAATCAAAAAATGTTCAATCGATTTTCTCTCAACCTTGAGTTTCTCTAAAACAAGGGCATCTCTATCTCTAGCAAATCAGAATAATTCAGGATATGTTTCTTTGAGACTTCCATTGCTAGTCCAATGATCTTTCCAAAACAAAACTTTAGAGCTGTCCCCCCATCTTAATGCACGTCTAAGAGGCAAATTTATCCCAGCCATTTCTAATATACTTCTATAAGCCAACTGCGTAAGGGCACGAAGCACCACTGAAAAATCATTAGAGTATGAAGCACCCCTTCCAATACTATATTTGCTATCAATTACCTTCCTCCACAGTGAGTCCCTTTCGGTGACATAAAGCCACAGCCACTTACCATTGGTAAGTCTTGATGTAAAAATCTTAATGAATCAACATGCTTTGGATTGATTGTTGATTACTATTTTAAGTTGACTGTCAAAACATTTCTATGATATTGCATCAATTGAACAATATTAAGACACTGTTATTCTTTCATATTTCTCCAAGTTGCTTTGTATCTTCATTTTAAGCTTCTCTAAATGCATTCTCATGGCGTGCATATATTTATATCTGGTGTTTTGAAAAGGTAAATGCTAATTCATATATTTCTATCTTGAAAAGGGTCTACAAGAAGTGGCATCATTCAGGCAGATCTTGGCCAGCTTTCCTACTGACTGCAAAGCTGCTGCAACTATTAGTGATATCTCCCCTCATTTGTGTTTTATATGCCTCTTACATTTGGCTAACGAGCATGGGTTGAGCATTTATGACAACTCCAATTTGGATGATCTCAGTATACGCCTTTCCTCATAATGATATGCATACAAGTGGGACAGTCTAGAGCAGTATCTTGCACATAGTTTATTGTACCCTGCTGTGGAAAATGTGTAGCAAGTTAAGTCACTGCCTCTACACTCCTATAACCTGATCTACTTTTCAAAAAGAAAAAAACATTAGCTGATCAGCAGTTTGAGCATTTTTGTTTGAAAAATGTGCAACTCACTGATCCATGTAGTTATCTTCCCATGTTCTTAGCATATCTTCTTGAGTTGTCATGGATCATAATATAGCAACACGATCATGCAGATTTGACAAGTATCTATCAGAAAGAAAAAAGAACAGAAAGAAATGACAAGTATATTTTGTTGCCGCGTGCACATCTACAGTAAGAATTTCCAGTTACATTTAAGCCGTTTTTGTTTTTGTTTTTTTCTAGAGCTATATGGGCTGGTGTTCAAAATTGTCAAACATGGCGTCTTTGCTGAAATCTGCATCATTGATTGTGAAACTCTAATGAATGACTACAATAATAGAAGTCCCCAATATTAATAATGCAAATAGGAGTGTACAACTGTTGTTTCCACAAGCTGCTTACCAAGTACTTGAATACATTTTTCAGCAACAATAATATTTCCACAATTATCGCTGAAATTGTTGGAAAAATTGTTTGTTCGGTGGTGTACACAATTATTGCCTGAATATTGTTGAAAACATGATCTATCCCTTTAGTTGGGTGTCTGATCTCAGCTAACTAAACATTTCTCAAACTCATGTACATTAAGGGAAATTCTGATACCTTCGTTTTAGGGGGGCACCTCAAAGTTGTACCAGCATCAAATCCGTGATTAGGTTTAACAAATCATTATTATTATTATTTTTCGTTGGGTTAAGTTGTTTAACAAATTCAATTGGGTCCAGTTAGCAATTTAATTTAAAAAAAAAAAAAAAATCTATTTTAGACATTTTGCTTTGAGCATCCTCTCGGACTCGGAGACAGTAAAAACTTCTGAAAGGAGGGTTCAATTTTGTAATCTAGTTTAGATTACTAGGTGGCACATGTAAAGATATGTATTTTCCACCTTAATGCTAAGTCATTGAAGAAAGTGAGGGTACGAAATAGGCTACTGAGGGTTCCACTCTAATGGGAAAAGTCATTCTACGGTACACATTTTTGCCTTTTTGTGCCATAACTATCTAAGTTTAATCGTTTATCTATTTTATATAAATAAGAGTCATAAGACAATAATTATTTTGACACCTAGATATGGTACATTCTAAAAAATGTGTACAGTAGAATTTTCCTGTGAAGAGTTGTTCCATTTTCTATTTTGATGGACTCCCATCAATAGGATTGGTAATTATTCTGTAGAAAAAAATTATTTAAAACACAGTAAAAAGCAAGAACTGTTTTATTTTATCTGTAATATTATTAGGAGAACAGAATTTTTTGATGTTTACTTTTTAAATGATTCAAAAGATCCTAACACATTAACTAGAATAGATTAAAAAAATAATTTAGATAATAAGATCAAATAAGAAAAGTAATATATTTCAAACCCCTAAATTTTAAGCCACATTTAAAATTTAAAAGTTAAAACACAATGCAAACTAAATTATAAGTAGAAGAAATTGTTCTGATAGTAATTTCACAACCTCACATTCCCTACTTTTTGCACTACTACTGCTACTACCTATTATTATTATACTTTTTTTAGACGGAGAATAAATGTACAGAAGTGCTTAAATACTTATACTTTTTTATATATAAAAAATGTAGTTTTTTTTTAAAAAAAATAAAAAAATATACTTATATGTGTGTGTAAAGAAGTGGTGTCCTAGCTTTTTGCTAAAATATTTCACTTTCTACTTATAAGACCATTCGAAAATCTCATAAACTGATAGTGTGGTGAATTGAATCTAAATAAATAAATGAATGAGGATGAAAACATAATTGCTCCCCAATTAATGAGGGTAATGAATTGAATTTTTCCTCTCACTTTCAGTCAAAACTATAAAAAGAAAAATAAAGTTTGATTACAAACTTAGTTGTAATAAATGACAACTCTTACTAAAAAAAATTAACATGACCACGTATTCTGAAAATCTAATTGCTGAATTGCATGTTTTTTATGTTCTTAATAAGCACGTCGAATTTCATGCTAATTAGATATTATTTTATGTATAATTTTAGACTACAAAAACTTGAAATTTAAATATTTAATTGATAACATATCTATTAATTTTTGATTTTTTGAAAATTTTGTAAGTATGAAAAATATAAGAAGAAAATATAATATAATAGTTAATTTGTCAAAATTTACATCCAATAAAGAGATATTAAGTGGAGTGAAGTGAATATTAGCTATAAAAAAGTTGGTAGACAAACTTTGCCTCAAAGGAGTGAAGTGAAATATGAAGATCTAGTGGTTACCTAGTGGTTACGTAGTTGACTTAATTGGCAATGGAATATCTGCAAGGCTGCGACTCTACAATACGCAAACTTGCTTAGATGGCACCCACGCCGACCTAAGCACTCTGATGCTTAACTTAGTGGTGATTTATAAAGTACCAGTAAACATATTTCTCATTGAGAGACTCTAGATTTATAGGTTTGCTAATGTGAAAAACGCGATCCGGTTGGACGACTTTAGATTTTCCCCTTTGATGGGTAAAGAGAGAATCCTTGGTTGTAAAGTTCAAGGTTGAGATTCTATTGTCGATAATGATATACCTAATCTAAAAAATTACATGGGTCACTACTTAATTAGTTTACTAGAAAAAAAAATTTTCATAAAGAAATAAATCACAATAACTTGGGCCTAAATATAATCTAAGAAAAGAAAATTATATAGTTTCGTTACCTAATTACAATCTAATAAGAAAATAAAAATGAAAAAATTACATAGAAAAGACCTAATCTACATCCCATATACTATGTTTGAGGGCTAAATTAATTAATGAGTGGGAGTGGCAAGTTGTCAGGCCCTCACCCCACAAGCTCACCTATTTTTTTTAGAGAACGTGTTACATAAGGAACCTAGGATGCATGAATATCAACAAAATCATATGAAATTGCATTAGCACGTGAGAATATGAGTAGGGAAATCTTAGATATTATTTCTATATCATTAATGAAAACATGTTACATATGTTCATGGAAATTCAGATCATGACTTAAATATGAAAATTTTAACATTCTAATCTATTTTGCATGATGTCATTTGAATAAGACAAGTTGGTGCAGAAGAAAAAACTTATGCCTACCCTAAATGTCATATGAATAATCTTAAACAAGGAAAATATAATTTTATTTTGGTTTTTTTTTTAATTTCTTCATCATGATTTTGTGTGATATTAAAATGAAAATACATACTAGAAATTTTATAGATGATGCATGAACATGTTATGTTATGCATTAAACACACATATTAAGACATATTGTCATTCTAGGCACACAAAACCATCTATGCGAGATATACATGAAAACATGTTCAAATGGTCAATCTTAATAAAAGAATCATGTTATATATTATGCTATATATGTATGAACATACGAGTGTGGAATGAAAATAACACACAAAAACAGATTGACAAAGAACTTAAAAGAAAAGATATAAATATCAAACTTAATGTTATAATTGATTATGAAAACCAAATCTAAATGTATAATTTTTTTTGGGTATTTTCTTTTGATTTTAGGAAAATAAAATACATTTAAATTTAGCATATATTAAATAATAAAAATCCTTAGGGATTTTGAGAGTTGCCTACATGCATCCTCCGATACATGAATGAGTGGTAGTGGTAGATCTTGAAGCTGCACAAATGGTTCTACATGCTCCTTTACTCCTTTGAGCTCTTTCGATCTTTAATCCTTATCTTCACCTTGAACCCCATGTGCTCGTCTTATGGATTTTAATATAGGAGTTGTACTTTTGGCCGATCTTCATTCATTTGCTGATGTATATTGTTGTGTACTTGTGTTACCTAGAAAACTACTGGCATTTGGTGTGATTGAGTGAATTGTATGGATTCCTACTGAGTTTGTGTGCCATGTGTGGTAACAAGTGCAGAGAAAACTAATTAAATTTGTGGCTTGGGTTGCACTATATGCAGTAGTTCTTAATGATTGAGATTGAGAGTTAAAAAAAGTGACTGTCAATTTCAACCATTGAATAAATAAAATAAAAAAAAGTAAAAAAGGTAAAAAAAATATTTGTTAGTGAAGGGGGGTAATTGCACCAAGTTGGTTTAAGAAAACTGCCATAGGCCATTTTTTTTAGTTTTACAATTCTAATACCACTCTTATTTATAGAGAGAGGCATGGACGGAGTTGTTATTGGACTAGGAGGGTAATGGCCCCGCTAAATTTTTAAAAAAAAATATTATTATATTATTAGGTACTAATTTTAGCAATTATGTTCAATAAAATTACACTTTGCCCCCCTTAATAATGCCATCAGTTCTTTTGAGAGTAATCTTATAGCCAAAAATGTTTTTACAATGTTTATACAAACTATTGAGGTAACAAATTCTTATTGGTTCGTACACTTGCTTCACTTTTTACGTATCAATACCCACTCATCATATTAGCAATTTGTAAAAATTTTGCAGTTTTAGCATTTTTCACCTTTTAAAGAACATAAAAAATTAATAGATTAAATCTAAAACTAAATATACAAACTCAAAAAAATTAGCTCAACAACAAAAATTACCAATAATAAAACTTAAAAAAATTAAGTCCAATCATTCTATTTTACCTAGAACAAACTACTTGGCCATTTAAAAAATTTTAAACAAAAATCCTTAGTAGTAAAACAATAGACTCAAAAGTCGGAGTTGCCGTACACAATTAGCAGTAAAGTCACCCCTAACTCCAAGTCCTGGCCCTGTATGTTTAGTGTTTTTAGGACTAAGGGATCATGCATTTGATCATATATTTTGATATTATTTCCACATAAAATGATAGAACAAAATATATATTTTAAAATATAAAATTTGCAAAGCTGAAACCACTTTTTAGTATTTGCCATTATTACGTGAGCCTTACTTTTCAATAAAGTTCACAGGTTTTCTTCTAAAAATAAAAATAAAAATAATCTAGAATATAATAATCCTATACCTGCATGTCTATGGCAAAAGACCATTTATAAGATTGCCATGAAAATAGTGTTCAATTGTTTGCTATTCCAATTGCAATTGTTTAACCTTTTTTTTTTTTTTTTTTCGACCACTCAATCACACTATTTTTAGGTTTGGTCCATCCTTACCCTATGGATAACCAACCTCCCTTATTTAGTGCTTAAAAAAGAAAAAAGAAAAAAGAAAAAAAAAATGACACACTCACATATGAACCTACTAGTAGGCATAATTGTACACATCAAAGTAAGAAGATTGAGATCAAGGATCAAACACAGGAGTGGGTTCCTAAAGAGTCTACCTACGTTATAAGACCACTTGAAAAATTCTTATTTAAATATAAAATACCAATCTACTTACCCTGTGGATTTATTGGATTGATTGCACAAGTTATGATTTAATGCACACAGACATCATAAAGCAATTATATCAACCACATTTTTACTACCACATCTAAAAGCAAGAAAGCAATAACAACACACAGATTTGGGACCAAAGTAAAAAACTAATGATAAATCTCTTTAGTGGAAAAACTTCTTTGAGGATTTAATCTGGTTAGAAAATCCAGTTTAAAAGAAACAATTACAAATTATTTACTCACAAAACAAAACATTTGAAGCTAGATTTTCTATTGTAACATCTGCAAATATTCCCCCTCAAAAAAAAAAAAAAAAAAATCTGCAAATATTCTGCATGCCTTCCTACCACAATAACTTCAAAATTTCTAGAAACCAGATATATGGATCTTCTCCAAGACTGAACTTGTCTGCACAAACCAAATCTCCAAGGAACGCCTTGAAGATTCGTAGGACTAGTGAACTCACTAGAAAGGATCTTTGATTTAATTTTACTTCAACAAAATTCTTTGAACTTGAAATCTTCAATTAGAAGCTTGGTAGAATTGTATTGTTACCCATATACAACAATTTCAATCTTTTTTACTCTAATTTTATTACATGGAGTTAGTCAACCTGAAAATCTATCCACCACAAAATAAAAGAAAAAGAAGAAAGAAAACCTTATATACACCCAAGCCTATAGTGTCATATGTATGGACAGGATACACAGTATAGTTATAGACATCAATGGTCTGTTTAGTAATGTTGTTCTAGTAACGTTGTTTGTAATTTTTAAAAATACGTGTGGATGAAAAAGTATATGAAAATACGTGTAATGTTGTTTAAACACTGAAAATTGTTGTTCAAAATACACTACCAAACAACTCCCAAATGTGTGGCCAAAATAGTTCCACTATATATCTTGGAAGCATCAAAACCTAACTCTATGTTATTTGCCAAAAAAAAAAAGTGAAGAAGATCGAAACCTAACTTTGGCAATGATCCATTCCCAGATCATTCGCATCCCATTATTCTATTATATTCTATTTTACCATTTCAAAAAGCTACTTTATCAATTATAAAGTACCATTTTATAATACTCTCAACATCCCAACTTTTATTTTACAATACAACACATTAAAATAATATTTCTACACAATAATATAATATATCCCAAAATCTAAATAAAAACAAAAACCCAAATCACCTTTGCAACCATTTGCTACCACCACCACCACCAGAAAGAACATACCCAAATTGATTTTTATCTCCAAAACTTAGTACCCAAACTGATTTTCATCAGTTAAAACCAAAGTCATCTTCACCACAGCAACCCTAGAAACCCCAGCCACAAACTCAAGGCCATTGAAACCCATAAACCCATAGATTAACAAAACCCAAAAACCCATAGAGAAAACAAAACTCAGAAACCTTACCATCGAAACCCATGGCCACGCCACCACCATCGCCACGGCAACCCCCCCACCTTCACCACCATGAACTCACATATGACCCATAATAAAAACCCCACCCCCTTCCACCACCACCACGGCAACCCCCAACTCCACCACCATGAACCTCAAAAAAAATCCATCCCAAAATCAAATCAAACCAATAACAAAATTTGAATCCAAAAGATGACCCACTAAAAAAAAAAAAAATCAAGTCAAAATTTACACAATACCCACCTCTACCACAACCCACATCTGCCATGCCGCATTTGCCTTTGCCACAACCCTCCTTTGCTAACCTCATCCACCTTTGCCATGACCCACCGATCTCACCATGCCGTGACCTTGCAGAAAAAAAAAAAAAACACCACCATTGTGGCATTGCCACGCCGAGATCCACCTCAAATAGGCCACCACTGCACACTAAGAGAAACAGGGAGTGGGAGATGGAGAGACAGAGTGAGAGGCAGAGTGGGAGTGAAGGAGAGAGAATCACTGAAGGAGAGGGGATTGAAGGAGAGAGAATCACTGAAGGAGGAGAGAGGACTGAAAAACACAGAAAATAAAGAGAGAGAAAAAGTCAGATTGAATAAAAAACTATTATTTAGTTCTACTATTGTGTTACAGTGCGATTCTACATTTAGAATCGCACTGTAGCACAATTGCAAAATTTTTTTTGCAATAGTTTGCATTTACAAGTCCGGATGTAGTTGGGTTTTTGGGCTTTTATGCTAAATTAAACCAACATATGGCATACACCATTCCCAATGTGAATGTTCTAAGTGGTGTCATATCCCTGACCCATGTCCTTCCTTAGGAATCTGAGCGGCACGAATCGATCCATTCATACCCCCTCTCCTTGTTGAATCACATGTGACTTACAATTGTGATGATGTTAATGTTATGTTCCTGGAAATTGGAAACGAGTTACACACTTAACTGTGATGATGTTAATGAGTTACCCCTATCATCTGCATTGTGATGATGTTAATATTTCACATAAAAACCTACAATTTTGTCACAACTATCAAGCATGCATGACAGATTGTTATTAATTGTTAGTCACTTTTTTTTTGATAGAAACGGGAGATCTTATTTATATAATATAAAGCTTATACATCACCAACAGCCGATTCTCGGGCACATAGTCTAGTTACCCCAAGGTCGGCCAAATCCTAAACATAGTAAAAATATACAAAACTGGGATAATTACTATATACAGAAAAAATGTTCTGTTGGTGAGTTCCCCGCTTCACCAGAGTGTCCTCACATTCATTAGCTTCACAGTAAATGTGTTGCACTTGCACCTCCCAGTCCTGATCCATGAGGCTCCTGCAATCACAAATTAAAGGTATCATATTAGTAGGGTAACTCGCGTTGGTATTTGTTAACCATGTTAGTACCACTTTAGAATCAAGTTCAAGCTGTATAAATTTAAAGCCCATATTTCATGCTATTGTTAGACCCTGCCGGATAGCTGCCAGCTCAGTCATATTATTTGTTGCCAATCCCAAATGAAGTGAGAAACCAGATATCCATCTTCCCTAGAGATCCCTTAATATTCCCGCTGCGCCTGCTATACCTAGAGTACCTAGTGAACTTTCATTAGTATTTAGTTTAATATAGGGATTTGGGGGTGCATGCCATCGTATAATCCGCGAGATTCTAACCTGGCTCCGTCTTGTAGTGCTTGCTAGGAAGTGAAATTTTGTAGCGGCTTGCACAAAGTAATAGATAAGGCTATGTTTGGGATCGAGATTAATTCTTGAAAATCCTTTCATTGCAAGCTAACCACAGATTACAACAAGTAAAAGAAAATAAGCTTTCCAAGAGAGTTGAAGGGGCATGGTAATAATATCTGCAGTTGCATTGCAGCGGAGTCAGTCTTGCAATGGCAGGTGAAAGAAGGACATGGGCAATATTCCGGGGTGAATTGTCAGTCACTTTATTACTTTCTTTTCTCCGCTCATAACTTGTCTTATAACTATTGAAGCAAAAAGTTGTGATTTTTGATGTTATCCTATAATTTTTGTAATTGGTTATCATTCATTGCAATTCCACATGTGATCCTATAACACTGTCCTTTTGCACAGATATTTATGTCGTTGCAAAACACAGATCGGAAGGGACACATCACGTTGAAAACGGAACAATTAATGCAGGGCAATAATTTTTTTGACAATCTTTTTAACAAAAAGCCAAGCTATGCGTCAACTAACGTCACTCTTTAGATAAATTATGTACATGTTTGTGAAATTTTTTGGCGCACTAGTCTTATTGTTAAAATTAAACAACTTATTCCCATAAAAAAAAATAAAATAAATAAACAACTTATTCTATCCTATTCTTCTCATTTCATATTTTAAGGTTAAGTGTGAGTTTAGCGCGGTTAATTTTGTCAATTAATTTTACTATTTAATTTATTTTTCTTATTATTTATAGATTTTATTATACTTTTTGATACTATTTTAATTAACTTTTATCTTTATCTACAGTACTTTCAGTAAAAAAAATTTCTATTTTTAACAAAACAAACAGATTCCAAACAAACTTTAAAATTTAAAAAGAGAATATACATGTATAAAAGTTATCAATTCTGTTATTAAAAAAAAGTTATAAAATCTATGACAAAATATTTTAACTTTATCAAAAGTTAGCAGGTTCTTGGTCACAGCATGTAGTTGATTAAAAAAATACAAAAGAGGTGATATATCTTCATCAAATAGGACCTGCATCAATATATTGGTTAGTTCCCCAATAAACATGCTCAACTTGTTTGTTGGGAATAGTTTTCTGATGATGCTGGAAATTGTCAGTGAGCCACACGGTTTTTATGTGCTCCAAATAGGACCTGCATAGCACAAAGGGAAGAAGAAGAACCTACGAAGAGTACCGGTGTGGTACCGTCCAAAACCCTCTGACGGTCAAGTTAGAGAAATCTCTTATTTTATAACTCTAAAATGCCAAAGTTAGGATAAATTATGTGTACCTTAGTTTGTGAGGGTTTTGAGGTTTTTATAGTAGTGTAGGGTTGACATCTGTGCCTTCGTTCATAAATTCTTTCCTTATAGGAGAGAACCTCTTTAGTTTACGTATCTGCTGGAGTTCTTTCCTTGTAGGGATCTTCTTGATTAGGGTAAAGCGTGGAGCACAAAATGTTTCCTTACACACACATGCGTTGAGATCAAGTAAGGCCACGTCAGATCCGTTGGAAGTTTGCTTATCCCCTTCAACTTATCCCCATCAGCTCCTTGTGTCGTTGTCATGGTAGGGTCGTCAGCTTCAATGTGTGGAATCGTAGACGTTACGCCATTGTAGTCTGTCATAAGCAACGCTGAAGACCTTACTATGACTGTCGTCTTTTGCCTTGTCATGGGCGAGCGTTAATATTGCAATTTTTCCCTTATCAGTTGCCCCTTACTCCATAGCCTCGTCAGCTTTAGCTAACGGGTTATGGAGTTAGCCATGTAGCTTTAATCATTTATTTGTTTAGAGAAAAGACAGGTCACTTATGGGCGATTCCTCAAGCAGCCTTTATTAAATGCTTGAACATGTGGCGCGAGCTAATTGGTTCCACTTCTGGACGAGTGTGTTGCTTCATCTTCTGTGCATTTTCTGCCTATATATATATATATATATATATATATATATATATATATATATATCTTAGCTATTCCCTCATTTCCTACATTTTAACCCTTGTTGATCTTGAGAGAAAGAGCCCGTCGCCTTCTGAATTCCTTACCTCTGTTAGCCTTCTAATCTTGTCACCCTTAATGCCGTCATCTCTCTAGGACCATCCTTTTTTCCAAGGAACTGCTTACTCGTAAGTTCTCTTTTCTTTGATTCTATCCCTTATTTTTTTTCCTAGTTAATTAATTCCATAGTGAGGCCGTCAACTTAGGTTCTTAGAATGAATATGTTGCTTGTAGGTAGTCAGATGTCTAAAGAAGCAACGAGTGAACAATCGTTGGTTCGCAAGGAAACGGGCTACGACGAGGTTTTTCGGTCCGGTCATGAGCCCGAGGAGGGCTTCTCTTGGTTGTCAGAGAGGGAAATGTCAGCCTAATCTCCTAACGAGGAAGTGGAAAGTTGTAGAGGAGAAGTAGTGAGTGAGGGTGAAGAAGAGGACGATGAAGGGAAAAGGAGAGAGAGAGTGATTGGAATGGAAATGACGGTGGTAAGGAGGCCCTAGAGAGTACTTTGGGAGGCCCCGGAGATGACTGTCCTTTCATCCTCCCCAATATATGGATTGTCAATGACTTTTTGCCAACGATGGCGAACAAGGTTTTTAGAACTTTACGTGACCGTTACCAAATCTTGGATGACATCCCATTCATCTCCCTGAGAAGTGTGAGAAATGCTATTCAGGGAGCACCGCGGATGTCAACATGTACGATGCCATGTTTGTGGCAAGATTAAGACTGCCACTGATGACACTTCATCGTCAGTTGGCTAAATTTTTGGGTTTGTCCGTTAGCCAAATTGCCCCCAACACTTGGAGGATATTCATAGGGGCTGAGATTTTGTGGGGTCGTTTAAGTGGTGGGAACCGTTAGGTAACTCTTGACAAGCTCTTTTGGTGCTATCGACCCCAACATATCGCTTTGTCCCAAGGGATATACCACTTCACAGCAAGGAAGAAGGGGCTGAAGCTGGTATACGATATGCCTGATTCTAATAGGAATTGGAAAGACAGGTATTTCTTTGTGAAAAGGACGAATTGGGTATGCCGTCAAGAAGAGTGGGAGTAGATACCTCATGGTTTTGACAACACTTGGAATTTTGTCAAGGATTCGGGTTAATCCCGTCTGCTTCTTCCATTGATTTATTTGTTTTAAATTTATAACCGTTGAAAAATCTGGTTTTGCATCTCATACAAAAAACACAACGGAAGCAACAAATATGGATCTATTTCATTCATGATTGATAACATGCACTATGTAAATTTCAGAATTTAGGAACAAGATAGCGTACCTTGGTGCGATGAAATTCAAAACAAAAGATTAGAAGTACTTGGAAACACTTTTAATCTTCACTCCAATTTCACTTTACACCTAAGAAGTGTTGTCTCTCAATCAGTTTCCAATGGAGAATAATTGAGTGGCTTCACTCACACATACCCACCATTTCACAATGATGTCTCTCTTTTTCTTTTCTAATAAAAAATTCTATATGTTTCTCCCTTTATAACTAACTAATTTTCTAATTGGGCTGGCCTATTGGGCCTTTCCAATTGGGCTTTAGTGTGTGGCTTGGAGTGGGACCAAAAGGGACCAATAAGACACTAGCTCCAATGGACCTTGAGTTTTTCCTTCAACTCTTGACAAGTCCAAAGTTACCATTAACTATATTTAATACCACTATATAAATATAGTTACACTCTAGGCCTTATCTATAAATTATATCCCAAGACTTTATTATATATGCAACACCTTCATTAAAATATTCGTAGTAATACAAAGTCATGAATATAGATTGCTACTTTGAAGATTACTACATCTTAGTCCTTGAGTACCCGGTTTAATCCTTTATATTATTCATCATATATTTATGAAATCCAATTTCATAAATATATACTTCAGTAACTTCTTACTAAAGTGGTTGGGCCAAACTCTCTGAATAACTAAACCCATTAAACTTATTTCAAGGAAATATTTTATATCTCCATTAAGAGATTATGAATTCCATATTGAGAATATATGTTCCATCAACACTAAATGTGGCTGCCCAACATACTAAGGTTTTGATCGTGACTAATAGATCTCACTCCTGATATATCAAAGTAATCTACATCTCATAATCACGTCCATTATTCTCTCAGGATATTAGAGTTGATGTTAATAGAAGTCGTGAGATTTATTATTCATTTGACAGTCGTTAGGAGAATAATAAATCTCACAGCGGTCCAGTTCAATATGTCTTAACTCTTAAAACATATTAACATACCAACTAGAAGTCTCCACTTCCATGATCAAGACAAATCATCTTAGTTGATATGTTATAGTCTTCACAGATGAAATGTCCAATTTCATCACCGACTACAAAATAAAATTCTGAGTTTACAAAGAACTTGTGATTTATATTTTCTGTGACTTTTCACATAAATCACATACTATGCATCTCATGGACTAAGATAATGTTTCATTAGTTCATTTATAGATAGTCTCATATAATTAAACAATTTAATTATTTATGACATGCCAGTAAATTGGATTTTAGGGCATAAACCCCAACAATAACATCGTCTTCTTTCTTTGTTTCTAGCTAGTGTTCGCCCACGTATCACAGCCGAGCAAGAAGACTTTATTCGTCAGGTAACAGAAATCCTGTTGGATGAGCGGAAGTGTCAGGACCTCATTACACTCGACACTTTACACCTTTACTGCGGAGGTTCGGAGCCGACGCCGGTACCTCGTAAGTTAAACGCCTATTCTCGTCGACATAAGTATCCCTTAATTTTTCCTGTTGCTTTGTTTTTGTTGTTTCTTGTTCTAACTCTTGTCACTCATCCTTTGTAGAAATAGAGGGAGCTAGGCAGAGGGCGCTGGTGGGGGCAGCTGCTGCCCGAAGGAAGGAAGAAGAAAAGAAAACAAAGGGGGAGGGGACGTCATATTCAGCCCCTAAGGCCGTCGGAAAGGGGGTTCCTAAGAGGAAAACCGACGGATAGGAGGACCATCTTTCCAAGAAAGCTTTGTCACCCCTGGGACAAGCACCCCAAGAAACCGTCGTCCTTTAAGCCAAGCCACGAGTCAGGCAAGGGGTTAATGACGACATCGGGCCCCATCGCTCAGGGTCCTGATCGCCGCCTTCTTACCCACAAGGATTACGTTGTTAAGGTGATGGAATCCATCATCGATAACAAGGAAGTAGATCCTTGCGCTGAGCAAGCGATGGAGGAGCTGGGGGTGTTAGGTCTTTTCTACCTTGCCTGAGTATATGTTTCTTCCTTTCTTTCTTTACTAACTTTCATGTTCCATATGCTGACGGCTTTTCTATTGCGTAAGCATTGGTTCGTATGAAGGCTTTGCAGGACAAAGGTGTTGCTAAAGAGGGGGTGATTATTTGTCTACATAAGCGCATAAAGAACCTGACCGACGGGCAAGAGTAGTACAAGGAAGCTCTCCGTACTCGCAATCAGGAGGTGAAGGAGCTAAAGGAAAAGCTGGAGGAGGAGGGTCATCAAAAGAAAAAGGAGCAAAAAGCAAAGGCGACGGTGGAAAAGGAGCTGATAGCTCTTCTAAGCCAGGTGGAGACAGCCAGGACTGACGTGATGGCAGAGTTTAAGGCTTTGCAGCCTTTTATAGATGCTTGCGCTGTCTATTATGGTGACGGGTTCAAGGATTGCCTAAAGCAGGTCAAGTCCGTCTACCCTAACTTGAATTTATCTAAGGTCAATATGGATGATCCTCTGCCATCAACACCCGTGGACGACACTGTCTTCGAAGAAAGTGATGGCTTTAACGAGTCCAAGGCGAATTCGAAAGGTGATTGTGTCATCCTTGCCTAGCCCATCATCCCATTGACCCTGTCGGCCAATCCTCCTATTGTTGAAGACCCTTCCACTCAAGGCATTCGGGACCTTCCTCCCAAGGGTGACAAAAACCCACAAGTCCCCCTGGCCTCTTGAACTTAGCCTTTTCTTTTTATTGTATATTTGACCTAGTTTCCAGACAATGTTTGATGCCCTTTTGTTTTTTGGGCTTTGCTTGTAAAAACACTTTTTTATACTATAGCATTTCTCTATATTCATTGCTTTATATTGATCTCTATATATTACCTTAGTTGATCTTCATATGTCTTGATTGAGTGTGCTTTCTGTTTTATGAATGTGTCCTTCTTGAGGACTTTGTATTTCTATCTTAGGATATTAGGACAACTCTGTTTGCTTGTGGATTTAGACTCGTCCACCTGTGGGCTTAATAAGCCTGTCAATTTGTGGACTAAATCTTGTCTACTTCTGGCCTTTACTAGTTCGTCCTCTTGTGGAACTAATAATCTTGTTCATTTGTGGTCTTGATAAACTAGTCCACTTTTGTGTACTTGATAGACTCATCTACTTTGTGGACATAGTAATGGACTTGTCCACTTTGTGGACTTACTAATAGACTCATCCGCTTTGTGGATTTGGTAATAAGTTCGTCCACTTTGTGGACTTGGTAATAAGCTTGTCCACTTTGTGAACTTGGTAATAAGTGCATCCACTTTTTGGACTTATAATAAGCTTGTCTACTTTGTGGACTCGATGATAAGTTCGTCCACTTTGTGGACTTATAATAAGCTTGTCCAGTTTTGTGGACTTTTATTAATTTATTTTTATGGGATAAACTTGTCCATTTATGAACTAAGTCATGAACTCGTCCACTTAATTATGGATTCGTCCACTTTAGTTATGGATCCATCTCCTTGTAGACTTGATAATATTAGGCCATTCTTGTGGGATGAACTCGTCAACTTAATGGACGTAACCATGGGTCTGTCCACCTATAGACTTAATAGTCAACTCGTGGACTTCGTATTGACTCATCCTCACATGGTAAGGTTGTCCACTTTTGGACTTAATTACAAATCCATCCACTCATGGACTGTTAAGCACGTAGAAACAGATAGATACACTAGTTATTTCTGAATAAACTCCTCTTATTATGATAAATGTATGTAGAAAAATGATTCTTTAAAGAAAAAGAGTGGCCCTATGGGCTTGAAAAGTACTGTAGAAAATATTAACTAAAATAAATTGAAGAATGAGGAGTGTCGCTTTTCATGTTATCATGTCTATTGGTAGTATTTTCGGAGATGCTTGGTGTTCCACAGGTGGTGCAACTTCTGTCCGTCTAGAGTTTCCAGGTGATAGGTGCATTTCCTTAGCCATCACGTGATTTTGTAGGGTCCTTTCTAGTTTGTGCCGAGCTTTCCTTGTGCGGGGTCTCTGGCAACGCCCATTACTTTCCTTAAGACAAGGGTCTCCAACTTTGAAGTCTCGGTATTTGACTCGGGAGCTGTAGTGTTTGGCCTTGAGGTCCTAGTATCGTGCAAGTCTTTATTCGGCTGTTGCCTTGACTTCGTCAACTAAGTCAATTTGTAGACGTATGGCCTCATTGTTTCTCCCCTCGTCATGATTGTCCACCTTGTAGCTTGTGAGCCCAACCTCGGCTAGGATGATTGCCTCACTTCCGTATGTCAATTGAAACAGTGTTTCTCTTGTGGGGGTTTTGGTTGTCATCTTGTACGCCCATAGTACGCTAGGCAATTCCTTTGGCCATACGCCCTTTGCCTCCTCGAGCCGAGTCTTAATGATTTGAAGCAAGGATCGGTTCGTGACCTCAACTTGTTCGTTGGCTTAAGGATGAGCAGGGGAGGAGTAGTGGTTCCTGATCCCTAACTGTGAGCAAAAGTCCCTGAAGGAGTCATTGTTGAACTGCTTCCTGTTATCTGAGATCAAGGCCTTAGGGATCCCATACCTGCAAATGATGTTTTTCCAAATGAAGCTTCATACATTCTTCTCTGTGATGGTGGCTAGGGCTTCAGCTTTTACCCATTTGGTGAAGTAGTCTATGCCGACTATTAGGAACTTCAGTTGTCTCACTGCTATTAGGAATGGGCCCATGATGTCCAGTCCCCATTGGGCAAATGGCCACGGATCTATTATTGGGGTTAGTTCTTTTTTCGGCTGTTAGATGATGTTGCTAAACCTTTGACATTTGTCATAGGCTTTGACATAAATATGGACATCCTTCTGCATAGTCGGCCAGTAATATCCAGCTCGAATAAATTTGTGCACCCATGATCGTGACCCTGAGTGATTGCCACAGATCCCTTCGTGTACTTCTCTCATGACATAATTCTCTTCTCCGGGTCCTAAAAATCTTAGGTATGGTCGTGAGAAACCCCTCTTATATAGGACGTCCTTTATCAAGACGAACCGTTCTGCTTGAACCTTCAGCTTTCTTAAGGCCTCATTTCCGTCAGGTAGTGTACCGTCTTTTAAGTAGGAGGTTAAATAGGTGGTCTAATTGCTTTTGAAACTCATTTCCTGCACACTGACGACATTTATCAGTGGCGAAAGCTGAATAAAGGAGAGTACCTTGTCGGGGATGACCATGTGTTCTGCTGATGTGGCTTTGGCAAGACGATCAGCTTGCTTATTTTCTCCCATGGGGATTTGAACAATCTTGGTTTGTAGGTCGTCCACCCTTCTCTTTGCTTGCTCCATGTACTTCTTTATCCTCTCGCCCTTACATTCATAATCGCTGTTTACTTGGTTTGTGACAACCTGGGAGTTACAATGGATAATCATACTCGCAGCTCCTACTACCTTGGCAAGATCTAGTCCTGCTATTAGGGCTATGTACTCCGCTTCGTTGTTGGTTGTAGGGAAGTCGAGACAAACCATGCATTTGATCTCGTCCCCTTCTAGAGAACGAAATACAATGCTTGCTCCACCAGCTTGTCTGTTGGACAACCCGTCAGTGGGTATACTCCATTGTGGATGCTCTCTTGCCCTAGGCTTTCGGCGTTGGTGAACTCTGAAATGAAGTCAGTGACCACTTGCCCCTTAATGGTAGTATGCGGGCGGTACTGTATATCAAATTCACTTAACTCTACTACCCATGATGTCATCCGTCCGGCAGCGTTAGGATTGCCCATTGCTCGCGTAAGAATTTGTCAGCCAGGATGATCACTGTGTGAGCTTGGAAGTATGGCTTTAATTTACGGGCTGTTGTAACTAAAGCGAAGGTGATATTCTCCATTGGCGGGTATCTTTCCTTTGCGCCTTTGAGTGCCCGGCTTGTGTAGTACACGGGTCTCTGCACCCTATCTTCTTCCTTGACTAAGGCTGCGTTGACGGTAGCTGGAGATACCGCCAAGTAAAGGAACAGTTCTTCCCCAGGTTGGGAGGGACTCAACAATGGAGGGGACGAGAGGTAGGCCTTCAGGTCTTCGAATGCCTGCTGACACTTTATTGTCCATTCAAAAGATTTCTTCAGTGTGCGGAAGAAAGGTAAACACTTGTCTATCGCTCTTGACACGAACCTGTTCAGCGCGTCTACTTTGCCATTGAGGCTTTGTACTTCTTTCATGTTCTTCGGGGGTGTCATCTCTATTATGGCCTAGATCTTGTTAGGGTTGGTCTCGATACCCCTCTGAGACACCAGGAATCCTAGGAACTTTCCTCCCATCACTCTGAATGCACACTTGTTTGCGATGAGCTTTATGTTGTAAGGGCAAATGGTGTCGAAGGTTTCCTTGAGATCTTCCAAGTGATTGCCCTCCCTTCGGCTTTTTACTAGTATGTCACCGATGTAGACTTGAACATTTCCTTAATCTGTTGTGCGAACATCTTGTTCATGAGCCTCTGATATGTTGCACCTGTGTTTTTTAGACCGAATGGCATAACCTTGTAACAAAAAAGTCCCTGGCTAGTTATGAATGAAGTCTTCTCCTAATTTGTTTCGTCCATTTGGACTTGGTTATATCTTGAAAACGCGTCCATGAAGCTCGACAGTTGGTGTTGGGCCGTAGAGTCCACCAGGAGGTCGACACGCGAGAGAGGGTAGTTATCTTTGGGGCATGCTTTATTCAGGTCTGTGAAGTTTATGCACATCCTCCATTTTCTATTGCTTTTCTTGACCATCACAACGTTTGCCAACCAGTTGGGGTAGTAAACTTCCCTAATGAAACTTGCCTCTTGTAACTTGCAGACTTCTTCCACTATAGCCCAGTTTCTCTGGGGCAAACACCCGTTTCTTCTGACGGATGGGTGGAAAGGAAGGCGACACATTTAACTTGTACACCATGATTGACAAGTCGATTCTTGGCATGTCTTCATGGCTCCAGGAAAGTACATCCCAGTTCTCTTTGAGCAAAGTTGTGAGCGCTTGGTGGACCATTGGGCTAGCGAGGGTGTCGATCTTGGTTGTTCGTTCTGGTCGGGATTCCTCAAGAAGTATTTCTTCAAGTCTTTCAACGAGCTCTACCACTGTCCGATGTTCTTCTATGTTCATGGCCTGGAGATGGTTGTCCATTTTCATCATAGCTATGTAGCACTCGCGTGCAGCCACCTGATCTCCTCATAGTTCTACTAGTCCATAGTCAGTAGGGAATTTGATCATTAAATGGTAGGTTGAGGTTACAGCCTTCCACAAATTAAGGGTAGGTCGTCCTATGATGGCGTTGTAAACAGACGAGCAGTCGACCACAAGGAATGTTACATTCTTAGTGATCTGCTGGGGGTAGTCGCCTATTGTTACAGCTAGAGTGATGGCGCCAATGGGGAGTACCCTTGTTCCTCCAAAACCAACGAGCGGAGCGTTTGTTAGAAATAGTTGCTCCCTATTAATCCTTATCTGTTGGAACACCGGGTAGTAGAGGATGTTGGCTGAATTGCCATTGTCAATCAGGACTCGGTGTGTGTTGTAGTCCCCTACCTAGATGTTAAAGACGAGTGCATTGTCATGTGGGTGGTGGAGACATCGCGCATCTTCTTCTGAGAATTCGATGACGGGATTGTCGATCCGTGCCATCTTGGGTATGAGGCCTGTTAGCTGGACGTTTTGAACCATCCTGAGGTAAGTTTTATGGGCCTTTTTGGATGAACCAGAGGCCGCAATGCCCTTTACGATCATTCTTATATCTCTTATGGGCGGCCTAGGACGCTCATTCTCTCGCCGGGGGATCTGCTCTTGTGGTGGATCCGTTCTTTCTTTGCTAAAGAACCTCTGCAGCTTTCCTTATCTTATGAGTGCTTCTATTTGTTGCTTCAAATCGTAGCATTCAGCCATGTCATGACAGTGGTCACGATGGAAGCAGCAGTACTTGTCCTTAGACCTTTTATTGGGATCTCTCTTCAACTTGTCGGGGAAAGTCAGAGCCCCTTGGTCTTTGATCTGCATCAAACCTTGGTCGATTGGGGCAGTCAGTGGAGTAAAACTTGTGAACTTTCCCGTGGGGGGCTTGGAACACTTGTCCTCCCCTTGTCGCTCTCTAGTCCTAGCCATCTTCTGCCCCCTATCCTGCTATGCATCTTCCTGTCTCTCCTTTTTTTTAGGCCTCTTTTCTCGAGCCAGTAACACGTCTACCGCGTTCATGTACTTGGTTGCCTTGTACAGCACCTCTGACATGGTTTTTGAGTCATTCTTATATAGGGAGAATAGAAACTTACCCTTTCGTTGCCCATTTATGAAGGCGGCCACGAGTATCTTGTCGTCAACTTCATCGATCGAGAGGGCCTCTTTGTTGAAACGAGCTATGTAAGACTTCGGTAGTTAGTCCTCCCATTGCTTAATTTTCATCAAGCATGCAGTGGATTTCTTATACTTGTGACCCCCGATAAAATGAGAGGCGAACTAGGCGCTTAACTCCTTGAAGTTACTAATAGAGTTGGGCGTTAACCTTTTGAACCAAATTCATGCGGGTCCCTTCAGCGTGGTGGAGAAAGCTCTGCACATGATCTCATTCGCCACCCCTTGAAGGTGCATCAGGGTCTTGAAAGACTCCAAGTGATCTTGGATCCGTCATAATTTTCCACCTGCGGTATACGAAACTTCGATGGAATGGGGAATGAAGTGATAGACGCTATGAATGGCAAATCAGTTCAATGGACCAAGTTATCGAGGTCGCTAGACACCCATCCTCTGAGGGCATTCATCATAAGGTCCATTTGTTCCTTCATCATCTGCATCTCGGCGACTATGTGAGATGGAACCGTATCGATGACGGATGGCCAGCTCATGTCACATTGTTCTGGTCTGCTTGGGGCATTACTACCCTCCGGCCCTTCATGGTTCTTTCTCTCAACACTAGTGCCTTCTTTGTGTTCCTTTTGAGTGTTAGCACCCGCATTCTTTTGGCGCAGCTGCTATTCCAAATCCTGGTTTTGCTTGGTGAGGTGTTCCACGACGGCGACTAGAGTTTGGACTTGTCTCTTGAGTGCGGTCATGCGTGGTTCGTCTATTTGAGCATTGTTGGTGGTCGTCATCAAGCGAGTGAGTACTATGCAACTCTTTGTCCGGGAAGCAATAGTACGGCTTTACAAGTTGCTAAAGTCTCCACAGACGGTGCCAATTGATGATGTTGAAAATTGTCAGTGAGCCACACGGTTCTTATGTGCTCCAAATAGGACCTGCATAGCATAAAGGGAAGAAGAAGAACCTATGAAGAGTACCGGTGTGGTATCGACCAAAAGCCCTACGACTTTCAAGTTAGAGAAATCTCTTGTTTTATAACTCTAGAGCGCCAGAGCTAGGGTAAATTATGCGTACCTTGGTATGTGAAGGTTTTGGGGTTTTTATAGTAGTGTAGGGTTAACATCCGTGCCTTGGTTCAGATGTTCTTTTCTTATAGGAGAGAACCTCTTTAATTTGTGTATCTACTGGAATTCTTTCCTTGTAGGGATTTTCTTGATTAGGGTTAAGCGTGGAGTACAAGATGTTTCCTTACACAAGCATGCGTGGAGATCAAGTAAGGCCACGCCAGATTCGTTGGAGGTTTGCTTATCCCCTTCAACTTATTCCCGTCAGCTTCCTGTGTTGTCGTCATGGTAAGGTCGTCAACTTTGGTTTAAAGCCGTAGACGTTACGCTGTTGTTGTCTGTTATGAGCAATGCTGAAGACCTTACTATGACCGTCATCTTTTGCCTTGTCATGGTGAGCGTTAATATTGCAATTTTTCCCTTATCACTTTCAATAGTTCCTTGCAATGAGATAATAGAGATTACATTAAGAGTTTAGCATTATCACTATTCATCATTTAAACTACATTTAAGACAATCTTTTCTCTTCATTAAAGTGATATTTTAGAGAAAATTCAATCAAGTAATTAAATTGGATTTTAATTTTGTGTGAGGTGACCTTTTAATTGTACTCTAATTTGATGTCATTTGTCTTTATATTTTTAAATTAATTTTATTAATATGCCAAGTCATTATATGTGGTGTCAAGTGTATTTACATGTAGATTCATGAATCTCAACTTAAAAAAAGTATAAAAAGACTTAATTAAATTTTATAATACTTCTATGTAACATTTTGAATGTCTATACTTCTAACATATTTAAAACTATTTGAAGTCCCAAAAACTAATTCAAGTGATTCTAATTAAATCCCATTTGAAACCACTTCCAATCCACGTAAAACTACTCAAGAATTTCTTATAAAACTTATTATTAGTTCAAATATAAATTTTGATGAAAAAATTTACCATGTTCTAAAAAATTATTTTTTTATATTTTATTGAAAAATGTAAAAAATAAAATAAAATAATTTTATTTCTATCACTAAAATTAAATTAAGAAGTAACAAATTAATTTTCTTTATAAAATAAAATTATCAATAATGAAAATTTTGTATACTTTACCAAATAATATCCTGACAAAGATTTTTTTTAAGAATTGTTAAAAATACAAAAAAAAAAAAGAAAAAAAAAAGAAAAAAAGACTATGAGTATTGAGTAGTATTCAATTTACATAAGAATTTTAATATGCATCTAAAGATTATTATTTTATTGTATCCATATGTAAGCATGGAGTTACAAACTAGCTAAGTTTTAATTTCACATTATGATGGTTTCTCAAAAAAAAAAAAAAAAAAAACAAAATCACATTAAGATGGACTTTTGCATTGTTAATGTGTAATTTCGAAATAAAATGGTAGTTTATGTGCCGTTAATTATTTTGTTCTCTTTGTGTTTCAAGTAATATGATTTTTAAGATACATATATGTGTGATCACTGGTAGTTGTTGTGTGATAATTTATGGGATGGCAAGTGACAATAAGTGCGTTTGGGTTAACTTATTTATGGATATTGTTTTTTTGTTTTTTTTGTTTTTGATGGGAATGGATTTTATTTTCGAGATAAGATAGAAATAAGTCAAATAACCCAGAATCCAAAATCTCACACTCCGTCCACTCATGTGCAACGTCTATCTTGCCAACACTCCCCATTCATTTCTATTTCTAGAGCCCACTCACCAATCAGTCAATGACATCTCATATCTCTTTATTAAAACACAAAACAAACCATGCACGTTTTCGGTACCCTCTTGTCTTTTCAGCTTGATGCAAACTCTTTCCTTTATGATTATTTTAGGGTCTGTTTGAGTATCACTTATTGTTAAAAATTAAAAATTAAAAATACTATAATAAAATAATTTTTAAATGTGTGAATAGTGTCGTGAGACTTTGTTTTAAAAAAAATTTTATTGAAAAAAGTACTTGTGGATCCCTTGAACAGTGCACGAGACTCACAAAAAAAAGAGTGAGCTGGGAAATGCGCAAAACGTGCTTCCCAAACTCACACTTAGTGGTGGCAATTTTTATGAGAAAGCCTGTAGACCAAGGAAGTTAATCTCGTACCGTAGTCTGTACCGATTTAACCAGTGAAACGATATATTTCAATACCGCTCACAAAAAAACGAGTGAGCTGGGAAATGCGCAAAACGTGCTTCCCAAACTCACACTTAGTAGTGGCAGTTTTTATGAGAAAGCCTGTAGACCAAGGGAGTTAATCTCGTATCGTAGTCTGTACCGGTTTGATCAGTGGAACGATATATTTCAATACCGGTCAATACTGGTGTACCGTTTCGGGTTTATCGTTATTTTTTATATTTATAAATATATACACGCACACATATACATCAATGTATGTGTGTGTGCGCGTGTATATATATATATATATATATATATATATATATATATATAATATAATAAATATAAAAGTTTACCATAAAATATTACTTCAATTCAGAACAAATTATTCATGATTTTAGACTTTAGCATCAATTAAAAAAAAACACAATATAAAAAATAGAAGACTTAATTGTTCATTGCATATTAAGAAAACAAATAATACTAATAAATTAATGCAAGTAAGTTACCATTCTGTCTTTACAAAAATTCAAAAATTACAAAACTTTAAAAAAAAAAGTTTTTTTGTTTTTGTTTTGTGTGTGTGTGTGTGGAACCGGCCGATATTGCTCGAAATCGAGCGGTATTTAAACCGGTATGAAATATTGGTGTTTTGATATCAGTTTATATACCGGTGTGGTACGTATCGGCTAGTATGACCGATACCAGTACGGTATCGACTACTTTGCTATAAACATGTAAGATTTGACAAATTTTTTTTACGATTTTTGATGTGATGTGATAAATTGTTAATAATAAGGAAAACAGTTGTAGGGGCATTGGACCCAGGAGATATGTGTGGGATGGCTCAAGAGTATTCTTCGGGCTAAAAGCTCAGTCCGAGGACACTGAACTGTCCAAGGGTGTATGACTGTTAACTCATAGAGGCAATACTAAATAAAAGAGAGATAATGTCTGAGCAAGTATGAATAAGAAGTTAATCCGAGGAAGATTATGACCTCGGTTATGTGAAGTCGAAGTAGGAGAAAGGTTGGTTAATATCAACAGGTTATGTTCTAGAAAATCCTATAAGCAAGGGTAGACAAGGTAAACGTGGAGGATAAGAAGGGCGGTAGAATATCTGAGATAAAGCTGTTGCCACCGCCCCCGCATTGAATGCTCTGTCAATTGCTATTTTGGTCGTATTAATGAGGAAGTGAGACTTGAACATCAGTGTGGAACTTTGCTCCTACTGCCAAAGACTTCAGGGTAGGTAGATGAGACAAATATCTAAACCAGCAATCTAACCATGACGTGGAAGATGAAGAGAAAGAGAAGGAGGGAGTATAAAAGGAAGAAGGGACCATCAATAAAAGGGGATCGGGGAGAAAGAAAAAAAAGAGACAGTAGACCTTACTATCCATAATTGTGATCTATCTTGGGAAGAGATAACATAAGCCATTCTTGGCTTGTATCTGAGGAGAAGATTTCTTTATTATTCATATAAACAGCTCCTTATGTGTCCCATTGTGACCCAAGCCCATCATTTTCATGTTATCCAAATATCATAGAACCTAGATTGCAGGTCCACTCTCTACAAATTCTATTGTAAAAAGGCCTTTCAGGCCCATCCCCTTCGGACTGTAGGTTCGGATTCGAATTGTGTCCTTACAATAGTATTGAGACTCAATAAATTTGGAGGCTGAAGTGAAAATTTTTTGTGATTTTTCATTTTTTATATTTAAATATTATTTAGGCTAAATTTCACAAACACATTTTAAGGTTTGGGTTAATACCAAAGTCCATAACTTTTAAATTTGATCATCCCAATCCATAAACTTAGACGGCGTTGCAAGCCGTTAGTTCCTTTTTACTTTTCTTCTCTGTCTCACCTCTCATCTCTCTCATTTTTTTCTTCCTGTGACTCTCTCACATCTCTCTCTAATTTCTATTTTCTTTCTTTCTTCTTCACAGCGGCATCTTGGTGTGGGTATCCTAATTTCTCATTTCCCTTCGTGTTTGCAGTGGTGTTGTCTTGGTGGGTTCATTTTGCAGATTTCTCCTCTCTTTGCCTTTGCAGTGATGCTGTAGCGGTGGGTTTGCAATGGTTTGTGGGTTTTAGTTAGGATCGGTGTTAAAGGATTTCGGTTTTGTTGTGCATTGGCTTTGGAGGTTTATGGGTTTTGGCTCTGTGGGTTTTATTTTGAATCATTAGTTTTGGGTTTGGTTTTGGTTTGAATCATTGATTCTGGGTTTATTGGTGGCGGATGGTTACAAAATTCTGGATTTGTGTACTGATGTCGATGCCGTTGTTTTGTTGATGGGTTTATGGCTTTTGTTGATAGGTTCATGGATTTTACTGATGGTCGATCGTTGGTCGTTGGGTTTCATTCAAGTGTTTTTTTTTTTTTTTTTTTTTTTCACTAAGAAAAGTTGTGTTCTTCATTTTTATTTTATTTTATATTCTTCTAATCCGAATAAGAGAAAGCCAGAAAAGGAAGAGAGAGACTCATGGAAAGGGATGACAGAATAGAATATCTAACGGTGTTATAAGCCATTTGGGGTTAGGGACTGAGATAGTCATTTTTTAAATGTTCTAGACCTTATTAATATAAACTCAAACCTCAGGCGATGTTTGTGAAATTTACCCTATTATTTATTCCACTTTTTATATTTATTTTGTTTAAAAACTGTTCTTGCATTTTGAGATAAAAAATTGCTAATATAGTTTTTGTTTCAAGGATTTATTAACATTTATTTATAAGTTGTTAAGAAAATTAATTTTTAACGATTATTTGGCACATTCATAACCACCCCATAACAATTTCTTTTTTGAAACAATTAAGGTTTCAATTTTATTGGATTTATATTTGCTCAATATTTTAGGGTTTATTTGTTTATTTAATTATTTTTAAGTTGAGGGGGAAAAATATTCTATTTAAAAAAAAAGTGGCTATCACTATACAATTTTGGGACCTTTTGTTTGTTTTATGGAGGCCTTAGAAACCTTTAAAAAATATTGGGACAAGTGAGGGCATAAGTTGGCTTAGCAGGGGTCGGCATACTATGTCTGTAGCGGTCTGGACGAGAACGTGTAAAATGTGGAAAATATTAGTACCACCAAAAAAAAAAAAAAAAAAAAATCCTATAATTTTTGCCAAAACGTGATACATGACATGAGGACTTGTGATTGCTTGAGAAAAAATCGTTACTCCATGTGAGTTCACACTGTGGTAAATTATGGTAAAAATTATGTGATTGTTTATAGTCCTAGTATTGCTCGTAAAATCTAGATAACTCAAAAATTTCCATTCCTCATGATTGGTGATTAATATCTCACACTTTATTCTAATTGGTGATTAATATTGGTTTTCATTAATTCAATTGTTAAAGTTTTTAAGAGTTCTATAAGAGATTAAGTTTAATTCTCATTGTTAGAGTTTAATTCTCGTTTAGGCAAAAAATATAATTAGTATTTTGGTTAGATGATAAGGACTCATAGTATAGAAATAAACCCAAAAAAAAAAAAAAAAAAAAATTGATGGTTAACACCTTCAATATAATACCACAAGTCCTTGCCCTTGTCATTCCTAACAAAACACATATACAGAAAACACTCTTGAATAGAAGCATCAAACATGTCCATCACGATGAGCATATCACCAGGTGTGCCATCATCATCACAATCGCCTCTATCTTCACCACCACCAGTGTCTCCACCAACAACAACTCTACCACTACGTACAATCCCTGGTAGCTATGGCTTGCCTTTACTAGGACCCATCTCAGACAGGCTCGATTACTTTTGGTTCCAAGGGCCTGAAACATTCTTAAAGAAGCGAATAGAGAAGCACAGGAGCACAGTTTTTCGCACCAATATCCCTCCAACTTTCCCTTTCTTCTCCAATGTTAATCCCAACGTTGTTGCTGTCCTTGACACCGAGTCTTTTGCACACCTCTTTAATATGGAGCTTGTGGACAAAAGGGATGTCCTTGTTGGAGATTTCATGCCTAGTGTGAAGTTCACTGGGGATCTCAGGGTCTGTGCTTATCTCGATACTTCTGAGCCACAACACTCTAAGGTATGGGTCACATTAATTATACCAATTGCTCTTTTATTTGCTTTTGGCTAATTAACATTTTTCCCCTTTTTCTCTAACATAACATAAGTTTCTTTTACGGCACTTCACTTAATTGTTTGCAGTTGCTAGTTAATAGTGATGCTAACATCTGCTGTTGAAACATATGTATTTTGATCATCATTTGGACCCGATACAGTAAGGTCATCAGGGACAAAATAATTTTATAACTATTTTCTTTTTTTTTTACTAATTTTTAATTTTTTTTATGGATATTTTGCTAGATATAATTAAGTGTTAATGTGAAAACCAAGTTACAAAAAGACTAAAATGGTCACAATGTCCCGATCGTAATTTGGCAATCCAATTCTTCTTTTTCAAGCTTTCTTATCCTCTTTCCATCACCAGCAGCATACTTAAAAGCTTTCAGATTCTGAGACGCTCGTAAGGACACTGTCAACATAGATGTGTACAGCTGATTAGTGGTCCTGTAGTATAAGACACATGGCTTGACAATAGTGGTGAAATTGGATTTGGATTTGTGGTGTTACAGCCATACCGGCTGGGACAGTCACCGTCATTTTTCTTTCTGTGTCTTTTTTCTTTGTATTTTCAGTCGACAACCTTTTGACATTATTTACTTAAGAAATATCTAGATTTGTAGCCAGCTGGTTGAAATAAGGTTAGGTTGGTCCACAGATTAATTCTTAGGTATTTTAAGCGCATAGTAAATGATGCTTTCCTCTATTATATTTTTATAGGTCTATTTATTAAATTTATGGTGGAGTATATTATGAATAGGAGAGAAATGAACACCATTTCGTTATAATTTGAGAGTATCTTAGCTCTCGTTTGAGGGAGGGAATAGAATGAAATAGAAATGAATTAAAAGAATAATTTAGAATATTCTTTTATTTCATTTGAAAGTTTTAATGGAAAATAGAAAGTTTTTTTTTTCTTATTTAGAAATTTAAGTAAGAAGGAATAAAATGGGTAAGAGGAAATACTCATCGTTATAGGATACTGTTGAACTATAACATGTTTGATGGAAGTTCTAAGAGAGAATGTTGGTGGTGGACATGGTTGCTTTTAAAGGGAAAACTGGGTTTTTTTTTGGGTCTATTTTACACTAAGAATTTATTTTTTCTATCTTATACCACCAATTTTTTAAAGTACTTACACCAGTTCATCTATTTTACCATCTTTCTATTTAAATACTAATATTTTTTTAATTTTTAATTATTGTTTTTCTTTTTTACTTATCCCTTTTTCCAAAGTACCTACATTTTCTTTTGTACTTGTCCATTTTTCTTTGTTCTTATCTTATTTCTCACTAGGGGTGTGCAGACAACCCGCCAAAACCGACCCGATCCAACCTAACTCATCGGGTTAGGTCGGTTTTTAAGCTTTGGTGGGTTGGATTGGGTTACAAAAAATTTTTTGATAGCGGGTTGGGTTGGGTTTAGGCCATAAAATTTCAAACCCGCCAAACTCAACCCGACCCACCCATATATTTAATATATATATATATTTAAAATATATTATATAATTAATAAAATTTTCAAAATAACTAGCTCTTCCTATCCTATATAAAAGACAATTAGTTCACATAAACCCTAGTAAATTACTATTATTGTTTAGTCATTAGTATTATTTGCCTTTAAAGAGTTACATTGATATTAATCTTTGGGTTTTTAAATATATTTATATTTATATTTTTTTCTACTCAATTTAAAAAAAAATAAAATAAATTGTCCAACTTATGGGTTCAACCCCACCCAACCCGATCCATGTGGGTTGGGTTGGGTTGAACTTATGTGATGGGTTGGATTGGATTTATGTGATGGGTTGAGTTAGGTTGAATTTTTTTTAACCTACCATGGTGGGTTGGGTCAAAAAATCCTCTCAACCTGACCCAACTCAACCCATGCACACCCTTATTTCTCACTAAGACCAATCTTTGTCCTTTTGGCTTCTTCTACTTCTTTCTTCTTCCTTTCACGGTAAACTCCTCCTTCTTTTCCTCATGGTCAAATCACCTTCCTTCACAAGCGTCTTCTTCTTCCTTTTCCTCTCATGGTCAAGTAATTTATCCACCACAAGCACCAATCTCCACCACAAGAACCACAATAATAAAAACCCACCAGTACCATAAGAATCAAAACCCACAAGCATAGACTCCGTCGACCCACAAGCATCGATCTCCGCTACCAGCACGTATCTGTCTCTCTGTTGGTTTGTCTGCGTGGGTGTGTTTGTGTGTATCTAAGGAAAAAGACGATGATGAGAGAAGTCAGTTTGTTTTGCACAAAGAAGGGAGAGAAAAAAAGGCACAAAACGTGAAATTAATAAAATAATGTATACACAAGCTATATGCACAGTTACTGTACCAAATGTGTAAATATACATTGTTTTCGAATGATTGATGTGGAAAATTTTTAGGATAAAATGTTTAAAATTTTTCAAAATTTTTAGCAAATGTGCAAATGTTTATATATTCTGGACATATGGTAACTGTTGGGTGGGGTGGAAAAGAAATAAAAATATATTTATTTATTTTATGAGAAAGAAAAAAATATTTAAATTAAATAGAGAAATAAGTATTGAGGCTGATGGAGATATATGTTTGTAAGAGCATAAACATTAGGGTGTAAACACCCCTAATTACTATTTTACAACTTTATTCCTTAAAAGCATGCTACATCTGAGTTGCTAAACTTAAAATTTATTTCCAGTTGGCTACAATAAGATTGTATATATATATATATATATATATATATATATATATATATATATATATATATATATATATATACAACCTATTGTAGTTGGTTGCTTAAAATTAAGAGAGGTGCTACGTTCACAACAATTTTACAATATTTTCACAACAAATCATAGATGGTTAGTTGTTATAGGTTCAAATTTGAACTTAACACTAAGATTACTTTTTTGCCTTAACAATAACAACCAGTAACAACCTGCCACTTATGATTTGTTGTAAAAATATTGTGAACATATCATTTCTTTAAAATTAAATATTAGTAATTTATTCTTTATAGTGAAATTCTCTTTCCTCTTTAATAAAAAATATCCACTCCCCCTCTCTTTGTCTCTCTTTTCTCTGCCTCTTGCCCACGGATTCAGATTCTTTTTATTTTATTGCTCTCCTCCCTCCCATCTTAGCTAAGTCTTTCTCAATGGCAATGGCAACGACAAAGGCGATGGTAAAGGCTTGAAGATTGACGGCGGTGGTAGTGGCGGCAGCGGCTTAAAGATTGGTGTTTATGGGTTTATATCATGTGGGTCATGGGTTTAGATAGATGTTTCTATGGTTTCTTGGTTTGAATCGATGTTGCCGCTTCTATTGTGTGGGTAGTGTGTCTTGGTTTGAATTGATGTTTCTATGGTTTTTTGGTTTGATCGATGTTTATATAGCGTGGGTCGTGGGTCTTGGGTTTGATCGATGTTTTTGGGTTTTGAAGATTGGTATTGGGTTGTGGTTTCTTGGTCGATTTTTGGGTTTTGAAGATCGGTCTTGGGTCGTGGTATTTGATTGGCGGTGGTGGGTTTGACAGTTGGGTGTGGATCTCTGTGATTGTTTGTGGTTTCGTGGGTATGAAAATTTTGTTGGAATTTTTTGGGTTTGTGATGTGTTAATGCTGTAATGGTGGTGGTTGGTAATTTGTGGATTGTTGTGGTTACAATGAAGCACATGTGCGTTTTTGGATTCGGGTGCGGGCGCGGGTGCAGGTGCAGGACTTGGCAATTTTTGAAAAAGTAGGGTGCGGGTGCGGGTGCGGCGATTTAAAAATTATCAAAAATATTTTTATTTATATTCTTTATATATTGCTAAGCATAAAATTATAAAATTATGTTTTGAAAATACAATTTTATGATTTTACAATTATAATTGAAATTATATATTTAAAATACAACTTCACAAAATATATGCAAGAATGTGTGTAACTAATTGTATACAACATTAATTAATCTATATTAGAATCTCAATTGTTTTATAGAGCACAACTTCACACTTGTGTTTTATTCGTGCACTAAAGTAAATAAAGCCATAGTACTTCTACAGTTCTTACACACACACACACACACCTCATCAATGAATGCTGAGTAGGACCCACTTACCTCAAAAAGTCCTTCCCAACTCATAACAAAACGCACACCTTCACTCCACATTAGTCTCCTCTCCTCTTTCCAAAAAAAAAAAAAAAATTCACTCTTTTTTGTTTCTCTCTCTCTCTCTCTCTCTCTCTCTCCAATGGAAAACTACTCCTTCACTTCATAGCCTGACTTTGGCGACAAGATTCATCCTCGTCCTCATGACAATCAACTGTCTTACATCGACGGCGAGACTAAGATTCTCGCCATCAATCGTATTGTCAAGTTCAACTCCTTCATTTCCAAGCTCTCCACTCTTTGTGCTAGCAGCGCTGTTTCAGCAGTAGTAAGTATATTGTTCTGACGTGTCGTTCAAGTACCAGCTCCCTGGCGTAGACCTCAATGCTTTGATTTCAGTTGATACAACTTGATTCGGCGCGAATCAGCCTGAGTCAGCGCATATCAGGAAACGAAAAAAAAGCGATGCAGCATCGATGCGCGGGCAGTGGTGTCGCTAGCTGCATCGGACGCCGGTGCAGCGCCTCTGATGTCGTGTTTGTGCTTCATAGGTGGTTAGGTGGTGGTGGCTGGTGTTTTATTTTATTTTTTCAATTTTGTGGTGTTTCAATGGTAGTGGTGGCGATTAATGGTTTTAGTCATTTAATAATTTTTATATGCAAGTAATAACTCTTATATATAATAAGTTTTGTTCTTTTTTGTTTTGTTTTTTTTTTCTTTTCAATCACTTTATGAATTTTAAATTTGTGGATTTTATAATTAATTTTCACATTGTTAATTTTTATTCATTACTTGTTAAAGTTATGACGATTTATCATCAGATCAAGACACCAATCAGTTTTCAGTTTTTGGTGTAGACGGGGATTGAATCCTAGATCTCTTATATAACTATCAGAGACTTTACCAGTTGAGCTAACTGGAACTCATAATGTTTAATTAGACACAATGTTTCATATTAAACTTACCAAATCATAAGTATGGTTTTATTTCATAATTGAAAAACATTTGGTTTAATTTAAAGAATTTTGAGAAACTTTATCTAATATTTGGTTTTATTTCATACTAAGAAGTAAGATGATACTTATTGATACCTAATGATCAAATTATTGAACTAAAAAGAGAAATGAAAATTTGAAAAAGACCTTTCTTCAATATATTAAATAATTAATTTTTTTACTAAAAAAAATTAATTAGTGGTATTTGATTTTACCCTAAAGTAAATTTCTGGTTAGCCACTAATTAGCTGTAGACGTCTTATCACGAGTTACAAAGATCATGCTTTATTAGATTAGCATATAGAAAACTAATTTTATATGCATTAATTTGTCGGCTGTTACAAACAAAAACAAAAAAATTTTGTCGGCTGTTACAGAAAAAAAAAAAAAAAAAAAGATTGTCGGCTGTTTGTTTCTCCAAAAAAAAAAAAAAAAAAAAAAAGGTTTGTCGGCTGTTTTTTCCGTTTAACCTTTTAGTTGATTTGTTTATATTATTATATACGACATTTTAACTAAGGTAAATGAGCTGTTAATATTTGTTGAATTTTATATTTATATTTTTTATTTTTTAATAAAGAAACATTGTAATTGTTTAGAACTTAAGATAAAATTTAGTTATAAAATTAGTTGTAGTTTAAAGTTACAACCTTATTCAATAAAATAAATATTACTACATATTTTGAAAATCTAACCGTTAAATTGCATGTTCTTTACGCATTTTATGCACATATCAAATTTTGTGTCAATTGGATATTATTTTCTTTATGATCTATAATTTTAAATTTTATTCATAATTTTAAACTACAAAAACGTACAATTTAAACAATTTATTGATGACATAACTATTAATTTTTAAAACACGAAGGATATAAGAAGAAGATGTAATCCAATAGTGAATTTGTCAAAACCAACTCTAATAAAAAAAATATTTGATAAGTTTGTAGTTTTATGCTATAATTAATTTTATAGCTAAACTTTGTTTTAAAACTTAAACAATATTGAAAAAGAAAAACAAAAAAAGTTGCATACACAATAATTTCACAATAAAATGTCAGTGGCAAGTTATTAATATTTAATAGTAGATAAAAAAAAGAATGTCAATAATAAGTCCATGTGAGGACTAATAATAACTTATTAAGACTAATAATAACTTATTAAAGATTGATTGTGAAGTTGTTGCGCCGGTAATAATGTAACACTAGCATAATTTTGTGTTAGGATTTTACTTCATGAATTTAGTGGTGACAATCAAGATCATAATGGTAATTGAATTTTTTATTATTATCTAATAACATCCATATTATTTATAATAATAATAAAATAACATTTTAATTTTAATTTTAGGCCAATGCTATTGGCCTATCCTCTTTCCACCTCATAATTTCAAATCTTAACCCGCCAAGACAAACTGCCATTAACGAGCCTCACTTCACCTTCTTCACTTTTCTCCACAGCTAAAAAGCTTTGCCATGGACATCCTAAAACAGAGCTCAAAAACATGGGTGAGTGAAGTCGTAACGAACCTGGACACCATGTGGGACGACATTGAGTCCACCATCACCAAATCCGGCTCCGCCAGCTACCTTGTCCCTCTCCAAAAGTTCATCTTCAAGTTCCTCGTCAAGTGCCTTGTTGGGGCCGACCCGTCGAGCTCACAGGAGATTGCAGAGTCCGGCTACATCATGCTCGACCGCTGGCTCGCCCTTCAGCTCCTTCCCACCGTCTACATTGGTGCCCTTCAGCCTCTTGTGGAGATTTTTCTTCATTCTTGGGCATACCCTTTTTTCCTTGTCAGTGGAGACTACAACAAGATCTACGAATTTGTGGAAAAAGAAGGTAATCAATATTACATAACAATCTTTAATTATTTTGTCCTATTTTCTTTATTTTTTTTAAATATTAACTAAAAATTTCATAACTATTAAGGTAGAAGATTGTGATCAATATTGTTGATTTAATTTTTATAATACATTCATCACAATCTATTGTCTTAATTATTGTGAAATTTGTTGTAACTTTAAACTTTATTTTTTTTATTAGAAGGAAAAAAGAAAAACTACTCATATATGTCATTAATATATTAAATCATTATTTTTCCCCTATTGCATTAAAACGGAATGCTTTTTCAAAACTATAGTTTACTTTTTTTTTCTTTTTTTTTTTATAATAAAGATGTCTTGTTAAACAGTACCCCTTTATATTCGGAAGAAAAAGGAAGGCTTAGAATTTTTTATAATAAAAAAACTACTTATGATAATGTTTATAATTTGTCTAAAATAATATATATAAAAAATTTAGAGTATCTATATATGATGACTTTTCCTCTAACACTACGAGTGAAATTTTAAAAGATACTTTGACTCATTTAAGTTATCTGACCTATTTATTCATTGGATAAAACTTATGAATAGTATTTTAAGTGCTGTTTCTTAAGTTCTATTTTTAAAATTTTGCCATGTGACTATCTTCCATCCATAAGAAAAAAGTCACATGGCAAAATCTTAAGAGATGACATAAAGTATAATATCTAAATACTGTACCTAAGTTTTGCTTTTATTCATTAATAGAAAATCAAATGTCTCAATTTGTAATTATAAACCAAAAAAAAAAAAAATCATGTGTTTTTTTAAAAAATATGTTATTATGTAAATAATCTTTTATATTGTTATCTAGAAATTTGGAGGAAGCTCCTTCAAGTATATTTGGAGAGAACCTTGATCTAATCAAGTTAGATGATCTTAATTAAATAGAGATACTTGTGAGCATAATAAAAAGATATTTAAATTTTTATCTTGAAACTATGATTTTTTAAAGTGAAATCCTCAATTCACAAACTAAAATTTGAGAATACAAAGAAATAAAAATTTAAGATTATAGAGAATGTAATCAACTCATTTGTGTTGTCTTTCAATAGGTAAGGAAGTGTTACAAAGAGGTGAGACCGAGTTTGGATTGAGTCGAAAAGAAAGCATTCACAATTTACTATTTGTGTTGGGTTTCAACGCGTTTGGTGGGTTCTCAGTTTTCCTTCCAAGTTTAGTGAGCACAATAGTGAGTGACTCGACCGGGTTACAAGCAAAGTTAAGAAAAGAAGCAAGAGAGAAAGGCGGGCCAACTTTGAGTTTCGACTCAATTAAAGAAATGCCACTAATTCAGTCTGTTGTATACGAAACCCTTCGGCTCAACCCACCGGTTCCAATTCAATACGGCCGAGCTAGGAAGGATTTCCAACTGAGTTCGCATGACTCGGTCTATGACATCAAAAAGGGCGAGTTGCTTTGTGGGTATCAAAAGCTGGTCATGAAGGACCCAAAGATATTCGATGAACCGGAGAGTTTTAAACCGGACCGGTTCATGAATGAGAAAGGGTCGGAGTTACTGAATTACTTGTACTGGTCCAATGGGCCACAGACCGGTTCACCCACCGTGTCAAATAAACAGTGTGCGGCTAAGGACTATGTGGTCCTCACTGCTGCTTTGTTTGTTGCTTACGTTTTCCGAAGGTATGATTCAATCACTGGGGACTCTAGCTCAATCACAGCCGTTGAAAAGGCGAAGTGAGGGCAATGTTATGGATTGCTTGTGATTTTTTTTGTCTGTATTTATGAGTATATTGACTATTCAGGGGTGCTGTACTGAGATCAAATGGGCGGAAGATAATATATGGCTTATATTATATGGTATGCGTTTATGAGAAAAGATAAGTGGGGTCCACTATTGATTGATAAAGGTGAGGTTGATGACACTGATTATACCATGTGAGATGGGATCATGTGTGGACCAGTGTTTTGAAATCTTTTGTCCACTTCTTTCCCATATAATATCATGGACTTGTAGTTCTACTGTTCTTGTTCCCATCCAACTACCTTTTTATGTGGAGGATATGAACTCACTGCTCAATCTAATTCCTAGCATGCTGTCAATTTCTTTCAACCCAAGACAAAACACACCTAGATTTTTTTGGTTGATTTTGTCAAAAGCTTCAATAATTCCATAATTCTCTTTTTCAAATTTAGGGATACAGCTATCTCAAAAAAAAAAAAAAAGTAATACAACTATTACCTAAAGTTATGATTCTTTGAAGTTTTTATAGTTTTTATTCCGTAAGGTAATTTAGTCTAAATATTTCTTTTATTAAGCTTATTTAATCTTAGGGTTAATTGCAAAATTGCACCTCTAAAATTTAGGGGTATTGGGATTTTACATTCTAAAGTTTCAAAATTTGAATTGTAAAATCTAAATACCTCAAAATTTTAGAAAGTAAAATCCAAACATCCCCAAAATAGAGGGAGTAAAGTCTAAATTCTGAAACGTAAGTGTGTAAAATTCAATCACCCTAAACGTTAGGGGATAAAATCTAAATTTTGAAATTTTAGAGTGTAAAAGCTAATTACTTATAAACTTTAGGGGTGTAATTTGGAATTTACCTAGTATAACATTTCTTTTATAATAAAAAGCTAAGTTTTTTTTTTTTTGAGAACCAAAAAGCTAAGATTATATCATATCATCGATTGACTAACATACATTCTTAGAGTAATGGTATATAAAAAATACTCAAACTTCTTCAATATGTTGAACCGAATAATGAGGGTCTTAAGATAAATTTGATTGCAAATGACTTTGAGATCCACATGACATGGAGTAGATTTAGCAAGGCTATAATAAAAAATACTTTTAATTGTCATATATATACATATATATATATATATAGAGAGAGAGAGAGAGGGAGAGAGAGAGAGAGAGAGAGAGAAATATTTCTAAGATATATATATATATTTTTTTTATCTAATCTACCAATCTAAATAAGTTTATAATCTCTATATATGCAAAAGTGCAATTAAGAACCATATATATATACATACATATTATATTGAAGAATAGCAAATTTGAATTGTGTCTTATTATTTTTCTAAATTTAGACACATGAATTTGCATTTAAATATAATCAACACAAAATTCGAGTGTAATTTTTTTGTTAAAATTAGAGTATAATTGAAATAATACTTGGCATGAAATTGGAGTGGATTTAGTATCTAAAGACACTTTACATCAATTCGGAATTAATTTAAATTCTAGATTAACCTTCCACTTTAATATATTTATATTTGAAGACTATCGAAAATACCTATAAAACAAAGCCTTTTAATAAATTTCAAGTTCTTTCATTTGTTTCATTTGATTTTCCCAACTCATTTCATTTTTTTTTTTTTTTTTAAATTTTAAAAGTCATTATTGAGAATTTTGTATGGGTAATGGGTCTGTTAGTAGATTAATGATGGGGTATAATCTTAACTAACTACTATAAAATAAAATAAAAATTGGTTAATAAGATCTAAAGAACTCATAGTAGAGTTCCTTAGAAATAAGATCTTAATCCGTACTCCATATGCCACCCATAATAGGACACATCTTTGTAAACCAACTAGTTAACGGCCCAGGAGTTACACAGTTTTATCATAATCTTATAATATATATATATATATATATATATATATATATATATATATATATATATATATATTATTTGAAAAACAATAACAAAATAAATAATTATTATAAAAAAATGAATAATGACTTTTTAATTGGTATACCATATGGTCCATGCATGCATCATGAATTGAGCTACTACTACATATGTACTAAAATCTGTATCGTTGTTTGAAATTTCTATCGATGGTGAAACGAAACCAAAATATGTACACAGAGCAATCCTCTTTTTAGAAATTCAATAGTGTACAAAACTACATAACAAACAATATATTTTTAATTATTTCTAACTAAAAATATTAATTGTGATAATATTTTTTTTAATATAATTACTATAATTAACATGTAATCATGCAAACAAATTTTATTTTGAAATTTGAAGGCTTTTTATTTGATAATATTTAGTTTTTCATCATACCTGCAAGGCTGCATCTCCCAAATTATCTTCTCTTTTTTTATGCGTGTTCTCCTTTTTGTTTAGGTGTCTTAGGCTTTATCAAATTAGCTTTGTTGATCCTTGTAATTCATATTAATTAGAAGTTTTGTATTCACACTTTATCTAATTAGTTTTGGAGGTAGTATTTGACTTGGATGAGTATTTCAATTGTGATCAAATTCAAGTAGGATATAGTGATATAGTAGGTGTAAGTGCACAATTGTACCCAAATCCAAAAACAAGTGTTGGGCTTAGGCCCAATGAGCCTTATACAATAAAATTTGTAGAGTATGGATTTGAAATCTAGGTTCGGGATGTTGGAAGTTTTATTAACAGACTAGAGTGCCACAATCTATGCAAATGGTAAACGAATATGACAAAGGGACCTCCTCGGACGTAAGCCGATGACGATTTGTATAAAAGTTCTCTTTCTATGCCAACGTTTACAATTCTTAGTTCCTATTTTTCTCAGCAGAAAGTGCAGATCCCCCTTCTCTTTCCTCTCTCGTTTCCTTATATACTTCTTCTTCACTGGTTCATCCACGTGTCATACAAATCTTCCCCTTGGATACTTGTCCCATCCACCACCTTCTTGAAGTCTTCAAATAATAGCAAGGAGGCTGAATCCTACTGTTCAGAGGTCATTTCCCTATTAATGCGGCTAGGGAGGTAGATGCAAAGCCTTTAATGTGGTGGTAGCAGCTTTTTCCTTAGATATTTCTCACATGTCTTTGCTTCTAAAGGGTGCTTGGATCACCCTCTTACCCACCAGTTCTTCCAGAGTTCTGCCTCTAACCCATTTAGCAAATCCCAGAGTCATTACTGGACCTGTTCGAGGAGACACTCCTCTTTGGACAACTCCTCGGACTACTACAGTGTGGATTGACTTGTGAACCTAGAGGCCCTGATCAAAACAGACTGGTACTAACCGATCAGGCCCAAAGCCCAAACATTTATTCAATAGCTTTTACCCCCCACAGTAGGCTTAATATTTATTTATTTTATCTATAAAGTATTTGTGCAGATAGCGTTACAATTGTAATCAAATTATCTTCTCCTTTTTTATTCGTATTCTCCTTTTTGTTTAGGTGTCTTAGATTTAATCAGATTAGCTTTGTTGATCCTTGTAATTCATTTTAATTAGAAGTTTTTGTATTCACGCTTTATCTAATTAGTTTTGGAGGTAGTATTTTACTCGGATTAGTATTTCAATTGTGATCAAATTCAAGTAGGATATAGTGATATACATAGGGCTTAATATTTATTTATTTTTTGATTTTATCTATAAATTTCTTGCAATTTGGGGCAGTCAACTTTTTTTTTTTATTAAGTTTTTTTTTTGTCAACTTGAACGTGTACATGTTGCTGGTTTTTTTTTTAATGAAGATTTTTTTTTTTTTTTTTATAAAAGATTTGATGAAGAATTTGGATTGTAATCAAATTAAAATAAAGTTTGGATTGTAATCAAATTATGAATTTTATTAACTTAAAAATTATAAGAGAAGTTAAAATCATAAATGAGTACTATACTACTATGTTGCTGGTTTTTATAAAAAAAATTATGATTTTTATCCACTTAGAAATTATAAGAGAAGAAAAATATATCTATTTTTAAAAAAAAAATTCTACAAAAAATTCTACTATTTGGTGAAGCTACTTAGTGCAACCAAGGTGTCTTAGGCTTTATCAAATTAGCTTTTTTGATCCTTGTAATTCATTTTAATTAGAAGTTTTTGTATTCAATTTCACGCTTTATCTAATTAGTTTTGGAGGTAGTATTTGACTCGGATTAGTATTTCAATTGTGATCAAATTCAAGTAGGATAGATTGATATACATAGGGCTTAATATTTATTTATTGATTTTATCTATAAATTTCTTGCAATTTGGGGTAGCCAACTTTGTTTTTAGTTAAGTGATTTTTTTTTTCAACTTGATCGTGTACATGTTGCTGGTTTTTTCTTTTATGAAGATTTTTTTAATAAAAGATTAGATGAAGAATTTGGATTGTAATCAAATTAAGATAGAGTTTGGATTGTAATCAAATTATGAATTTTATCAACTTAGAAATTATAAGAGAAGTTAAAATCATAAACGTGTACTATACTACTATACTATGTTGCTGGTTTTATAAAAAAAAAAAAAAAAGATTTTTATCCACTTATAAATTATAGGAGAAGAAAAATATATCTATTTTTTAAAAATATATATAAATTTTTTTGTAATTTGGTGAAGCCACTTGGCACAACCACAGCTTCTAAACTCAACTTTTATTAAATAGTATATGCTTTTTCATGTCATACGGTTATAAAATAAAATCATGTCATACGAGCTATACAAGTCTTGACAATCCTACACCAAACACGCGTGAAGGATTATCTACATTTTGTTTTTCATTTTTGGACCGTGTAAATCGTGGAAGCGTTGAAGGCAAGAAAGAATGCAATTATCCTTGTCAATGTCTTAATCGAGCAGCCTGCAAAAGCAAATTCAATTGCTCCGATAATTAAGCACTGGTGTTGGGTCAAATTCCGTGACAAATTTGTATATGTTGATGGTGGATCAACTAACATGATGTTGTGCTGATGATGATGAAACAGAGGTTTTGTAATATATATGATAATAATCTTTGTTCTTTTTAGGAGAAGAATAATGCATAAATAGTGTAGTTGTGCGAGACATTTATATGCAATATCTCTTTATACTTGATAGGCTCCACACAATTAGGTGTGAACTTTCTGTGTATGAGCTCGGAAAAATCAAAACTGATAGGAATATTTTTGGAAAAGGAAAAGATCATCTTTAACTCTAGAACCCATCAAGAAAATGTATGTCACAACAATTATGAGCCGACGACACCGGTAGCCGATGGTGTCTAGAGGAGGTCTGTCCAAAACCTCGTACCTAGCATCCATAGAAGCTGAAGGCCAAGTTATAGCAGTAGGATGATGCTCGTTCCTGATGACCAAGCATACGAGCCCATGCCTAGCCGACGGATACATGTCCCATACTAGGCAGATGGATCACACTCAAGGACAGATAGGAGTACCAACAGATCTTGCTTGTCCTTGCGTGATCTCCACACATATTCTTATATGGAAATATATTGTGCACCACTCATTAAGACCATACTACGTGATTTCCATCTTCTCGATATGGAAATATGTCCCAAAGATCTCGGTGACATTAACTCCACCTCCTCCCTATAAGGAAAACCCCTTTACTCTCAGGATCTATGTCTACTCCATGCCACTTTATAAGCAACAAGCTCTCTTCTCCTCAAGGTACACAAAAAATTCATAGCTCTCTCACTATAGAGTTCTAAAAGATTTCTCACTCACTAACTTAGCCTTCGGAGAGTCTTTGGCTGGCACCCCACCGGTGGTCTCTGTTTGGTTTTTGGTTTCTTGTTCTTCAGGTACCCATTGGAGTGTTTAAGGACGATTAATTCGCTAGCGATTTTTGTGCATCATTAGTTGGCGCCGTCTTTGGGACAAATGATTGAAAGGACAATAAAAGATCAAGACCTCCGCCTAGGAGGACTGTCAACTTCACCCCACTAAATACCCCACTTGACCAATTCCTCAAGCAGATAAGGGACGACTTGACACTAATGTGGCCGGACAAGCTGAAGGGCGATCTAAACAAAAGGCCTAGAAACAAGTATTGCCATTTTCACTGAGATCATGGGCATGACACTTCCAAATGCTACAACTTGAAATAGTAAATAAAAGCCCTTATCAAGCAAGAGAAACTACGGAGATTCGTCAAGGGTGAAGAAAACTTGCCAAGGGACCTCGAGCCCAACCTATGGGTTGAGGAGCAACCAAGGGCTCCACTCAGGGAAATAATGGTAATCGTAGGAGGAAGTGCGATGGCTAGCTCCTTTAGGAAGGCAAGGAAGAAATACTTATAGATGGTGCAAAGCGTCTAGATTTTAGGCCGATTGCCTAAAATGACTAAGGTTAACATCTCAGCTATCAGCTTCACGGAAGATGATGCCTGACGACTCCACCACCCCCATGATGATGCTCTGGTCATCAAGCTGACGATAGCCAATTTCAATACTCATTGAGTGCTGGTAGATAATGAGAGTTTGACTGACATCCTCTACTATTCTGCTTTCCAGCAAATGAGAATCGACAAGGAGCGGCTCCTGCCCTTGGACATGCTGCTAGTAAGGTTTGGTGATACCAAAAAAAAAGTCTTCCTTGTTGGGACTATCGCCCTATTAGTGACCATTGGAACATACCCTCAGCAGCTTACTAAGGAGGTCAGTTTCCTAGTCGTTGATTACTCCTCCGCCTACAATGCCATCATTGGGCGACCCACGCTCAACGCATGGAGAGCAGCCATGTCTATGTACCACTTGTTAGTGATCTCAACGGAGTACAGGATAGGAGAAGCATGCGGAGACCAGATGGCGGCTCGCAAATGTTATATAGCCATGTTGGAGATGGACGATCATCTACAAGTACTAAACATTGAGGAACGACGGGTTACGGTAGAACCAATAGATGACCTGGATGTAATCTCCCTAGAAGACAACTACCTGGGTTGGATCACCCGCATCAGCACACAGACCGACCCTTCAATCTGCAAAGAACTTGCACTCTTCTTGAAGAACAATCAGGATGTCTTTGCTTGGAGCCATGTGGACATGCTGGGGATTAACCCAAATATCATGGTTCACAAACTCAATGTGTCTTCATCTTTTCCTCTCGTCCGACAGAAGAAGAGAGTATTTGCTCAAAAGAGAGACAAGGCCATAGTAGAAGAAATTTGCAAGTTGCTAGAAGTGGATTTCATCAGAGAGGTGTACTAACCTGATTGGTTCACCAACGTAGTGATGGTACAAAAGACGAATGCCAAATGGAGGATGTGTGTGGATTTTACTGACTTAAATAGAGCCTACCCAAAGGATAGTTATCTACTCCCACGTATCAACCTCTTCGTGGATTCGATAGCACGACATCAGTTACTGAGTTTTATGGACTTATTCTCTGGCTACAACCAAATCAGGTTGGATGAAGTCGACCAAGAAAAGACTTCGTTCATCACGAGCCAAGGGCTCTTTCGCTATAAAGTCATGTCATTCGGATTGAAGAATGCAAGAGCAACGTATCAAAGACTTATGAATATGATGTTCATCCAGCGGATTGGACGAAATGTTGAAGTGTACATAAATGATATGCTGGTAAAGAGTAAGAAAGAGGATTGTCACCTAGATGACTTACGAGAAACATTCGAGACTCTCCGTCTCTAAGACATGAAACTTAATCCCAACAAATGCGTGTTTGGAGTATTATTGGGAAAGTTTCTAGGCTTTATGGTGTCACAATGTGGCGTGGATGCCAACCCCGAAAAAATACAGGCCATCTTGGAGATGATGCCTCCAAAGAACATCAAGGAAGTACAAAGCTTGAACAGTAGAGTGGCGGCTCTCAATAGGTTCGTCTCCTACTTACCATTCTTCAAAACACTAAATAAGGCCTTTAAGTGGACCGATGAATGCTAGAAGGCCTTCAAAGAGCTAAAGGCATAACTTCCGTCCCTACCGCTACTCAGACCGTATGAGCTTGGTGAGGAACTCTCCCTCTACCTGGCAATATCCCCAACGACCGTCAGTTTAGTTCTCCCTTTACCCGTCTACTACACTAGTTGAGCGCTCCGAAGGGTAGAAGATAAGTACCCCTTATGGAGAAACTAGTCTTTGCCCTAATCACAACTGCCCGCAAGCTCAGGCCATACTTCTAAGCACACACCATAGTAGTCCAGATGAACAAGCCATTGCGGAAGGCGATGAACAATCCGGAGGCAGCCGGTCAGTTTATTTTATGGGTAATAGAACTTGGTGAGTTTGACATACTATACCGTCCAAGAATTGCATCAAGACCCAGGCTTTGGCCGACTTCATCTCCAAGTTCATAACAAAGGAAGATGAAGACGAGAAACCTGCACCATGGATGATACGGATGGACGGCTCGTCCAACCAACGCGCTGGAAGAGTCGGGGTCTCCCGCAATGGCCAGAAGGGCGGGGGTTGATGGGGTGTGTAGTCCGTCTTCAATTTTTGACAACCAACAATGAAGCCGAGTATGAAGAAGTTCTCACAGGTCTCAACTTGGCTAAAGCAGTAGAGGCTTCTTAAGTAGTCATACACAGTGACTCGCAAGTTATTGTCAGACATATCAATGGAGACTATGAGGTCAAAGGAGAACGAATGAAGGAATACCTAAGCATAGTCAAAAATATGGTAAGCCAGAAGTTCTTGGCTAAATTTATGCAAATTTCGAGGGAAGAGAATGAGAAAACTGATTGTCTAGCCAAAGCAACATTCGTAGAACACATAGTCATCATCAGTTAGGTACTATCCTTCATCTAATACTCACCTGCCATTAACAAAATAAATGTACAGGTGATCCCCACGGGAGCCGATTGGACGACACTAATCGTCTTCTACCTTAGGGAACGGGATGCTTTCAGAAGCCCACAATGCCTCTTGAAGGCTGAAGGTGTAGTCGTCAGGTTTCATACTAATTGGAGATGTCCTTTACAAAAGAGGCTTCTCTCGTCTGTACTTGAAATGCTTGGTCCCCGACAAAGCAGACTATATCATAAGGGAAATCCACGAGGGAGTGTGTGGAAACCATTCGAGAGCACGATCGCTGGTTCACAAACTTATACGAGCAGGGTACTTTTGCCCACTACGAAGAAGAACACCAAGTCCTACATGAAGGCGTGCGACAAATGCCAATGCTTTAGCAACATCATATGGCAATTTTCGGAATAGCTTACTCCAATGAACGCTCCCTGGCCATTTGCTTTGTGGGGGCTTGACATAATGAGACCCTTCCTCATGGCACTTTGGCAACTCAAATTCCTCGTCATAGGGATCGACTATTTCACTAAATGGGTCAAGGCAGAACTTTTGACCACTATCATTGAGAAAAATGTCCGAGACTTCATCGAGAAAAGCATCATTTGCCGCTTCGGTATCCCTAGAATCTTCGTCTCTGATAATGGAAAGTAATTCAATAACTACGCATTTAGGTACGTTTGCCAACAATTGGGAATCAAAAACCACTATTCATCCCTTGCACACCCATAAGCCAATGGTCAAGTTGAGGTTACAAACAGATCCTTGCTCAATATGATTAGGACTCGACTCGAGGGGGCAAAGGGTATATGGTCGGACAAACTACCAAGTGTGTTATGGGCATATTAGATGATGGCTCGTACGCCTACGGGCAAAACACCCTTCCGCTTTGCATTTGGAAGTGAAACTATCATCCTGACAGAAGTTGGATTAACTAGCTACAAGGTAGCCTACCATGACGAAAGAAGGAATAAAGAGGGAATGCGTCTATAGTTGGACCTTCTAGATGAAGTTAGGGCGAAGGCTGAGCAATAGATCACACGTTATTAGGACCTAATGGCAAAAAACTACAACACCAAGGTCAAACCTCATCACTTTTAGGTGGGGGACCTAATCCTAAGGAAGGTGAAAATAGCTACCAAAGACCCCACATAGGGTAAGTTAGGCCCTAATTAGGAAGGACCTTACAGGATCATTGACTACCATAGAAAGGGAACCTACCACCTGGATAACCTCGACAGGTAAAGACTCCTTCACCCATGTGTAGACATTGCATTTTGTATCCCTTACTACTCGGACCCCTGTTCCCCAATGATGCTCGAACTCTAAAGTCCAAGGCTAGTTTAGAGCCTAATCAGATATCAAATTGACTTAAGGAGTGTTAAAATGAGAAATATAACTCTTTTAAATGAGCAAAAATCTATTTTTAGAAATAAATGGCCAAAGAGGGCCTTGGGCCATGTACGTGAGCAGCAGCTTGCGTACATGAGCCAATGTATGTGTATGCAAGCACATTCTTACATATGCAGCTAGGGTTTTAAAAACATAAAAAATGCAAGTTTTCTGTAATTATGATAGAGGTTTGGAATGAATCCCACATTGTTTGGGAGCCGTTCCAAACCCCATTTTTTTCCACTATATAAAACCTTACATGGTACATTTTCAAAACACATAGAAATCCCACCAGAAAAATACAAGATTCACTAGAAAATAGTGAATTAAAAGGGAGTTTCTCACAAAACACCCTTAAGTAAATTTTATTTGATTGGGACCTTTTTTGGCCCCAATCCTTTTGTTTAACGTTACTAATCACTTTCTTATTGGTTTGGGAATAAACTTGATTGAGGGGAATGGCCAAAAATCAAGCTTGGAAAGCTTTTGTGTGAGGTATCTAGTCTAAACTTTTCCTTTTCCTTTCTTTTATTTTTTGCCTTTAAATCTTCTTGCTTGCTTTAGTTGTTTGTTGCAATATGTTTTAATATGCTTTTCTAGATTAGGTTTATGTTTTTGTATGCTGAAAATGCATGTTAGGTTGTTAGAATTTACGTTTTGAGGTTCTGCCATGTTTTTGTGTTTTTAGGTTTTTTGGGCAAGAACTTGCGTATGCATAATCTTGCCCACGCACGCATGCTTGATTATGCGCACACAGGTTTGTTCTTGTATGCATGAGCCACTACGTAGAAACCCTAATTTTTGTTTCTTTGTTTTGCTTTTGATTTCACATGTTTGTTTTGTTAGCTTCTTTTTCACGTTTTTATGCTTCCAAAGTTTCTGTTTTCACATGTTTGTTTGTTTGTTTACTATCACCTATTAGAATTAGGGTTTATCTTGTTTTTGCTTTATTTCAGTGCCATAATCATGCATTCATAAGCTCATGCATAATGCCATAGGTGCTGAGTTGTTGCAAGGTAAGTAAAAGGTAAGTCATGCATTGGAAATGTTCATGCATTCATGATATGATCTTGTTTCGATGTTAGAGCTGAATGTGAATGTTAGGATGAGATGTAAGGGTATGCTATGATATGACGAATCATGTTTGATTGGGTTTTCACATGCTAGGGTTGTACATGTGGGTTTGGTTTCTTATGCTTTATGGATGGATATGTATGTGTTTTAGGATGAACGATGCCATGTTGTATGCTTAGTTGTATGCTTAGATGTATGCTAGTGTGTGTGTGTGAGTTAGAATACAAGTATTGAACATGATTTTATCGAGGTTAAGACGTAAGACACAATGATGGGAGGCCAACCTTAGGGTTGGGCGGGCTTGAATGCCTAATACCTTCCTAAGAATGTACCTAAACTTCGAACCTATATCTCTAGTAGTAAGATCAATGACCCTTCTTGAAGAGAACACTATATATATGGTTTCTATACCATTGCAAAAACTAGGTGGCGACTCCAACAATTTCCATTTTGTCCATACCATGGAACACTGAGCACCCGAGGAAGTACTATCAATAGCAATACCAGAAGCTACAAATTATGTTTCTTTTTTGTTTAGTTTTCAAGTTTTAAGACTTTAAAGCCCGATGGGTGAATGACCCTAAGTCCTACCCACGAGGTAGACGAATAACCAAGGATACCGATGGGTACCTGGTCACAAGAAATCCTGAGTCCTCCCTACGGGGTGAACGGATGACCAATGATACCAACAGGTACTTGGTACCAAAAAAATCCTAAATCCTACCTATGGGAGGAACAGATGACCAAAAAGATGCCGACAGGTACCTAGTTAAGGAAATCCTAAGTCCTACCTATGGGTTGGACGGGTCACCAAGGACACCAATAAGAACCTTGGTCTTAAAATATATTAAGTCTACCTACAAGGGGGATGGATCACCATGAACACCGACAGGTGCCTTGTTATAAAAAATTCTAAGTCCTACCAATAGTATGGACGTATCCCCAAGGGCCCCAAGGAGAACCTGGTATAAAAAATCCAATTCTACCTAGACGATTGGTCAAGAAAACCAACGGAACAGAGATATTTGTAAATCCTACCTACGGAGTAGACGAATACCCATAGGAATAAGATCTCTTACAAATAATCCAAGTCCCTATGACGGATAGAGGGCATGCGCACAATCACAATAAACATACAAGTGAAAGAGATTCAACGAATAAAGAATAAAAGTGGCGAATGATAAAAAGAAAAAAAACAAGATAAATAAAAGGACGAATGATAAAAACCAAGAATAAAAGTGATGAATGATAAAAAACAAGATAAATAAAATAAAAGCCTCAACGATCGCAACGAGGATAAAAGTTAATATGTAAGCCCAAAACGGGGCACTCGATTGTTTTGAAATTATTCTTACAAAACCCCTAAATAAATGACAAAAAAGAGAGCAATGCTTGGTTGGAGGAGTGTCAAGAATAGATTGGCCTTCGAGAGTTGACAGACCGTTAGGAGTAGATGAACCATTGGGAACAAACGGACCTTCGAGAACAGTTTGGCCTTTAAGAATGTTTTGAACATCGACCTCAGTATGATTAGGCTCCTTTACCTCTTCCTCCACCAAATGGACAACACTGTTAGGACATATGTGGTTCACTTAATAAGAACATATGTTATTCTTGTATATAATTGGCTAATCCTTTGACAAAACGTACTTTACTTATAATTAGGTAGATCTAGGATGTTTTTGATACTTCAAGAAACAAGGTTTCAAAATCAAGTGTTAAAATCATGCAAGTCTGTCCAAGAAACAAGCTGAGAAGTGTTTTTCATTAAAGATCGACAGCTACATCTATCGAGCTTTAAGAAGCTGTTTTAGCCCCATGGCTCGACAGCACCTCGACACCTCTAGCTGTCGACATTTAAGAAAAACAGTTTTTCAATACTGTTTTGATTCTAATCCATGGACATGTCTTTGGGCCTTTTTTTCTCATAATTCTAGACATATAAAAGGATTATTTTAAGGGCCGTCAAAGTAAGCACAAGTTGCACAAGCATTGAGCAAAGTCTGTTCAAGCAATTTGTGACTAGAGACAAAGTTTTCCCTAGTTCATCTCTTTGTGAAGAAGTTGCTGTGTCTTTGCACCATAGGGTTTTGTAACCAAGCATCTTCTCGTTCTTCATTGTGAGGATAAACTGAAGAACTTTGCAGCCAGCATCTTTCTCAAGTTGGTGATTGAAGTCACGTACTGGGATTCGCGCAATTGGTTAGTCACGTACTAGGAGCCGTGCATTGAAAAAGAGAGATTGTCACTACAGAACAAGTCCAATTGGGTATTGGGGTAAGGGTTCAACTGTAGGCTGGTATAAGGTTCTGAGATTCCTTTACTTGTAACCACTTGTTGTGATAATAGTGGATTCTCGGGAGTGGTGATCTTAAAATCACCCGGTGGAGTTTTTTCCTTGGAGGTTTTCCCCATTCGTAAATAAATCACCGTGTCAAATTTATTTTCTGCTGCACTTTAATTTATTGGTGATTTGTTTGTGCTACCATGCGTTTGCATGTTAAATTGGTTAATTAATTAAACTTGACTAATTAATTAATTAATCTATCACAAAGGATCAATACGTTTTTGGCCTATCAAACACCGTCGGCTTCATTCGTGATAGCGTCGGCACTGTAAGGCGTTAGTGGAACGATATCGTCAATCACCACTTGGGACAGGTCTAGGTTAGGGTAAAGTGTGGTGACCTGCTTAAGGCAATCTTTGAAGCTGTCGCCGTACAAGCCACCCAACTCGTCATAGAAAGGTTGAGAGGTTCAATACTCCACGTCAGCCTTAACCTGCTTCATCTGCTCACGAAGAGTGGTCGGCTCTGTCGTTAGGTTAGTGTTTTATTTGACTAGCTTTTCACATTGATGGGTGGTTGCCTCCAGCTCCACCTTCTTCTCGTTCACCTTGACATTAAGGATATGATCAACTTACTTATATTGACCCTGCTGGTCTACCTCGTGCTCTAGACGGATATGTTGGCGATAGACCACCCTCTCTTTAGCAACGCACTTGGATTAAAGAGATTTCATCCTCACCATAGCTTGTGAAAGACGACGGTTATAAAAGACTTAACACATAAAAAAGGAAAAAAGAGGCGAACCCGATGCGTACTCATCCTTGCCAAGTTGAAAAGGTTGGAATCCCCCAAGTCTTTAGTTTCATGCTTGCCACTCATCCATGTCTGTGTCCTTTATGATCGAGTGGCCCATCACCTTTTTTGCAGGACACTCATCCTTACCCATCCCTTTCCTCTTGAGGGCAGCTTTGGGAGGAGGCATCACCTTAAAGGTAGAAGCTGACGATTCCCCTTGTTGCTTAAGGTGAGCAGCGGCAACTTGCTTCACGAAAGCCCTTTACTGACCACTATCCATCTCTGAAAAATAATAGCGGAATGAATAAGAAAAAACCAATAGGTTAAAATAGATGACTAAGAAAATAGACGGACAGAAGAAACTTATATCGACGAACGTACGCGTCCAACTGTTAGGCTTCTACTATTGGCTCCAGACCACCGTAAAAAGCATGGAGGGTATCAAGCGTAAGCAAATCCTTCCACTTAGTTTGCCCAAGCGGAATTGCCAAATGTGCCTAAGGAAACTCTCCTACTTCTCACTTATTTCCTGATGGGCTTAAGCTGAAAAAAATTAAAAGCAGTAGGTCAGTTACAAAATTGAAGCTAATAAGATGAATAAGAAAGCAGACACTGATGACTCACCAAACTTATCTAAAACACCCTAAGAGCATCCACATCAGTTGATGTAAAACTTTGCAAAATACAAAAAGTAACAAATTTTACACATTTTGCTCCTAAAATCTTCCACATCAGTTAAGCTAAAGTTGTCTAAATATTCAAAGTTGCTACAGTAACCGTGCATATCTATACGGTTACTGTAGCTTTCTATTTTACTTTTTTATTATTTTTTTCTCTCTCATCTCTCGTCTGATTATCTCTCCTCTCTCATCTGATCTTTCTCTTCCTTTATCCTCTTTTTCATCTTATCTTCTCTTAAATCCAACAACAAATCATCAAATTCTTCAAATGTAAATCAATCTAGATCCCAAATTCATCAAGCCCTCTCCTCAATATATATATATATATATATATATATATATATATATATATATATATATATAAAACCCATATAAATAATCAAACCTAAATTGCAAAAGAAGAAGAAGAAAATGCAGAAATAGTAGAAGAACAAGGTGTTGAAGAAGAAGTAGCGGCAGCAATAGTCAATGGAGAGTCCCAAAATCACCATCCATGAAGTGAAAAAATTTGCCCAAAATCACCACTAAAATTGCAAACCTAAAATCACTGGCCATAATCAAACTCAAATAGAAAAAGAAAAATAAGAAGAATGAGAATGAGAAGAAGAAGATGAAGATGCCAAAGATGTAAGAAGGAGAAGGAAAAAAAAAAAAAAAAAGAGACAAGAAACAAGAAGAAGTTGGAAAATAAAGAGATAGAGAGTGTTAGAGATATTTTGGAGAGTTTGGTAAAGTGGTGGGACTGGTGGGAAATAATAATAAAAAAGAAGAGAAAAATGATTATTTAAATAAAATAGATGGTAGAATAGACAAATTGATGTTGGTGTTTTGTAAAAATGGGTGTGTAAAATAGAAAAAGTAGGTTTTTGTTGCAAAATAGACAGAAAATTTTCACACACTGATGCGGTTGCTCTAAGAATTATCAAACTTGTTGGGCAAGCTATCCCACTCTTCGAGTTTACACACCCTGTTTGTCCCTAGTACAAAAAAGTACCTACTTTTCCAGTACTTGTTAGAGTCAGGCATGTCTGGCACCAATCTAAATGACGGCTTCCTTGCCAAAAAATTATAAATACCCTTTGACAAGTATTTTTGCTGAAGCTTGTAATAGTAGAAGAACTTCTCAAGTGTGAGGCGACGGTTGCCCCCACTCAACGAGCCCCATATCACTTTGGCCCCAATAAAAATCCTCCACACATTAGGGGTGATCTAACTGACTGACAAGCCTAAATAATTGGCAAGCTAACGGTGTAACTCCGTTAGAGTAACCTCAACCTAGCGGTAAACCCTGCATCATACAAATTAACGTCTGTTGTTTTGCCCGAATAACAATTCTCAAACTTCCTTGGCAACCACATAGGGATGTGGTCGGGAATTTGAAAATTGGTACAAAAGTTGTTGAAAACTTTCAACGACATGGTCGAGTAGAAGTCATTCACTATCCATATCAAGGGAATGATGAAAGGTCTATGGTCATCATCTTCCACTCTGCCTACAGCCTCATCTCCTTCTCCATGGTCCTTTCCCTCCTCATTATCATCCTCCTGTTCACCCTCATCCTCATCCTCTTCGTCTTCCTCCTCAGCAAGAGAATGGGTAGATGGTTCTCTTTTTGAGGACTAGGTCAAATCCTCCAAGGGCTCATGTCCCGAAGGATAGACTTCGTCGTAGCTCGTACCCTCACAGACTGACAACGACTATTCACTCGTCGCTTTTTATCACCTGACATCTATTCACCTATAAGCAACAGATGTATACTAAGAATCTACTCTTATGACTGGTCTCTAAAAACGATGACTACCTAAGTTCAAAAGACAATGATTGAAAGAGATCGGAGGTTAAGATGATGGATGCAAATGAATACGAGAGCGGCGACAAAGTGGCTTGAGGTCAAAACAAGCAAGAGAGGAAAAAAACTAAGAAAGAAGAACTATTTATAGGGCAAAGGAGCGCAGTATATGAAGCGGCACTTCTGATTAGAAATGAGGCCAATTAGTGAATGCCACATGTCACCTAGCATTCATTGAAAAAGCTACCTACCCCCATTAATGACATACTTCTCAATAACACAATTAATATCCATGAAAACCCTTTATTTACTCCGAGACTCATCGAGCATGGCCGATGGGCACATGGAGTAGGGGGCAGCTGATGAGGATATTTTTGGAAAAGGAAAAGAACATCCTTAACTCTAGAGCCCATTGGGCAGACGTACATCACAACAGTTATGAGTCGACAGTCTTTAGAGGGGTCTGTCTAAAACCTCGTACCCAGTACCTACAGAAGTTGAAGGCCAACTTATAGTAGTAGGACGATGCTCGCTCTTGATGACCAAGTAGACAAGCCCATCCCTAGCCGACGGATACATGTCCCGTGCTAAGCAGATGGATCACACCTAGGGCTGTCCACGGGTCGGGCTGGGTCAGGTTTGTGCCCAACCCGGACTCAACCCGACCTTATTGAGTGGGGAATATTTCAACTCGCAACCGACCTGAATAACGTTTTAGATCAACCGAGTCGGGTTGTATCAATTTTCGGGTGAGAATCGGTCGGGTTTGAGTTTCTCGATATCGCCGGATTTCGGTCGAAATCTGGCTGGATCTTGCCAGATCTGGCCGAATCTCCTCAGATCTGGCCAAATCTAACGTGCTTTGGCTGATAACTCGTTGGATCTATGGAAATATGGCTGAAATTTGGCCGAGTTAGAGTCGGGCTTACCAAATTTTGGCCGAGTTTGAATAGATCTAGGCTAGCTTCGCCTGATTTAAGCATATCTGAGTGAGGATTTAAGTAGATCTGAGTAAGGGAAGGCCAAATGTGGCTGGATCAGAGCTGAGAAGCGCCAGATCATCGCTGGATTTCAGCCTTCTTTGAGGTTTTGTCGGGTGGGTTAGGTAGCTCGGGCTTTTAAGGACGAAACCCACCACTCGACCCGTTGGAGTCGTGTTCTGAAGGTTAGGACCCGTCATCGACTTGTCGGAGGTGTCAGTCTGGTCGTGACGGGTCGGTTTCGGTTGGGTTGGTCAGTTCCGGTGGGTTCTCGGTTTGCCTGGACAGCCCTAATCACACCAAATGATGGATAGGTGTAACAACGGATCCTAAATGTCCTTGCGTAATCTCCATACATATTCCTATATGGAAATATTATGCGCACCACAAACCAAGGCCATACTACGCGATATCCATCTTCCCGTGATGGGAAGATGTCCCAAAGATCTTAATGACATTAACTTCACCTCCTCCCTATAAGGAAAACCCCTTTACTCTCGAGATTTAGGTCTACTCCACGCCACTATATAAGTAGCAGGCTCTCTCCTCCTCAAGGTATGTAGAAAATCTCTAGCACTTTCACTATAGAGTTCTTAGAGATTTCTCACTCACTAACTTAACCTTCGGAGGGTCTTTAGCCGGCATCCCACTGGTGCTCTTTGTTTAGTTCTTGGTTTCTTGTTCTTCAGGTACTCATTGGAGTGTTTGAGGACGATCAGTTCATTAATGATTATTGTACATCATCAAAAACCAAAACAATTCTTTGTTAAGACCCATCTATCTATCTATATATATATATATATATATATATATATATATATATATATATATATATATATATATATTAATAGGTAAAATTGAGAGAAAATTCATGGACTTTAATTAGAGTAATTTTGCGCCACGCGTCTCATCTAATTGAATTTTTAAAATTTTTGTCCAAGTGAGTTAATTTTGTGTAAAAATTGGATTTTAATTAGAGTTTAATTTTGCACCGTATGTCCCATCTAATCTAACATTTTAAAAATTTTATGCCAAGGGAGTTAATTCAGTGTTAAAAATGAGAAGTCCAATATAAATAAACTTAGTAAATATATATATAACCAAAACTTAGAGAAAATTTGCTTAGAATTAAAATTAGATTTTGCATTTGTTAGCTTTTCATACAAATTAAATTGTTTAGATTTTTGCTGTTTTTTTTCCTGAACTAATGAGTGTATTTTATTTTTATATAGTTTCTATTTATATATTTTGTATCTGAAGATCTTGAACGTAACAATCTGTAATTGAGCTAAACGATCTCATGCACCTATCCGTATTCAATTTAGGAGATACTATTGAACCAATTTATTCTTTTATTTTGTGTTGTATTTAATAGAATTTCACAGACAGTGATAATGAATTAATATTGCCTAGGAGTACGTCACTGGCTCAAGGTTAGAATGGAGGAAGGAGTTGCCAAGTAGTTGTAGGTCCAAGAATCAACTTTGAATTCCATATGTGAAGGTCTAAAGTAGACTAGGTTTAGAGTTGGATATGTTCTTGGGAAGGTGCGAAACACCCAAGAATGCCCAACTGTAACTGATCTTCACTTTTAATATTGAATTATATTTAAATGATTTTTACTATGAAGGTCCTAATAATCGCTCATTTACAAGCCTAAACCCTAAAACAAATTTGGAAAATAAATATACAATGAAGACGATAAAGAAATAAAGCATGTAAAGAAAGTAACTTTGTGGTCGTTGGTGTTGTTCTTGGATTTCAGCCATGCTTGACATTGCCCCACCCCCCCCCCCCCCCAACTGTCAAGTGGTTTTCACTCGATGGAGCGTGTTTGGCATAAAATGCAAAAAATGCGACATGTGTGCAATGCTAGGGGGAGGTGTGTGCTAGTGAACTTCCTTAATTACACTCATTTTTAGGAGTAGCCACTAACCCTTGGAATTCTAAGGAGTGATTGGTCACCTAAGTATAATTAATTTTATTTCCTAATTTAACTAAGAAAATCCTAAGGCTCCTAAGCTAAAATAGAAAATAACAAAATGTTTCGAACTAGAAGAAATAGATCTAAAAACTCAATTACATGTGGGGAAAGTGTTAGGCACCCCACAACACCTATTCAAAAGGATAGTAACTTGTTTCAAATTTAATCTCAAATATCACCATTTTAAATAGAGACTAAAATATTTGACATTTGGCTTTAAAAGAAAGGATGTTATGCATATGCATATGTAATAAAATGAAGCAAAACTATCCTAGGATGACATGTGAATTCATGATGTGTATAGGAATCTATCTTAAGATGACATGTGAATGCATAACATGTATAATCTACCCTAGGGAAATGTGTATGCATGTACATGTGAACAATTTATTTAGAAATCAAGATCAAAAGGGTATAGCTAAACGTGTGATTGTATGGCATTTACTAGGAAAGTAAATTGCATAGGGAATTTAAGTGAGACTTACTTCACTCCATAATATAGCTGAGCATACAAAATGCAATTTCATAATTCGTTTTCACCAACATGTTTTATATCATGCAAAGGGACACAAAGAAATAACAAGAACACAAAGGTTAAATGTATATAAAATATGAGAATAATGTCAGTTGATGATTTATTATTTTTAAATGATAATTTTTTTATTTTGGCACAAAATGAGATTGAAAATGCATTTTTGTTGCCTAAAGGGCCTTTGTGCAAATTTTGTAAATTTTAGAAGTCAAAAAGTATTTTTGTGAAAATTGTATGGTCAAAATGTGATTTTGGGAAGATTGGATTAAGATATAATATTGAAATTTTTAGGGTTGAAAAGGTATTTTGGAAAATTTTAGGGGTCAATTTGATATTTGGACAAGTTAAGAGGTTGATTTCTTAAGAAAGTTTAGGGGTTTGATGATAATCTTGAGAAATGTTTATATTGGTAGGTCCGCAGGTTGGGCTTTGACTTTGTTGGTTTTGAGTGAATATGATGTATGGGCTGGTTTGGGCCTATGTTGTAAATGGACTTGCCAAAGAACAAAATTAAGCTTACTAGTTTTTATTGGTGTGGGCCAGAAAATCTTTGGAAATCTGATGGATTGTATTTAGATTGAGCCTAAGGAATTAATGCACGTGTGCTGGGTTTGATGTTTAGGTATAAAAGGAATATGAATTTTTTGCAGTTGTCTTTGGAGTTTGAGAAGGCTATTTGCACTGTTTTTGTAGCTTTGGAGGGGCTGGAAATAACTGTTGTATGGGATTTCAGGTAGAGGTTGAAGATGAGAACCAAAAGAAGAGGGGGAAGGCCTTGGGGACAAAGGATATATGTTTGGGATTGTGCCTCCTAAGGGGCTGATGATTGTTGTTGAATAAGGGAAAGTGATGGTTTATATACGAAGAGTCTAGGTTTTAGGGATGATGGATAAAAATGGGTGACACCACTCGTGAATAATAATTGGTGACACTATATGAGTAATGTCACCTTATGAGGTCATGAGAATTTTCTATCACATGTTACATCAGTGAATTTTCTTGATTCACTTGTGCAATGGATTAAACTTTAAAAGTGAATAATTGATTCTCAATAAATCTTGACATGACCATTAATTAAAAAAAATTAATTATAATTATAAATAAATTTGATAAAATAAATGGACCAAATATGACAGAGTAATTGAACTTGAATAAAAATGGGACATGTAATTTATAAAAATCAATTAAATTTTTTAATCAATTTGATACTCAAACCTTCCTAGCATACTCAATAAAAGAGACACAGATGGTATGTTTAGTACCAATTTTTCATGAAAATCACACTAAAATTTTAGCACACATTTCATACAAACTTAGAATTGGCATGTTCCGATAAATCATTTGGGTCTAAGACATTGAACAATCTTTTCCTCACCAATGGGTCTGATTGAAGAGATCGGAGGCCCCAAAAGAACGTTCAAACTTCTAAAAAGAATAAGCGAGAATTACTTTCCTTCCCCGGGAAAAAGTTAGAAGAATACTTTATTTGGAACTTGGTAAGAGAGAATATACAGGCCAAACTAGGTCTGGGATTTTTAGGACCATCTTCTATAACCTTTTACTTTAAAATCCAGGCCAAACTAGGTTTGAGATTTTAGGATCCATAACTGTAGGCCATCGGATGTAAAGTAAAAACTGTTAATTATGCTATTACTGGTTAAATCTGAGTGTTTACAAGCCACCACACAACTGTGTAAGAAAAAAACCATCAGATGTCAAAGCATTCAGAAAAATAGTTTATAACGACTCAAAGAATCTACTACTCTGTTGGACGGAATTCATATCGAAGCTCGTCAGTATCTCCACGAGTACAAGAGTTTCAATGCTGCACCAGTGAAAGCAAAGCCTCAAAGATGTGTTAAGTGGAAGCCACCCGATATGGACAATTTTAAGACGAACTTTGATGGAATTTTTTTTTCAGATACTAAAGAAGCTGGTATTAGTGTGGTCATTAGAAACTCCAAGAGTGAGGTTATGGCTTCCCCATCAGAAAAAATTCTAAACCCTTCATCTATTGCTTTACTAAAATTGTTGGCTGCTAGACGTGCTACTCTTTTCATCAGTAAAGTTGGGTTGGATAATCCTATTCTTAAGGTGATTCAGAGGTAATCATTAATACCTAAAAAAATGGAGATTGTATAATTCAGCTTTGGAATTTACTAAAGGATACTATGTCACTCATTAGTTCACTTCAGAGTTGGTCTCTCTCTCATAGTGTTAGACAGGGTAATTATGTTGTAAATGCCTTGACTAAGAGAGCTAGGTTGTCATTTCCGCTTTTAGTTTGAATAAAGTCTGTTCCTCCAAACATTGTTGAATTTGTTCGTGCTGATTTACCACCTACTTGAACAATATATTGATGGACTTTTCTCTCAAAAGATAAAGGATAATAGTTTATAAAACATGCTGTGAGTTTCAAGTTCCATATTCGAGCTTCTTGTAACAAGAAGAAATCAATCTGATCGGCACACCAAAAAGTTCACCATGCATGATAAGCAGCTACATCCAGTGACAGAATAGGAATTTTTTATTTTTTTGATAGGTACAAAATAGGAATTTTTAAGAAAGAAAGGGAAATATTTTCACATTTAATCACAATTTCTAGTTTGGCTTGGAAATAAGACCAAAAATATTAGTCTCTAGTTTATGAATCTTACAAGTGGAACCTTTAACTAAAATTGGGGTGGAAAAATGAGAAATTTGGGCATTTTTGCACCGATTGGGATTGGCAGTTTCCGTAAGGCTTAATAGTGATGAGGTTTCTATACTTGACTATTAATGATAATATATAATTTATATTACTTAAAAAGATGGACAGATTTATGAAGAATCCTCTTGGAGGTGAGGCCTAGTAAAAATTCATCACTGCCAGCATGAAGAATCGGTACCATGTAGAACAGTTGCCTTGCCTTAAAATTGTTCCTCACAGGGCCATGGTCTTTTAGGCAGTCTGGACATTTCCCTGAGTCTGAGCATGAGATTTGGCAATCCCTTCTTTCCATCCTCTCTGACGAGCTCTGAGCTCCCACATTGCAGTTAGTTTCTTTTGAGCCACTAATGCAGCTTCAGATTTTTCCCTTGCTTCCTCGCATGTTTCCATGCCTGAATTGCACTTGTCTGCCTCCTTTTGATACTGGGACGTGATTTTCTTTGCCTCAAGCAGAGCCATGTCAGCACGCTGCTCATTTTCCAAAGATGTGGCTTCCCGTAGCTTCAGTTCCTCTGTCAATAGCTCTGCAAAATTCTTTTCAGTGTCTTCACTCACCTCTGGGTCATGCTTTGCACAATCTGCATTATATACACCAATCCAACAAAAAGAAAGCAGTTTTGGTTACCAAAAGAACTGAGATTCAAAAAAACAAATCCTCATTATCATCCTTCAAGTACATCATTTGCTTTATACTGCCAGTTGATTTCTGATGACCAAATAAGTTCAAAGAAAAAGAAAATAGTCAAATCCAGTGTATTTCATGCCAGTAACCAGCAGACTTCACATCACAAGTAAACATAAAGTAAGGTTTATTATCAGTATGGTTCCAACGGGATACTAGTACAACAACAAAATATTAGTCCTAAAACTTCGGGGCCAGCTACATATCATCAACAGAACAGTTGGGGGTTGACCACATGTATTCTTCTTTGTCTTTCTATTATGTCCAAAATCATACTTTCTATAACTACTTCCTTCTGATGCATAAATGGGAATCTTACCCTGTCAATTTTTTCTATTACTACTTCCTTAATTAAGATGTCCCATTTTACTACTTCAATCAGTATTCTTTGTTATTTATTTATTTATTTTTTTTTTGATAAATAAGAATGATATATATATACGAAAGGCTACTCTATGGCGTTCACTCTATGATGACTGTTTTTTATCATCAAGCTAAGACACCAATTAGTATTATTAGTGGTGCAAGAAAATATATATATATTTTTAAATACTCATGAATTTTAATGCCTTAATTATTACCCAGTATATATTCTGTTGTCTTCACATACAAAAAACTGTGGGCGGTCCACCTCAGTTTCCACATTAAAATACAAACTATTTAACCTCACTAAAACAGCAAATAGAGTATAAGAGGACTGCACCAGCCACCAGATCTGGAAGGTCAAATTAAATAAATTTTAGGTCATAAATCCATCCTTTAAGGTGGCTCAACACCATGGAAACAAGAAAAATGAATACAAAAAAACAAAAAAAGTGGGACACTACCAAAAACCATAATGAATAAATGATAATATTATTGTCTATTTCACTTTTCAATACAACAACAACAACATAAGCCACGGTCCCAATGAAAACTTATTACTTTTTGTCAACTTCTTCTAATGTTACCACATAAGCTTTTGAAAGTCCATTTTTTCCACACTATCATTCTAAGAGTCATGAATAGTGCTAAACCATGCTAGTTTAAACTAATTAGAACTCATTTTCTTTTGGATAAAGCAACCAAATACTAAACAAATTCATATTAAATTAGATTTTGTCTACTCCAATTAAAATCTACTTAAATTAGGTAGTTATTTTCTACAACAACAACAAACGAAGCCTTAGCTCCAAAATTTTGGGGTTGGCTATGGATACCCAAAAGATTAGTTAGCACATGTATTCTTTCTCCATTCTACTCTATTAAAGTCATACTCTCTAATACTCCCTTAATTGACAGGTAAGTTATTTTCTACAAAATCTCTAATTTGATTTTTAATTTATTAACATTTGTTAAATAAATATGTAGCATCTATAAACCTTTTTTGTTTAGTTTTCTATGCCTTCTATGGGTTAGCGACTAGGATAATATTCTATATATGTGACTAGATACCATAAAATTCAATGTAATTATAAAACATATCCAATAAGAAATGTTTTTAAAATTAAAAAGATTTAATATCTATGAGAGGTGGCCAAATTCACCCCAACACAAATTTGAATTAACTTTAGAGTGTTGAAGTAAATATTAGAAAGAGATTGTTACTCCAATTGAAATCATGTCAAAAGCCAATAAAAAACTAAAACTTGATAAACCTCTCAACATCCCTTTATAGTTAACAGGGGGAGGATTTGTATCTCAGTGTTCAAAATTTGAATTAAAATTGATAAAGAGAGTACAACCAAAATTATTTCAGAATTTATTATTTCAAAATTTCCTCCATATTTCATTTCTGAATTTTGACTTATGGTTCTTTTTGAATTTTAAATTTAGCTGTAACTGTTGAGGATTTTATGGAATTTAATTGTGCTTTAATATAACCCAGAAGCCTATAAAAAAGAGGATCTAGGAATGGTTCAAAGCATTGCTATTGAAATAAGCATTTTTCTAATTAGAGATATTCTCTAAGCTTGGTGGTGAAGCCTAGGATTTTATGTAGATTCTAGTGGGGAAGTCAAGGATTTGTTATTCTCTTGTTTTCCCTTTTATTTCCAACTTCACAATTGTCTTGCATCAAATTGTCAGTGAACTACATTGTCACCCAAATCCATCAAACTCATTAACAAGTCAAAGTTGTTGGAATCTTAAACCACTCAACCTACCCATAACCCACAAAATACCAGTAAACTCATAATATTAATCATAACTCAAAGCAAGAAAAAAGAAAAAAAAGAAAGAGAAAAGGTTGCCACCCTCACGGATCAGTGACGAAAGCCACCGTAAACAACCCCCAAGCCTCTAAACAACTCCAAACCACCATGAACTTAGCCCTGTGAACCCACAAACATACCCCACAACCATTGACTCTCAATTTCCAATCCGAACCCACTACCCTTCCAGTCATCCAAATTTATCACAATCCGTCAAGTCATTGCCCTCAACCAGTGGCCTCTATAGCATGTCCTAAAACCAACATCACACTGACTTGAATGCTACTGACTCTTGTGCTACCACACTCACCCACTTGACCCCACAACCAAACCACTACAGAAAACTCAACTCATCGATATATGATCAAGCAAAGGTCATGCTGGAACTTCATTTAATTGCCGCTAGAGCCAAGTGGTGTGGTTGTCTTTGATCACCAGCCATGCCGATTCCCTTCCCCAGATGCAACTCCCCTTGCTCGATCCATACCAGTCAACAACAAACACATTGACAAAGTTCAACTGCAAAGATGCCCGCGATCATTACCATGCTGACCCTCATCTCTGAACAACTTTCTTTTGGTAAAACTGAGAAGCCCTCTATGACATTTATTTTGATCTACTTGGCTGTCGTATCTTTTTTTTTTTTTAAAAATGAAAAATATACAAATAAATAAAGCCCACTAGCATTTTTCTATAGTCCAGACTCAAGACACAGCCTAACCGTGTGATCCATGGCAACACATGCCAAGAATTAGCCTAGCTTATGTCACAAGCCAAATCTTATTTCAATTTGTTGAAGTTTATTATATCAATGTACAATGGTAATTTTAGAGGCGCCTGTGATGGTCGTCAAGACCCATGGATCTTCATTAATTGGTTATATGACATGGACTAATTCTTTAATCAAATAGGTTTATCAGATAATAAGAATATTAGATTTGCCAAGATGAAACTGATAGGTAGAATTAGGGACTATTGTTATGGTATTAAGAACTGTCACCTCGGAAAGGACAAGCCTATCATAACTGTTGGGAAGAAATAAAAGAAAAAATTCATAGAGAAATATGTTCCATAGTCCTATCAAAAAGAAAATTTAATTTTTATTATTGATAACTTACACGCACCTAATGGGTCTTGAACCCATGGCCTCTACTCCACCTAAAATTATAAGGAGAGGAGATACCAATAACAGCCCCTATCAAAGGAAATATCTTTCCAGATCCAAATAAACAATCCAAGACAAGAAGAAAAAAAAAACTGCTACTGGCTATGTGGTGCATTGGAAACAGACAAGATGAATGTTTGTACAGTTTCTAGTCCTACTCCTTAGCCTACTCTAGTATCAATGGAAGCCATACTGAAGTCATCTGAGACTTGTCCACATAATCAAGCTAATGGCTTATCCCAATGGCTCATCCCTGCAATCAAACCACAATTTCACAGACAGGAGACACAGGAGACAATGGCGTTGATAATGAAACCCTGGTTATAAGGGAACCTCATATACCACCTGTACTAAAAAAGTAATACAAGTGCTAACAAACATAGACTAATTACTGCCAAAACCATGTGTGTTAGACACAACATGGCATGTTGGAGAGTCACTAATTGAAGTGGAGATTTTTCAACGAGTGCCAAGAATTAGAGGGTGCACATATTATTAAAATTGAGTTTGATGCACCTGTTACTCATCAACCTTCTAAGGTGCACAAAGTGAAAATGTCTAAAATGATGGGGTTTCCTAGGGATGAACTATCAATATTAATTCCACCAATAGATTTTATCATTCAAATGCATTTAATAATGTGGTCGAGCACAAGGCTTCTCACCCCTTAGTGATGCCAAAAGTGCTTCAAGAGTTGTTGCAGTGTCAAGCACCATTATCTTATCCTAAAATACATCAAAACATGAGGACAAATTTTCTCCAACCATGGGAGAATGATGGAAGGAGCACAATCAAATTATTTCTGGTTTTCTTCCAAATTTTATTTTTGAATTTTGAACTATATTTCCTGTTAAGGATTTTATGGGATGCAATTGTGACTTAATGTAATCCTTGAATCCTATTAAAAAGAGCCTCCAAGAATAGTTTGAAGCAGTAATTGGAATAATAAATTTCCTGCTTAAAGAAGTTTCTCTAAGCTTAGTGGTGATTCCAAGAACCCTTAAATGTTCAGGCCTAGGGTTTCAAACAGATTCTAGGTGATGAAGCCTAAGATTTGTCCCCTCTCTTTTGTTTCCCTTTTATTTCGTATTTTGCAATTCCTTCCTACACCAAGACCCCTATTAAGTACCTTCTATGTTTAGAGGTGTAAGTTGTAAAGGAAATTTGAAAGGAACACAACCAAAAACTAGACAAAGTTCACCTGAATAGAATAATGTACAAGCCAAAATAGTGATCCATCACAAAGAGAACTGCACACTGTCTAATTGCAAGGAGTAACAACATATTCTCCATTCCTACTTCCATGCAAATGTGTGTACTACTCAATATTAAGGCAAAAGTAAGTTTCTTTCAGGTTTCATATACCAAATAAATTTACAACAGGAACAATATTAAAGAAAAAGTATTGGTCCCCAGTTGTATACATCCTGTATTCAATAAAAATCATTATTTATCAAAAAAAATATTAAGGAAAAAGTAATTTCTTTGGATTTCATATACCAAATCGACCTAAAACATACTGAACGGTTAATTCATGTGACGGAAACTAACCTGCAAAGGAACCATTGCCCAATCCTGCATAAGTACAGGAAAAGAAACTGATATAAGTATTATGTTTGATTATCAGAACTACCAGAAGGTAGGAGCAGAATATCAAACATCATATAATCCAGCAAAGCAAGTGGAGTATTATTCACAACAAGCAAATGAGCAAAGAAATTGAGGGAGTGTTCTATCATTGCAAAGAAAGAACGACAGCCTATCAGGAAACCCCACCTAACACACTCTTTACTTAAAACTTTCAATAAGTAATACTAATTCTCCCCCTATCTTCATTAGAATTCACTGGTCTGTGTTCTTCATAGAATCATATTCATAGGCACTAAAATCATATTATTCAACAAACAAAACAATAAACATAAAAGAAACAAGAGACAAGAAAAAAGATCCTTGAAAAGTTGAAATTAAACTAAATATCTGAAAACACCAGTCCAATGTTCATATCATGCACTTAAATACAAATTCATCCGTACCAATTCAGCATAGATCTGAAGCCAATTGGACACCATGGAAGACAGATTCACAAAAGAAAGCTAATAAAGCAGCACATATTAGTTACTTTTAACATGTCTGGCTGAGTGGCATGGCATATATAATATAACTAAAAACTAAAACCAACCCAGATAAATTATCCAACATACATGAAACCAAAAGAGAAAGAGAAAAAAAACCCAATAATCGAAACAGTGCACCCATCAACACACGAGATCTACAAGATCAAACAATAAAAAAGGAAACATATTTAAGCAGATCTGAGAAACAACATTAAAAAAGAATCTTAGTACCTTCGGGGATAGAGAGAAGGGGCTGAGAGGAACAGTCACATTGGCAAGGTGGGCAAGAGTAAGAGGCGGAGGAGGAATGGCTCACGGCGGCTAAGCCTTCCATGAAGTGCCAATAGAGCGGTGGACCCAATATGTAACCGGCTATACAGAGACCCACCACTCCTAACCCAACCTTCAACACTAATGGATTATTCATTCCCATTTTTATTGATTTTCTTCTCAGCTAATCCAACCAGAAATATGAATGAAAAAGAGAGAGAGAGATGGGTATGTGAAGAAGAAGTAGTAGTAGTAGTCGGTAGCGTAAATCAGCTTGACTTTTCTCCTCTTCTTTCAGCTATTCCCAGTTCCCACCTTTAACCTTCTTTTACATTTACCAATTACCATTTTTTATTTATTTATTTTATTTGCTCTTTAAATAAAATATAAATAAAAACTCTGTTTCAAAGTTCCAACATTCAACGGCTTTGAGATTGAGAGCTGTAAATCTGTAGTGGGATGTGTTCGTATACGGCGTAGTATACGTTTATATATAGTGTTACCTTGTATTTCTCCTTTTTTTTTTTTTTTTTTTTATAAGATATAAATTTTATTCTAACTGTGAAGTTACCATCGTACTAAGAGTGTGCGGTGATCTCTTTTTTTATTTTTCATTGTGTAATTATTTTGACAAAACAATGATAACCTATTTTAAACTTCCAATTTTGGTATGCACACACAGTGTATTTTATTAGATTTTTTTAATTATCTTTTGGGATGGTAAGTTGTGAATTGTGAAATGTGATTGATAAATAATCATATTTCTATAAACTCATCATTAACACTATTTTTACTTTTCATCACAACTTTTATTTGCGTAGAGTCCCGATTTGGATTTTATATAATTCAGATTTCATAGCGATACTAAAGATTTTGTTTTATAAAATAAAATTTTTAAAAAGATACTTATTTTGGGCCTCCAGTAGAGCCCAAAGGCCCCAAACTAATTTTTATTTTATTTTATTTTAAAAAGAGTAATATATAGATTAGCCTAGCAGCCCTAACCCAAGTTGATTAAAAAAAACACATTAAAATAATGCTTAAAAAAAAACTTGAGTCTCACGCCACCTTAATGGCTTAACTTAATTAACACAATCACATAAGACATAAGAGACTAGAGTGTAGAGTGTAGAGAGCAAGTGCCAGAAACTTATGGTCTGTTTGGAAGTTTATGGCCTGTTTGTAAGTTTAAAAAATGAGGGGGAGTAGAGTAAAGGGAGGGAGAGTAATTCAATTGTCCTGTTTGGAAGTTTTTTAAAAAAGGAGGGAGAGGGGTTTGGAGGGATTTGGAGGGGTTTCAATTACCTCTAACTCCTCATTTTTAATTCCCTCAAATTGGAGAGATTTGAAGAGAGAGTAGAATAGATAAATTATTGGCCAAATGAATTCCTCAATTTACCCTTTCTAATTAACAAAATTACAAACTGAATAATTTTTGTTTGTTTCTTGAGAAAATTTAACACTACAAATAACAAATCTTCCCAGTGCTTTCTTACAAACCAAATACAATTTCTACTAAATTTGACACAGACAGAGAGAGAGAGAGAGACTTACCTCTCTCTTCAAACTTTCTTCTCTGGCGCTATAAGCTCCACTAGTCTGAATGTTCTTAGTGAAGATCTTCGTGTCGTCTTCTTTAACAACGACTCCAGGCACAAAGCTCCGCGCCGAAGCTGTGGGACCTGCCAGACCGATCCCCTGGGCCCCACCATCTGTGCCATCCGAATTCTCGATCTTAAACATGGCATAGGAGCTCAGATTCTCCATCTTGATCTTCGTGTTGCCAGAGCCTCCACTCACGTTGGCAGTGTCAAGGCGAGCTGTGGTGAAGGTGCGAATGGAGGAGTCGTCTTCATCGGAGTCTTCGGCGTTTGCAGCTTCGGGGGCTTCCTCGTTTGAGTCTGAGTCGGCACCACCACCACGGCCGAAGATGCTCTCGAGGTTGTCGTCAAAATCAATGTTTGCTTCCTCATCATCTTCTTCATCCGTCTCAAACCCATAGGGAATTGAAGCCCAGCTTTCTGTGATCGAGAAACAGACTTTGAGGACTTTGGTTTGCTTTGGCCACCCTTCGTTGAACCTCCTGTGCAACTCATGGTTTTTTTTGGGTTTTGAATTTATTTTTATTTTTATTTTTATTATAATTTTTTTTAGGAAATAAAAATTATTTTATAATAGTTAATATTAGTTTTATACTTTTATTAGTGGTATTTGATGGAATGAGAATGTTGATTAAATAATTATTTAGTCTAACAAATTAATTACAGACCAATATTGCAAGTTTATTTTCAAATATGGGTAAATTTGTCTATTTAAATCATTTCCTCTCCTCTCCCTCCTAATTTTTAAAACATCCAAATAATGGGAAGGGCTAATTACTCTCTTCCCCTTTACTAATTTTAAAAACATCCAAATAAGGTGGAGGATAACCATTCCCCTCTACTCTCCTCCCCACTACTCTCCACTACTTTCCTCCTTCTCTAAACTTCTAAACAGACCATTAGAGAAGGAGGAGAGTAGAGGGGAGGAGAGTAGTGGAGAGTAGAGTAGAGGGGAATGGTTATCCTCCACCTTATTTGGATGTTTTTAAAATTAGTAAGGGAGAAGGGAGTAATTAGCCATTCTTCTTATTTGGATGTTTTAAAAATTATGATAGAAATAAGAGGAAATAATTTAAATAGACAAATTTATCCCCTATTTGCAACATTGACCTATTATTAATTTGTTAAATTAAATAATTATTTAATCAATTTTCTCATTCCACCGCCCTAAAAAAAAAAATCTCATTCCATCAAATACCACTAACATAAAAAATAAAAAATAAAAAATAAAAAATAAAAAATAAAAGAAATCTCAATTATCCTAAAATAAACAAAATTTTTTACCTGAACGATGCGAATGTTGGTGGCAGAGCAAGATTATTAAAGAATCTGTTGTGATCGTTAGGAAATCCATTTCCACCTGAAACGTCACCGTTATTTTGTGTGTGGGGAAAGAAGTGAGACCCAGTCGAAGTCAGTGAGTTGTGTGAGAAAATGGCGTTGGAAATCCCAGAAGATCTAATAAAACGAGTCCAGATCTCGCTTCGCAGAGAAGCCAATCTAGCTTCGTACAACCCAGACGACACGTCGCTTCCAAACCTCCCTTCACTCCAACAAACCCTATCCCAACTCGATCCCTCGCCGCCTTACCTTCGCTGCAAGCACTGCAAAGCTCGACTCCTCCGAGGTATCCAATCCTTAATCTGCGTCTTCTGTGGCCGACACCACCACCTCGATCCCATTCCCGACCCCCTCGTTTTCCGCAACACCTTCGCTTGCCGCTGGTTCCTCGATTCCTTAGACCTCGATGGATCGGTACGTCTCTGTTTCTATCTATCTATCTATCTATACGTATTCTTGTTTAATTACAATGTTCATAGAGCACAATGCGAATAATGCAAACATGAGCACAGTTTCCAAATTGGTAATGGGAATATTAAGGTTTTGTTAATGGTATTTTGCATTTTATTTAATTGCTTATTTTTATCGTTAACTTTGATAGTTTTATGTATGTATGTATGTATTATTCTGATTGCAGGAGATGGGGAAAGTTCTATTTGTTAAATTTGGTTTTTAGGGTAATACCTAGGTACTGTTCCTTTAGGGCTGTAATTTATTATTATTATTTTTTTAAATTAAATTAAATTTAACAATGTGGCCGTGTTAATCAATTTAGATATCTGGCTTTGTTAATCATGAACTTTGGTAGTTGTGTGTATTGTTCTGATTGCAGTAGATGGGGGACAAGTTTTATATGTTTAAATTTTGTAAGATTTAAGGTATACTAATCTAATAGGGAAAAACTTATGTACGGTTCCTTAGATGTTGTACTTTAGGTTCTCTAATTAAATTCAACACTGTGGCCGTATTAATCAATGCGGAACATCTTTTTGTACAGAAAATTAAATTCAGCATTGTGGTTTATTGGTTAAATTTAATTGGGGTACGGAAGGTACAATGCATAAAGAATTGCACCTAAGTTTTTTGCATGAAGGGTCTATTGAGAAATGAGTATACTCTTTTTGTCAGGAGACAGTGGGTCCATCCATTAGAGCAAATGAATCAAACAGAGGACAAAGTGCAGCAAAAGACGAGTTTCCCTTGTCTGATTTGTTAGATTTAGAAATAAGATGGTCTGCTGAGTCTGAGAAAGTTGGGACTAGCTATGTCTTAAATGAGACACCAATTCAAGGCAAAAATGTCTTAAATTTGGCTGAAGTTGATCTTGACAACTTTTTTGATGATGGAAAGAGAGATGTGGCTTCTAGTTCATCTCAAGTTTCGAACAAACAAATTGGGAGTACAGAAAGTGAGGATTTTCAAGTTTCCGCAAATCTTAATTTGTTCGAGAATGTTCAGCCGTCTGAGGCAGCTACAAGGTCTATGGAAAGCAAGAGTGGTGACTCTTTTTCTGGTTGGGAGGCAAACTTCCAGTCTGCTAATTCAGGAACATATCGTGAAGAAACCAAACCATTTGACCCTTTCGTGGGTTCTGCAGGTGATTTATCTGCTCATATGGGGGCAGTTTTTGGAACCAGAAAAGATGCTACTGATGGAAAAGGAGATGATAATACGCTTCCATCAGCATCCATGAATAATGACTTGTTTCAAGATGATTTATGGACCAATTCCAGCTCAGGGATAATTGGCCAGACTGAGAGGGTTGAAATGACTGCAAACATTAAGGATGGTGTAATAGCAGAGAATGCAAATATTTCTTCCTTGATGAATGTTGATTGGCTACAAGTTGATCCATTGCAAAGCAACAACAAGAAAGCTCCTGATGTTAAGACCACCAAAGAAGATGATGATCCATTTGATGCATGGAATGATTTTACAAGCTCAACTAGTTCACAAGATCCTTTTCATGGTTCTTTGAAACAAACTGTTAATAAGGCGACACCTTCTGCAGAACAGACATCAGAAATAAATTTGTTCGGCTCAGTAAACAACTCACAAGATATCGATTTTGGTAGCTTTTCACAACAAGATTTATTTTCAGGAGCACATAGCAATCAACATGGTTCTCCAGAAGTGCACAATAATCCATCAGAGTCTTTTATTTCTGACAGGTTTGTATACATGGGATGTCAATTTGCTTTTGATGGAATTGAATTCAATCTTTTGGGTTTTGAAGTATCCTACTAAACTGTAATTTAATGCTTATCTAGCATCCCTTAGAGAGGTGGTTTTCAGGTCATATAGATCATAATAGAAGTTGCAATTTTATTTATTGCTAAATGTTTTTATATATATATATATATATACATGTATGTATGTATGTATGTATATATATTAAAATACAATAAAGAATTGAGTGAAACAATTCAAAAAAAAAAGAAAAGAAAAATTAGTTAAAGTCTTAAAAACGTTGTAATACATGTAAAGCCTTGAAATAGGAACCTAAGGCACTTTCTCACTCAGCAAAATTAGTTAAATACTAACCAATGGTTATCATCTTGTGGGTTATCTATCTGTTAATGCCCCATCAGCCATTTTCAACTTACATTTTGGAGTGGGAGCTGGTATGGGGCCCAGAAAGACATAATTGAAAACAGAAGGCCGAGACTGGGGGTGGGGAATGGGAGTTGGAATAATGGAATAGCATGGGCTTCTTTCATATTTTATTGCTGATGATATATGTTAATGTTTTGCTGGTGAAGGGGGACTCAGGGAGAAAATCCAAGTGTTGAGGCCCTTGAGGGCTTTTTATAACATATGTCTACTTAATTTATGGTTTTGAGGAGGTTTCCTGCTGTTAATTTAGTGATTGAATTTGTTACAGTTGGCTAGATAGTTGAGCTTGCTTCCATAATCAGAATTGAGTCTAGGATCTTGTCCTCTCTCATCTTGATACCTCAGTAAAATCCTCTCAATGCAAAGTTAGCATTGGATTTTGTGGTTGGGACAGTGGAAAAGAAGACTAGCTGATTGGAAGCATGTTAGTACTGAAGGAGTATATTCCATCTCATTCTTTATTGTGATGTCTTTGTGATCTTCTTTTAAAGCAAAGTTGGTGTGAAATATTGATCTAGAGAGAGTGGAAAGAAGCCTGCATGGTTTTAGAGAATGTATTTGCTTGAAGGAGGAAACTTGGTGATGATAAGAGCTCATTTGCATGTGTTTCAATTTATTCATGTTGTCTTTTAAGACTTAGTCCTCAGTGACTTATAAGGTGTGTTCACTACAGAGGGCTTGATATTGTAGTCATCACCCACTATGGCTCGATATTAGGCAACGTTCTTTTGGAAAGGGAAAAAAAAAAAAACTTTGGTTTGAAAAGAAGTTCTGGTCTAAAAAAATGAGGAGTCGTCTCTATCTGGGGTTGTGGAGTTTTGAGAGAAGCAAATGATCCTTTTTCCACAAGGGTTGCAGTTGGGATAGATTTTGAGAATAAGGGTTTTTCTTTTTTGATAATTAAAGATTTGCATTGATTAAAAAACAATATAACAAGGGAATTAGAGGGACAGTTGTAGCATACCAGCTATATAGTCAACTGCCAACTCTTGGTCACTCACATATGCAATAATCCAAAAATCTACAATGCAAGGTCTACTCTCATCTAAAGACACCCAATAAAACAAAACTTGAACAACATTTTGATTTAATCTTCACAATTGGTGCCTCTTCCCCCTCAAATGACCCTCAAATGAAAATAAGTGTTAATTTTTTGAGAGGGTTGTGATTCTGAGGGTGGGGTCCTTAGATTTGCAAGGTATTTCAGCAATTAAGGAGGATTTGGTGGAGGCAAGGAGATGCTAAGTCATTCAATAACCTGGTTGAGATTTATACATGTATATGCATATGAATTAGTTTGAGATCTAAATTATGCTAAAGAAATATGCTGGACAATAGTTATGTGCAAACTGGTTATGATATAAATATTTTCCTGTATAAAATTAGAATAAATTTATAAGTTCTTCTTCCTTTTTTTTATTGTATTTTTTTAATGTTATTTTAGTCTAGTTTTAACTTTTAATTGATTAGTTAATTGACTTATTTTGTTGGGAGAGGGGTTTGAGGTGGAAAGTAAAGGTTGTGGAGAGCTATAAGGGTTACATTTGTTCCATATTACAGCTTGCATGCTTAACTATTTGTTTTTGTTTTTGTTTTTGTTTTTTGTTTTGTTTTGGGTTTTTATAATTTGGAATGCCTTTCCTGCTCAGTATTGGATTGCTCCTCCTTCCTTCCCTTCTCCCCTCTCTCCCAGTTATATGATTAATACATTTCATTTTGGTTTTAGTGAATATAAAGCTAAGTTTTACCGTTCATAAAAAAAAAAAAAAAAAAAAATCATCAAAAAAAATAAAGTTAGGTTTTACCCAAAAAAGTTTCTACCCAATGTGCAGGGGACTTATCCAGTTACTCCAAGAAATGTTTTTAGGACCTCTGGTTAGAATTTTTATAGCTTTTAAATCTATAAAATCAAAAGCATATTTGAGAATGATATTGAGTCTATTCTATAAACTAGCATCTAAGCGTTCATCTACCTTCAGTTTAAACTTTCTGCTCTTTAAGAGAAGAAGAAGCTGGACTAATATCACGCTGCATGTTTCAGGATGCCCAACACAAATCCAACAGTTGAAGGAGATGCTGAAGATGTTACGAAAGGTGGAGATGTTTCCAGCGCAAGAACCTGGTCTAATGTTGATGATGTAGAGACAATAATGTCACAAATGCATGATCTTTCTTTTATGCTTGATGGCAATCTCTCAATCCCCCAGAAGCGTTAAGTGAGGGAGACATCTTTTGTACTCTGCATGGGCAGCTCATCATTCAACTGTTGAAGGAATGTTCAGAAATCTGTTACCAAATTCATCTTGAACTTTAATATGTAATTTTGTTATATATACTGTCTGTATTCTAGTTCCAATTGTTTCAATATATCCGTATTCTTTAGTTTTTTCAAAATGGTGATATCATATGGCTTTCATTTTCCTTCCTCGTTTATTCCTTAATTGTTTTGGGCAAGAAGCTGTGAATCCCTTGTTTAATAATAAAACATTTGTTGGCCAGGTTCACAAGTATTCTCTTCCTTGCCTTTATTCCCGTGTTCTATTTCCTCTGAAATGAGTCAATGATCGTTTGATTGTGAACAAGTTATTGGGTTTCTGTTTGATTGCTACAACAAGTATTATGTTTTAGCAGCAAGCTTTTTGGGGTATATTTGACATCAATGGTAAATTTAGAAGAGGAATCTAATATGTGCCTATCTGTTACCCTTGCTTCGAGCACCCAGTGCCTTGAAACCAAATCCATACATTCCTATGCCAAAAGTAGCTTCTTATATTTAAAAGTGCATGTTAGGAATAAAAATCCGTAAACCTATCCTAGCTTTTTTTTTAAAAAATTCGGACACAGATTTTCTCCAAACCCACTTGTTTCTCTTTTTCTTTCTCTGATTTGTTTCTTTTGCGATTGAGATTTTTCTTTTTGGCACAATGGTCTAATCATAATCATAATTTGATAAAAATAATGAGAAACAAGTCTTATCTTTGAAAGGTAATACTTTTTTTTGCGTGTGTGAAAGTATGAACCTTTAGTGCATACATTAGAAGTTATAGAGGAATTCCAGATATATATAATAGAAGTTATAAATGAGTTATAACTTATAAGTGAACCTAGCAGGTTGAATAGAATTCATCTAGTCTTCTATTAATAGCCTCACTTGAATGTATACAAGTAGTTTTTAAAATTCCCTAAAAGAAAAAGAATTTTATTAAAATTCCTTTCTATAGTAATATTTAACCTTTCTAACATTGCCTTCCCCTTCTTATGTTGCAAAAAAAAAAAAAAAAAAAAAAAACAAGAATATCTTTTCATTATAAGCAAATAAGTAAAGACTGAGGACACATAATAGAAAATATGAAATATTTTAAGTAAGAAAATAGTACGTTATTTTGTAAATACGTCAAATGCGTTACAAAATGCTACCAAACTTATTAAAAGACTTACTTTATAACAAATCACCAGCTCCATTTACCACCAAACAAAATAGCTAGCACCATTTGACAACCTCATACATTTTAAAAGTCCCAAAATCAAACACTTCATGTGCACCACCCACAAAACCAACTACTTTGCATCCATCTCATTATGAACCCCAAAGCTTCTCATCTTTCTTGAAATCCCAAAATCACGAAGCTGTCACCTCAAATCTCACAAATAAACATCAAAATGGTCTAACCAGAAAGCATGATAGGTGCTAGAGTGACATTTGATCAAATGATAGGTTAGCAAAATATTATAATGATAAAAAGTTATTGAGCAGCATAATTTTGTAAAAGTTACCCTAATTATGACTTGAATGTAGAACCTATCAAGTATTTTAAAAAGACACAAGTTTTTAAATATTAATTTGATGCCCACAAAACACCAACCATGTCTTTATTAGACCCATCAAACATTTCATGTGCACCACCCACAAAACTTTTTTTTTGTTTTTTGGAGAGAGTTTCAAACATATGGCGTCCGCTCCTGATGATAGCTCTTTATCATTAAACCGAGACACCAATCAGTTTTTGATGTAAGCGGGGATTGAACCCCAGAACTCTTATACAACTATCAGAGACTTTATCAGTTGAACTAACTGGAACCCACACTACCCACAAAACTAAATTATATATAACACAGTATTGGAGTACGCTATATTTAATTACTTCCTTTTTTTAATAAGTAATATGAATATTTTATTAGAAAATAGAAACCCCAGTATACAGAAATAATATTAAGGATTTCCCCAAAAATAACAAATGGATTGCATCACGGAATATGTCAAAATTAAGCACTAATGAACTAGTTGTATTTTTTGGCATGGGAGGAGGGGGGTGTCGTGTTCCTACTTCCTTCACTTAATTGACTTCTCCATGAGAATCTTCAAGGTTTTTATTTTATTTTGTCTTCTTTTTATTTTTTCTTGAAGACCAAAGTAACTGTTGGAAAATTATAAATGTATTATTATTCACCTTGTATTGCTATAGCTAGTGATTTAGGAATTTACAAAAACAAGATTGCAAAAATCACAAGATAAATCCTAGATGTTGAATTATGTCATTAACAGCATTAATTAATTCCTTCTTAGAGTATGCCTCAAAAACTAACCATTAGAGAGGACATAACTCCTGACCAACAATATATCAGCATAAACGTCACTATGATCTTTTTTGTCATCATGCAAGACATCTTACCAACAGCAGTTAAACTAACAACAATATCAACAGGTATTCATTGATCTCTCATCCTAGCCTATTTGAAAAATTGCTTTTTGATGAAATGGAAGGTTCGATTGTTTAGTGTATGATAGGCTATTTGAAGGTTTTATTTTATTTTATTTATTTATTTATTTTAAGGAGCAAGTTGAAAGTCATTTGCTGACTATTGTTTTGGGTAGTTTTGTGAAATTAATGAAAATGATATTATTTTTCAATTTTTTTTGTTAGATTGTGTTGAAGAAAATATTATTTGGTGGAAATTAATAAATAAGGAGAGAGAGAATGCTAGTATTAATTAGGTAATAAGTTGGAAAATCATAGCATTTAATGGTGTTTTTTAACCGTTAGATCTCTTAAAAATTTATGGTGTAAAAAAGGTGTAAGTTTATAAGAATTACACCAAGTGTAACTTGAATCCATCTCATATATATATATATATATATATATGGACGAAAAAAGAGAGTTATTGCTGTGGTTTTTTTTTTTCCCCCTTTAATAAGAAGAGTTAATGCCTAAATCACTAATGATACTACTATGAGTGTTTTTTGACCCTTAGATCTAATAGTAATCAATAGTTTACAAAAGGTGTAACTCTTGTGAAGTTACACCAGGTGTAACTTGAACCCATCTCTCTCTCTCTCTCTTTATATATATATATATATATATATATATATATATATATATATATATATAAAACTGAACTGTAGTATTTATTATTACTATATTCCTGTTAAGTTACACTATAAGTCACGTCATCTTTTTGTATTTATTTTTTCCTCCAATTTTTTGACAAAATAAAATACATGAATTATTCAATAGATAGTAAAAGTCTCACTTCATGGTAATGAAAATAAAATGACTTTACATATTCATCTTAGGTGGTGTTTTTTTTTTTATTATTTTTTATTATTTTTACAAGATAGAATTTCTTTAGCCTAATCTAAGTGTATATGTGTGTGAAACTCCTTCCTGGAGACTTGAACCCTGACCCTTGTCTCCCACACTCCACAAGCACTTATACTTGTGGAGTGACCATCGCACTAAGGGTGTGCGGTGGTTAGGCGGTTTTAACTTTACACATATTTAACTATTATACATTGATTAATCTACTTTAATTAAATGTTTATAATTGAAAAAAACCTTTAAAAAAATCAATAAACTATTCGGTTACTTATTATGGTAGATTGCTTTCATATGTATCTTTTTCCTCTAATTTTTTTGAACAACATAAAATATATGAATTATTTTAATATTCAATAGATGGTAAAAGTCCCACACCATGATAATGAGATTGACTTTACATATTCATCTTAGATAGTTTTAACTTTACATGTATTTTATCGTTATATATTTATCTACTTTAATTTAAATGTTTATAACCAAAATTAAAACAAAGTAAACTATTTGGTTACTCAATATGATAAAATACTTTCCTATTTATTTTTTTCTCTAATTTTTTTGACAATATAAAATATATGAATTATCTAATATTCAATAGATAGTAAAAGTTCCACACCATGATAATAAAATCGTATTGACTTTATGTATTCACCTTTTAGGTTATTGTGCTAAATCACCTTTGTATATAGTATAAATATTGTCCACGAACCTTCTTGGGCAAGGTCTAATAGAAAAGACATTCATGAAGTAAATATAGATTTATTTTGTAAGATTGAGACGTACTCCTCAGAATAAAATTGTTGTCCAACTTACCGATCTCATCGAAGTTTGGTATGTAATTCAATTTGCTTATAATGCACTGAATTTTCCTTATATTTTATTACTCTTCAGGTCTATTCTTAATTTTCACCACTTCTCTTTTTCACTAAAAGTTCTTTTTCTTGATCACAAGCTACCAAAGTATAGTCTTGATCACATCGAAATACATTCATAATCACAAGTTCTCTATTTTCATTACTTTAGTATATTTTGAGTTTTGGAAGTGGCTTGAAATTTCTCACACTATTTGAAAATGTATTTTATAGTGCATATTGTAGAGTCCATCTTGTTAAGTTGGCAAATCGTGATCAAATGTAATCAATTTATAGTGTTTCTGGTGAGTTTTTGAGTGTGTTAAAGATGTATTTTATAGTCCAAGACAAAGATCCAAGTTTAGCTCATGAAAAACTCAAGTTTAGCGCAAGAAAAATGAAGTTTTTGTAATTTTGATTGCAGCTTGGGCAATTGAGATTGTGCAAATCAGCAAAAATCTGAAATGCAAAAAAATAACTTTCTTGTTTCATGCCTGATTTATGATCTGTTTGTTGTGTTATTTAAAGGACATCATAAGCCATCCCTAGAGAGGCATTTTAGAGAAAGAGAAATCACCGTTTGTGCGGTTAGAGTTTTTTTTTTTTTTGAGAATCTTGTGCGGTTAGAGTTTGTATAACCAAGTTTCTCTCAATTTCACAATACTGGAGACATTCAAAGTAGATCTAAGATTTCGTTTATTCAACTCGTGAGAGAGTTCAAGAGCAAATAGAGAAAAATCAGCACGGTGTTGTTGTTGTCATAATGCAGATCTTGTGTGAAGCATAGAGCAATCTAGTCTACAATAGTTGCAGGTCTAAACCTTCAAGTGGATTTCTTGGAGCCACAACAGGGGAGTTTGTGTGCAATTAGTTAACACACTGTTACTGATTAAATCTTTAAGAGTGGATCTCAGAGTCACGAATAGGGAAGTTCGTGTGCAACAATCCAGAATAGAAGAGTTCGTAAATTTAGAATTATGTGTGGTCACATCAGTAAGTACTACATGAGGTAGGTGTAAATTTAGGATTAAATTTATTTTACAAACTTCAATTCTATTAATGGATCTGTTGCCTTGAAGGATTATTTAGGTTAAATCATCCCTAAGTTTTTTACTGTGAAACTGGTTGTTTTATTGGTTTTTTTGAGTCACCATATTGCTATCTTCTATTATTTCCATTGGATTTACTGTTTTATTGCTTTATTGATGATATATATAATTTGTGGAAGTTAATCCGGAAATCAATATGAATTCATAACTAGTTAATTATTTGAAGTTGATAATTCCACTGTAAAATCAACTAAGGGATCTAAAAACCCTAGCACATACAAATTATTTGATTAATTGCCTAATACAAACAATTACCTTTATAGATTGTACTATAGTTATTATTTTTTTAAAAAAATATTTAAACCATACCACTAAACCCTATGAACATACGAGCAAAACAATCATTAGGACACAAATTAAAGAAACAAAAGCCTTTATAGACTATGTTGATGGATATTTTTGTTAATGTTTTTGATTGACGCATCGAATTTGATTTGTTAACAATATAGTGTTAATAAAAATTACCATCAATTTTAATATGTTATACAATTCGATTATATTATGGGCTGATTTTTTTTTCTTTATTTAGGTAGATTTGTATTGGTTTATGTGGTTTGGTGGTTTTCAGTTTTAATTCCCGATACGCTTTTTTATTACTTTAGTTTAATTTGGTTTAATCAATCTATTTAAAACTCTTAAAAACTAATGTAAGATCGTTAAAGCTATTATCAAATTTGAATCTATTTTCTTATCCAAAAAAAAAAATTAAAACATTTAATTGATAATTTTTTTTTTATATTAAAAGACTATTCAAACATATTTTTACCTTTCTTTGGATAGTAAAAAATTTCTCATAATAACTACCCATTGGTACCCAACAACGTATTTATAGGGATAGTATAACTTTTCAACTATTCATTTTCTTTTTCTCTCCAAAAAAAAACTATGTGTGTTCTAATAAGTATTATTGTTTACTAAAAAAAAAAAAAAGAATGAACCAACCAATGAGTAATAAAATAGAGTAATTTTGTGATGAATTTTGATTATCATGATAATCTACTTAAGAGAAAGTGAAATTTGAATAATAAATTTTAAACTTAAAAAATGTAGTATTAACAAAAATTTTGGAAAATATTATGCACTACTAGCCTCATGCGCATGCTAGGAGGCTATTCTATTTTTTTGGGGTAAATGTTAATAATTTTCATCTATTATAATTTAGATATATATATATATATATATATTTTTTTTTTTTTTTTCAAACAAATAAAAAGGATAAATTTTAGAGATAAACAGTAACTGTAGTTTTTTTTTTTTTTTTTGAACATGAAGGGAAAAAAATCCTAAATTTTAGGAGTTCTCTTTTTGAATTCAAAATGAAATTTGTTATTTTACATTTATGACCCTATTTTAAAATGAAGTTACCATACATTAATGAGGGTATGTATCAGAGAATTCTGGTAAAAGTGATTTCATTAATTAAAGAGGAAATACAGAGTTTTGTATATAAGCTGTACAAAGAAGAAAGAAAAACTACCAAAACTAATTAACTAACATTTACACATGCTATACAATTTCTCTAACAAACACTTACACATGCCAATCACTAACATCTATTATATAAGTAAAGTAAACTACAAGTCGGTTTTATTGCTTTTATCTAAACTACTGTCGTTTTGTTCTATCTATATTTTGCAGTTTGCCTTGCATCCTTGATTCATTTCAGTCAAGCTTATCTGCCCTTGCTTTGGTTTATTATCTTCATTCTAATACTCCCCCTCAAGGGAAACTGCTAAGTGTATATTGATCATTCCCATTTTGCAAAAAAGACTTAAAAACTGATTGAAACTCAATGCTTTAGTCAGCAAATTTGCAAGTTGACTGTGAGTCCTAACATGGTTTAATTTAATAACCTTTTCCAACACTTTATCCTTAACTACATGACAGTCTATTTCAATGTATTTAGTCATTTCATGAAACATTGGATTTGATCCAATGTGTAAAGCTGTCTGGCTGTCACAGAATAGCAAAACTTCCGTTTTTATGTTCAACACCAATATCCTTGAGGAAATATAGTATCCACACTATCTCACATGCAGCCACAGCCATTGCCCTGTACTTTGCTTCTTCCGAGGATCTAGATACTATGGACTGCTTCTTTGATTTCTATGAAACTAAAGAGTCCCCAATGAATATGCTATAGCCTATTACAGACGTCCAAGTATCAAGACAAGAAGCCCAGTCAAAATTTGCGAAGCCCTTGATGTGTAATTTTGTCTTGGATGAAAACAAGATGACTTTCCATGGTTCATTCTTCAAACACTGCAAAATTCTGTGCATTGCATCCAAATGTGGCTTTCTTGGCTTGGCCATATATTGACTCAACCTATGAATTGCATAGGTGATGTCTGGCCTAGTGATAGTCAAATACAACAACCTTCCAATCAACCTTTTGTAAGGACTTGGATCTTTGAGCTCTTCCCCTTCATATTTGCTTAATCTCACATTTTGCTCCATTGGTGTTTTAGTTGGTTTACACCCTAAATGGCCAGCATCACTCAACACTTAAAGAGTGTATTTTCTTTGACAAAGGGATATTCCCTTATCTGATCTTGCAATTTCCAAACCAAGGAAGTATCTCAGATCACCCAAATCCTTTAGTTTAAATTTTTTATCCAGCAATACCTTGAACTGATCCACCTCCTCCTTGTCATTACAAGCTATCAAAAAAAACATCTACATAGACCAAAAGAACCATGAAACAATGTCCTTTTTTTCTAGTGAAGAGGAAATAGTATGCTTTTGACTGAATAAACCCCAGCTGAATCAAAGTGGTTGAAAACTTAGCAAACCACTGCCTAGAAGCCTGCTTAAGTTCATAAAGATACTTGTTCAACTTACAAACCATCTCCCTCGAGCTTTGAAACCCTAGTGGAAGAGCCATATAAACCTCTTCAGATAAGTCCCCATGCAAAAAAGCATTATTGACAGCAAGTTGACCAAGATACCACACTTTCACTGCAGCCACTACCAAAAGACACTTGACAGAAACCATTTTGGAAACAAGGGGAAATGTTTCAATATAATCAATCCCTTCCTTCTGAGTGAACCCTTTAGCCACCAACCTAGCCTTATACCTCTCTATTGAACCATCAGACTTGTACTTGATTTTGTAAACCTATTTACAACCAATTGGCTTCTTATTGGTAGGTAAGGGTGTTAAGTCCACGTATTATTTTCCTCTAGAGCTGCTATTTCAGTAGCCATAACCTCTTGCCATTTAGGATTAGAAACAGTTTGGTAATAGTTGGAAGGTTCAACAACAGAAGCAATGGAACAACATAAGTGCTTATAAGAAGGAGAAAGAAACTGATAGGAGAAATGAGAGGATAAAGGATGAGAAGTACTTGAATGAAGAGCAACAACAATGGGAATTGAGGATACCTGATTACAGTGATAAGTTTGGAGATAAGAGGGTTGCTTAGAAATCCTAGCAGACCTTCGAAGAGGAATTGGATTAACAAGGGGCTCAGGTGGTTCAACAGGAACATCTTGTAAGAATTCATCGTCAAGTTCATGATGAACTTGAATGATAGAATCATCAAGATGATCAGATGAGATTGGAGTAGATTGTAATGTTGAATGAGGAAGGTTTGGATCCAAAATATCAGAAGAAATAGAAGGAGGGCAAGGAAAAGGAATTGAAGGAGTAGATGAAGAAGAACCATAATTAGATTGATAGGGAAGCACAAACTCATGAAACACAACATCCCTAGAAATAAAAATTGAACGAGATTGAAGACCAAATACCTTATAACCCTTCACATTATGAGGATATCCAAGGAAAACACACCTCCTACCTCTAGGAGAAAACTTAGATTTGGTTTGAGCAATAGTAGAAGCAAAACACTCATAACCAAAAACTTTCAAATGATCATAGCAAGGAGGTTGTTTAAAAAGAAGCTCATCAGGAGTTTTATTATTCAATAAGGGTGAAGGTAGTCTATTTATCAAATAAGCAGCAGTAAGGATACAATCACCCCAAAATTGAATAGGTATATTAGATTGAAAATGTAAAGCTCTAGCTATGGAGAGAAGGTGTTGATGTTTTCTCTCCACAACATAGTTTTGTTGTGGAGTGTAAACACAACTATGTTGATGTACAATGCCATTAGAACTATAAAAATCAAGCATATGAAATTCCATAGCATTATTAGTTCTTAAGGACTTGAATTTGCATCCAAACTGTGTAAAAACCATAAAATAGAAAGAAGTGACAAGAGACCTAACTTCAGAATTGGATTTCATTAAGTATACCCAGGTTACTTTGGTTGCATCATCAACCACAATTACGAAATACTTGAAACCATCCAAAGTAGGAGTAGAATAAGGTCCCTAGACATCTAAATGAACCAAATCAAAAGCACAAGTACTGTGTTTATTATTGAAAGGAAAATGTAAACGTTTTTGTTTAGCCAAAGGGAAAACATTACAAAGATTATTACAAGATTTTTGTAGAAAAGGAAAAATATGTCTCAAAGCTTGTAGCTTAGAATCTGATGGGTGGCCTAATCTTGCATGCTAGAGTGAAGAAAGAGAACTATGTGATGTTGCAGCATAAAAAGGAAGGAAAACATCACCCAATTTGATATTGGCTAAGAATTCCGCAAGAGAAGTAGAGGAAGCTTGCTAGAAACTTTCACACTATAACAAGTATAGACCATCAATTGCATGTCCCACTCCAATCGTTCTCCAAAAGGTAAGGTCCTGTATGAAGCAAACAGTAGACAAAAATACAAGGCAATATGGTTGAGATTTAGTGAAAGTGCTTACAGACAAGAGATTGAAGGTAAAAGAAGGTACACAAAGAACATTTTGGAGAGTAAGGGAGGATGACAATGTAATAGTGCCAATATGTTTTTCTGATGCAGTTTCTCCATTTGGCAATTGAACTATGGACTAAGTAATAGCAGTAATAGTGGTCAAAAGATGGACAGAACACACAATATGGTCAGTAGCCCTAGTGTTAATGACCCAAGTATTAGAATCATATGCTCTTCTATTAACCACTTGTGCAGAAAAGACTAAATGAGAAAGATCCATATCTGCCATTGCAGTGGCATTAGAGGACACAACATTAGCCATAGTAGTGTTGGATGCTTCTTTCCCTTGAACAAGTGGAGTTAGTAGAGAGCTAGGAATACCCATGAGAGCAAGAAGCTGCTGATATTGCTCTAGAGTGAAGCTTGGAGTCATTGGACCTGAAGAAGGAAAAAACAACAAATCTTGGGGCTGTGGAAGAGACACTTGATGTGCCATTGGATTTTTTTCCCTTAAACTTGTAACCAGGAGGGAATCCATGCAATTTATAGCACTTATCAACAGTGTGACCAGATCTACTAGTGAGTGCAAACTAGTTTATCATTTCCCTTGTTGCCATTGTTACCACTGTAATTAACTCTAGAATTACCATTAAAATTCTATGATTTAGCAATCAAAGCAGCTGATTCAACCCTTGCATTAGAAAAATTGGTAACAGACCTTTGCATCTCTTCTTGGATTAGCAAAGAGTACACTTTATTGATGGATGGAAGAGGGTCCATCAACAAAATCTGTGCTCTTACTTGTGAAAAAGATTCATTCAATCCCATAAAAAACTTTTGATTCTCTAGCTTGCAAGTCATTAAGCCTCTTAATTACATTACATGTACACTTTCCATAAGTACAAGATGAAAAAGGGCTATAATTCTACAATTGATACTAAAGAACTTTCAACTGAGTGAAGAAATCAGTAATGGAAACCTCACCTTGATGGAGTTCTGCAATCTCCTTCTGAAGATTGTAAATCCTTGGCCCATTCTTTTGAGCAAGACGATCTCTCAAATCATTCCAGATCTCCAAAGCAGTGTCTTCATAGATGATATTGGCTTGAAGCTTAGGAGAAATCGAATTTTTCAACCACGTTCCCACCATATTATCACACCTAATCCAAGCTTGAAATTGCTAAGTGTGCCATCGATGAAGCCTAACTTGTTCTTGGTGAGCAGAGCTTTCCTCATTGTTTGTGCCCAAGTTGAGTAATTCTTACTACCTGTCAAAGGTTGAGTCACAAGAACTGTGCTTGGACTCTTTCTATGGTGTAAAAACAAAGGATCGTCCATTAGTGAATCTTGTGTAGATGAAGCATCATTCTCTATAGTGGGAGCAGATGAAGAAGTAGCGGAAGCCATTGATGACAAGAAAATTCTTTGAGAATTTGAGAGAAAAGGAAAATTCGAAGGAAAAAACCAAACCCTAGATGAGAATTTGGGAAAAAATCTAGAACCTTTGAGAAAATTCTAGAGCAAACGCTCTGATACCATATTAGTGAATTCTGGTAAAATTGATTTCATTAATTAAAAAGTAATTACAGAGTTTTGTATATAAGTTGTACATAGAAGAAAGAAAACTACCAAAACTAACACACACTTACACGTGCTGTACAATTTCTCTTACTAACACTTACACATGCCAATCACTAATAGCTATTATATAAGTAAAGTAAACTACAAGTCATTTTTATTGCTTTTATCTAAACTATGTACTGTCGTTTTGTTCTATCTGTTTGGAAAATTTAGACCCTAGTTGATAATATTAACAAATTTTAAATCCAAGTTGTTAATTAGATTTATTATGCATAAAACTTGTTAAAACAAACAAACATCAATATCATGTCAAAATCATATGCAGCGGAAAAGTAAATAAGATAAGATATGATGACCTAGGAAAACCAATGAAACCAACCAGTTTCACAATAAAAAACTTGGGGGGAAACCTTCCCGAAAAACAATTCACTATAGTAAAGAGAAGTTTCACATCTAATACAAAACTTTTGTTTCTTGACTCTACAATCTCCGTAGATGAACTCACAGCAGAAACCTTCTACTGCTTCAGAACCTCTGAACTCTTCAAAATATGAACATCATCCTTTGATGCACGGATCCCAGTACGTGACTCACTTCTTTGCACGAATCTCAGTACGTGACTCACTCACCAACTTGAGAAAGAAGAATGTTGGCTGCAAAATTCTTCATTTCATCAACAATGAAGATTAATAAGCTCTTGGTTACAAAACCCTAAGGCGCAAAGACGCAGTAGCTTCTTTTTGAGAGAATAAGGCTTCGGTCACCTTTTGCATATATTCTCCTTGTATTCTCTTATGTGACGACCTCTAAAATAAACCTTATATATATCTAGGGTTGTGAGAAAAGAAACCCTACACAAATACATAAACATGGGCCAAAAATCAGATCTGGAAATCTGAATTCCCGTAACCTCGATAGATCCTCGATCGATCGAGAAGCTGTCGAGCTTCATTCATTAAATCTTGATAGATAGCTATCTGTCGAGTAGCTGTCGAGAAGCTATCCAACAGGTGTTCAGCTATCTGTCCAACTTTAGTGAACACATTTTCTTCACTTGTTTCTTGGTCCAATCTTCATGGCTTTAATACTAGACTTGAACAACATGTTCTTTGAAGTATAAAACACATCCTAGATCTATCCAAATACAAGTAAAGTTTGTTTTGTCAAAGGATTAGCCAACTACATAAAATATGTCCATAAAAATCTTCTCCTTTGGCAATTCGTGACAAAACCACAACAAACAAATGAACATATAAGAGAAGTCATAAATCACTCAACTCATACTCACTTGTTGAATACAATAAAATCTACCCTAACACAAACTCTTGAAAAACTTTGCAAGAAGAGAGTTCATGGCATGGAAGACTTTGACAACCTGTATTTCTTAAACACTTTAAACAAAACTCATCAAGGCATCTTAGTGTGAAACAGAAATAATAGATTGCATACAAAATATAAGAAATATGTGTATAAAGAGTGAAAAGAAACAACACATGTAGAGATAGGTGAAGAAAACATACATTATCACATATAGATCAAAGATAAGCACAATGTATATAAACATGGTCACAAGACCTAAGGCACAAGAACAAGAAGCTAAAAGTAGCTCCTACAACAACAAAGAGGTAAACACTCCCCCTAATAAGATGAAACACATCTCCCCCTTACAAAGGAATGTATTTCTCCCCCTAACTTGTAGAATCTTAAAGAAAGAAATCACAAATTCTCCAATTTCTCCCCTTTTTTGTCATGATTGACAAAGGGTTCAAGAAGCTAGAAAGCTTCACTCGAGAAACATAAAGATGATCAAAAATGATCTAGAGGGCACAAAGAATTCATAAAAATGCATGAATGTAATGAAATACAATGCTATGGATGACAAGATAAAAGAAACATGCAAAACATGTGAAAAACAATGCATGCAAAGGATCTCGATGGATTGAGAGGTGTCTAGTCATCTGTCGAGGAATGTGTTGAGAAAAGCAACGTCGATAGATAGAGCTATCGAGAAGGTGTTGAGGAACAAAGCAAAGACACGAGAATAGAAGCTCGATCGATCCACCAGGTGTCGAGAAGCTATCGAGAGGACAACAGTTTTCTCGATCGATCCACCAGGTATTGAAAAGATGTCGAGATTGCGATAAGAAAAAGCTAAAAAGCTCGACAGATAGCCAGGTATCGAGGAGGTGTCGAGCCAGCTTTTAAAAGTAGTTTTTCGAGAAGGGAAAAACACAAATATGAATGCAATCACGCATGCAACTCAACCAATGATCCAATCAACATATTAGACTTTCAAAATCATCTTTCAACAAAAATTTTAAGCACATGGATCCCAAAACACACACACACACACACATTAAACAAGTCTAACCGATTTTATATTTCAAAAACAAGTCAAGATAGTTTAGTAAGTGTACATCAACACATGTAAACCTTGTGATGGCTAAATCACATTGTACCTGCACATGTATCAAAAGTAGCAAAGAATATTGCGTGTTGTGTGTGAAAACATCGTAAGATTGCATAAGTGTCTCAATGTTATGACGATTTGAGATATGAGAAAACCACTTTAACTCACACACAATCATAACTGTTTGATGGGGACTATCACCTTCGAGGTACATCCTATAACTCTCACATCTCCTAGAAAACACACTTGCAATCATATTTAAAGCATTTTTTGTTCTTTTTGCTTTTATTTTCTTTTTATTAAGCAAACCATGCATGAGTATACAAAGGAGAGAAAAAAAATATCCAATTATGTTAAGCTTTTGACATTGCACTTTTGCTATGCCGAAGCATACAAATGTCATTGACATTGCACTTTTTCTATGCCAAAGCATACATATGTCATTTCATGATTGACGGGCAACATTGGTGAGATGGTTATTTATGCCTTTCTCTTAGGATTTTCTAGTCATTCCCGTCAAAAAGAGTGATATGAGTGTTAAGTACAAGAGATCACTTAATCTTACTCATTACAAACAAAGAGCTACAAAGCTCACTTGCTTAGTTTGTGCATAAGAATGCTCATCTATGCTACAAGAGATACAAAGTTTAGAAAACTCTGTTTCAATGGCCATTTTAAGATTCACAAGAACCGATGTACACAAACACACACTGTTTTTGTATTTTTCTGGTTTTTTCAATTTTTTTATTTATTTTGAAAACAAAACAAAATAAAAAACTAAACAATCAAACAAAAACAAAAAAAAAATCATGAAAGCAAGAAAGAAGGATGCATATGCAGAAAGCAAGAAAAAATGCAGATGCATGAAAGCATGATTTCAAAAGCAGATAAGAAATCAAGCAAAAAGAGTCATACTTTAGATAGAAAAAATTAAAGTAGAGGACAAATAGAAAAGACAGTTAAGTCTTAGGATCCTTTATCACCTACACAGCAAGAGTCTTTGGCCGTGAAGATGAAAAGACACGTGTCCTAGTATGACTACTAAAAGACATAGAGGAATTAGAATTCCCCTGAAATTGAGTTAAAAATCTCAAAGATTTTAATAACTCACCAAGAATAGGTATAGAGCCTTTAGACAAAGGATAAGACCTATTGGACACACGCTTATGGGGAAACAACTTAAAATAATTAGGACGAGTGTGTTTAGAAACACCACAATGGTGACAAACATGAGCAGTTTTAAAGCTACTCGGCTTTCTAGAAGAAGGTCTAACCTTAGAGGTTGACAGAGACCTCAACTTAGGAAAATTTGGCCCAATATGACCAACAATATGACAATGATGACAAATGGGGACAAATTCAGAATTTTTATTCAACCTAGGAGAAGTTTTAGACATAAGTTTAGAAACTTCAGCGTTAACATCAGATTATTTACCTTTGTCTATCCTAGCAATATTAGCTTTCAACTCTTCATTATTCCTTTTATATGGGGGAATATAAAAATCGTTTTCTTTTGAGTTAGGCGCAACAACAAGTTTGGCATTAGTTAAATTTTCAACTTCAGTTTTAAATTCAACTAGTTGCTCTTCCAAACTCTTAATTTTGTCTACCTGAGATAAAATTTGATTTTTAAAATTCTCATTCAAATTATTGGCTTCATCCAAGTTTGCAATCAAATCATCTTTTTCAAGTTTGACATTTTTAAATTTAGCTTTTAATTTTGTAGAACATTCAAGAGATTTAATACAAAAATTATAAAGCTTGCAATAAGCATCTTGAGTATCATCATCATCATTCAACACAAGATCATGCAAATGAAAACAATCAAAAGTTTTCATGACAACAGGGGTCAATGGATCACACAGCAAAGATTAAACCCTAATCAGAGTGTGCCCGCTCTGATACCACTTGTTTGGGAAATTTAGATCCCGGTTGATAGAATTAACAAATTTTAAATCCAAGTTGTTAATTAGATTTATTATGCATAAAACTTGTTAAAAAAAAAATCAATATCATGTCAAAATCATTTACAACAGAAAACTAAATAAGACAAGATATGATGACCCAGGAAAACCAATGAAACCAACCAGTTTCACAGTAAAAAACCTGGGGGAAACCTTCTCAAAAAGCAATTCACTATAGTAAAGAGAAGTTTCATATCTAATATAATACATTTGTCCCTAGACTCTACAATCCCCGTAGATGAACTCATAGCAGAAACCTTCTACCGCTTCAGAACCTCTGAACTCTTCAATATATGAACGTCACCCTTTGATGCACGGATCCCAATACGTGACCCACTCCTTTGCATGAATCCCAGTACGTGACTCACTCATCAACTTGAGAAAGAAGAATGTTGGCTGCAAAATTCTTCACTTCATTAACAATGAAGATCAAGAAGCACTTGGTTACAAAATCCTAAGGCGCAAAAACGCAATAGCTTCTTTTTGAGAGAATAAGGCTTCGGTCACCTTTTGCATATGTTCTCCTTGGATTCTCTTATATGACGGCCTCTAAAATAAGCCTTATATATATTTAGGATTGTGAGAAAAGAAACCCTACACAAATACATAAACATGGACCGAAAATCAAATCTGAAAATCTGAATTCTCGTAACCTCGATAGATCCTTGATCGATCGAGAAGCTGTCGAGCTTCATTTATTAAATCTCGATAGATAGCTATCTGTCAAGCAGCTGTCGAGAAGCTGTCCAGCAGGTGTCCGCAGGTGTCTAGCTATCTGTTTAGCTTTAGTGAACACATTTTCTTCACTTGTTTCTTGGTCCAATCTTCATGGCTTTAGTACTAGACTTGAATAACATATTCTTTGAAGTATAAAACACATCCTAAATCTACCCAAATACAAGTAAAGTGTGTTTTGTCAAAGAATCAACCAACTACATAAAATATGTCCTTAACACTATCTCTGTCCTGCTGTTTGTCTTGCATCCTTGATTCATTTCAATCAAGCTTATCTGCCCTTGCTTCATTTCTTATCTTCATTCTGATAGTATGTTTGAACCACAAAAAAAATCCAGTTGAAAGAAGGGAATCCTACCACTGCGCACTCTTGGCGCGATGGTCACTCCACAAGTATAAGTGCTTGTGAGGCGTGGGGGGTAAGGGCTGGAGTTCAAGTCTCCAAGAGAGAGCTTCATACACATATACATTTAGATTAGACTAGAGTAAAATTTCTATCTTGTATAAAAAAAGAAAAAAAAAAAGAAAAAAGAGAGGAGAATCCTCTTATATAAGTATAAATAATATATATTGTACTATTTTCATTTTTCAATTGTCAATTTTTCCCGCGCTTCGTAGGTCTACAACTAGTTTACATAAAATTTAGTTATTGACTAATTAACCACATGATTTTGGTGACATACAGATTGATATTACATCCTAATATCTAGTAGAGCATAATAGCATATAATAGTGCCGCTTGAATTGCAAGAGAAATTGATTGAAAGTTGCTTCCTTCATAGAATAGACTTTATGTGAGATACATTGATGGATTGGTTTGCAGCCTACATAATACTAATAGTTTCATTGGCGTTGTTGCAAATCCTTTTTGCGAGATTAGTGTAGACAAATTTTATATTTGGAAACGTTGTAATTGAGCTCTTCATCTATATCCAAATTGGAAATATCCAAAGAAAAAAAAGGTGGGACCGAAGTACTTTTTTTTTTTTAATATATATATATTTTTTATTGTTCATTTCCTTTACAATGTATTCTTGTTCTTTACTCTATCCCATTGTATAATGTGATCTTCGTCTATTATCATTTCTTTAAAAAAAAAGTGTGATAATTTTAGAGGGCAATATATTTGAGCCTTGATTCACAAATGTATTTATTTTAATCTAAGTTGATTTGAAGTATAGTAGCCTGCAATATAGAAGATTGAATCTAGAAATTTGGGTTAGACGGGGCTGGTCTTTTATTACAGATTTTCTAGAACACTTGGATTTTAATGTGAGTTTTAATTCCTATAAGCCAAATCTAAGATTGGAATGTTGGTGATAAATTATTTAATTGTGTTACTTTATCCCTTACTTGATAGGTGCGGAGAAAGAGCTCATTTTATTTTAGATTTGGATTTCGGGTTTCAGTAAAGGAGAAGTACAGTAAGTAACATTAACATAGTGCATTTTTTTTAAATAAATAAATAAATCCAACACTATTTGGATTGCTATAATAATAATAATAATAATAATTCTATTCCTCTAGCTTGCTTATTATTAATCAATATTCGACCAAGGAATTTTTTGAAAGTTACTAATTGTGATATGGTATAATTCTATGTATTTAGGGCAAAGCAACTTCTTGTCAAGTTGTCAATCTTTCATTTACTCAGCAATTTTCACCAAGATATAAGTTATAACTTTTATGATGTCATATAATTGTGTTTTTCATTCTAGAGTCCTACTTGGATTATTCAAATTTTTCACTTGAATTATAAATTATGACGTTATGCCAATTTGTTTAGTATCCCAAACTTGTTTTGAACATGCGCGCTAGCAATACAGTATATGGTCTCGGGGGGAAAGAGATCGAGTTGCGGGGTTAGCAGCATGTTGTAATTATTTTTCAAAAAAATAAATATCTTACTGCCTAGCAACACAATAGGCGCCAAAATATGTTAGATAATGTCCACTACGGGCCATTAAACATGTACTGATATTCTTTTAAAATGTATTAGAAATATACTGGATTGTACTAGTCTATACCAAGCATATTTTGGATATTTTGATTGGTATTGGCTTTCTAGCCAATACAATAAAAAATTAAAAAAATTGATTTTTATATAAAAAAAAAAGTTATTTAAGCTAATATATCATTTAATGTATTTAGATTTTTAAAATATGTGGGTTTTAAATTATATGTTGATAAACATAAAATTAATAAATTTATACTTACATAAAAAATAAAAACACACACACACACACACATAGCAGTAATCTCAAAACCGTACGCTAGTATCTAAAATTCAAAATATTTTGTTTCCCTAACTAAACCAAAACACCCGTTAGTATGAAATTGACTCTCTTACATTTTAACCATAGGTTATTTAATTTTTTGTATACATATACCATGCTTATAATTTTTTTTTGGAGAACATATACATATTTATAATTGGTCAATGTTTTATCTATATTTGAAAGTAGATCATTTTGTTAGACTATATTTTCAACTGGTCAATTAAAAGTGAGTTTCAATTAGCTCAACTGGTTGTATAAGAGATTCGGAATTCAATCCTCGCCTACACCAAAAACTGATTGGTATCTTGGTCTGATGATAAAGAGCTATTATCAGGAGCGGATGCTATAGGTTGAAACTCTCTCAAAAAAAAAACAAAACTAGTCAATTGAAAAAATTAATGTCTTTTGTTATTACTTCATATAATTGATCTTTTTTTTTTTGATCAGTTCATATAATTGATCTTATTTGTATTTGTCTAAATTTTCTCTACGAAATATGCGTATACATTTTACCTACTAGCTTTGTCCATTTTGTTGGCATTATGTATTTGTTACGTATTGAGCTCACCCCCCCTTTCCAACGTTTTCAGTTTGAAGATTAGAGTTCGAAGGAAAGATTTTGATGTAAGAAAATAATTATGCAGTCACAAAGAGATTATTTTTGGGATGTTCGGAGTTTTCATTTCAATATTTCATAATGTTTTGGGAGCTCTTCTGTTATTGGGGATTTTGATTACATTATTTTATCAGTTGGGATATATATATATATATATATATATATATATATATATATATATATATATATATATATATATTACTTGTGTAAGGGAGACATTTAGATGGAGGTATTATATTCCGTGACTTAGGGCCGTTAGGCTTTGCTCTGTATATCTTTTTATGTGGAATAATTTTGTATAGGTTCGACTGGTTAGTTTTAGTTATATTCTCAAGTCCCTAAAGCTATGAATTTGGATTGGGACACTCACACTAGTGGGGAGTGAATGCACCATTAGTTTGTTGCAGAGTAGAAGGAAACGAGATGAAACCAATCCCTTTGTGAAGATAATTGCAGTCTTATTTTCATCTACCTCGTTGCGTTTAATGCCAGTGTGAAATACTGCATTGACAACTACGGATGCATAGGAATAGAAGTAGGGGAAGACAAATAACCAATTTTTGAGCTCATGAAAAATAGAAGTCAGGGTTCATGGTCCAAGATCAAGGTGAGCAAATTGAGTAACTAGACAAGGCAGGTCGACTTGAATTAGATGAGCGAGTGGGAATGGACCATGCTATATTTTAGACCCCTATGGAAATCACAGTTTGTTTAACCTCAAGTTATTACTTAGTCCAATTAAACAAATCTAGGTTAAACACACATCAATCATATTATAAACAGTGGACAAATAAAGAACATAACAATATGATGATTTAGAAAAAGTAATGAAACTGTCTAGTTTCAAGGTAAAAAACCTGGAGAGAATTTAATTTAAACAATCTACAAGGAACAAAAGAATGAAAGTGTTTACAATAGATTTAACCCTAAATATAATGCTACTTCTTGTAATACTTACATGACTATACGCAGCTCCAAATTCACGGACTTTTTTATTCTGAATTTGTTGCACATAAATTCTCCTGTTTGTGACTTTGAAATCCTACTCGAAGCTTTAGATCATCAGTAGTAGTTGATCTTGTTGCAACAACTTATCTCCATTGGTTCTTGTGTTTGGATCATTCCAGTAGATGCTTGTGAGTTAGAGGTTACAAAATCTCACAGATCTCACATGAGTAACTCACAAGACTTGAAAAACATGTATTAGGGTTTTGCTTTTATACCTAGCAGTATCGGACTCAAACCCTAAACGTTTCGTGGGCTTTCGGGCCTGATTTGAAATCTACAGAATTCGTGTTTCTATCGGTCGAGCAAGGCAGATTCATAATACTTCTTTCTGAAGCTTGAATGTTCTTGAAACTTGACTTGTATGAACTTGAGCAACCTCTAAAACTTTTACTAGACTAGTTTTTGTTCACGGTTTGCCAACATACACAAATTTAGTTCCTAAAAATTTAATCCTAAATATTTAGAACATAACAAACCAAGTCGATGACAAGGTGAGAAAGGTTTGTGTGGTGGGAGGTGAGGTGGAGGAGGTTTAGAGAACAATGTGGGATGAGCGGGTTGCGGATTGTGGATTCATGGGTGGAGAGGTTTGTTACAAAAGGGGGATATCAGTTAAAAAAGAGAAGAATAAGAGAACGCTACAGGTTGACAGAAAAAGGGCATACGCAAACAAAAAAAAAAAAAAAAAAAAAAAGAGAGAGAAAGGAATAATGTGTTTGAATAAACAAAATTTTTAAATAAAACAGAAAAAGAACAAGAATTTGAATTCTTAGAGATTGTATTTGAAAAAGTGAAAAGCAAAAATAGAAGTTGCTTTTCCCTAAACATTGGCTCCTGCTAGGTATACTCTAAGTATGTGAGTGATGGCAATATCTTAGCCATTTGCATCAGCAGGCTTCGCAAATGATACTGGGTCTAATTACATGTAAGTGGTAAAAGCATGAACATGGGAAAATGTTAAAGAGAATATTAGTAAAGTACTACATTGTAATTAAACAACCACATAACAAGACTGTTCACATTCATCTTACTCCATAAGTAGTTGTAAGGAGAGAAGAGGATACAACCCATAAGTAGCTGCAATAGGCACTAATTAACCATTTTCATCCTCCCCTTCTCTCCTCACACTTATGTAGCAATCCTTTTCCTCACTTTCTAAGAAAACAATTAGTTGAGTCTCTCCAAACTGGATAAGGATAACTCAAACGTCCTGGAAAGGAATGGGAAATGAAAAAGCAACAAGAAAAATATCTTGTTTTCCTGGAAATTGAGGAAAGTATTGCTCTACATCCAACAAAATAATAGTGGAAAACCAACAAGAAACATATAATTCAAACAGCAAGTACAGCTTATATTAAGTTATATGTAAAGGTATACGCTGATTTTATGATGAGCTACTACATGTTTTAGACACGTAGTAACATAATATACATTGATAACTCAATAATACAAGGACAGAATTAATCTGAACTATGTATAGATAGTATGTTAATTCTACTGGAGCTGGTACAGCATGGTGGACACAGTCGTGCTCGGCTTAGCCTTTAACCAAGTGCATAAGTGACTTTCCAAACGGTTTTGTTGTAGATTGGTGTCCGATCGAGACATTGTAAACTAATTGTTCCAGCAACCTTATGGTTGTTTGGTCAACCTGGAAAGGAAAAATGGCACAAGGAGTCATGATAATGTGGAAAAACAGTTATTCATTAAACAAAATGTAGAAAACCAAACATTCAAGGTTTCCCATAATCAGAGCTTAAATAAAACATGTCTATAATAAACTAGAATACTCTAGTTTGGTTTGAACTGGAGCAACACTTACTACAATTACTAATGGGAATATTGCAGTCATGCTGACAAACACGTATGCTTCATGCGTGTATAACACACCTGTGTAGGCACTACTATCAAGTTTCAATGTGTATATTTCTTCATATCCAGCTTTGAGGCTTTGAGTTTATTAGATATTATATAACTCAAGGATCCCTGGAGCTGGTATGAATCCCACCAAGTTCACCTACTGTACACATCTTAACCATTGCCCAAAGGAGGCTTCCTAGACTACTGTCAGATCATCTGAATATTTCCGCAATTCAAAAGGATAGGAAAATGGTCTGACTGACAGGAGTCTAGGAAGCCTCCTTTAGGTAATGATGTGAAGTGATCTTCTCAATTTTCTGAAAATAAAACCTACTGATTCTTGACAGTGAGACTTCCTTGCAATTGTTTGACAATGTGAAGTTACCCCCCTTCAAGGGTATGTGTAGGGGCCATTGCCAATTAATTGGGGTTTAACACATACTTAAAAAAATGGAGTTCATCACATGTATCATTTCCAACATTCTATACTGCGCAAAATCATACCTTTTGTTTTCTTTGTATCTAACATATCATTCTGCACTAATTATACCTAACTTATTTTAGGCTACCATATATCTCTTTTCACCATGTCAACTTAAATTAAATCACTCTCTCATCGGCATGTTAATTACTCTTGCTTATAACCAAATCATCTCCCCTCTTTTTCCTCAATAAGAGTCACCCCTACTTTTGCACAGATGAGTTCATTCTTTTACTTTATCTTTTCTAGTATTCGAACACATCCATTTTAACATTCTTCATTTTTAATAGCCCAACATTTTGGACCATAAGTATAGTAGGTTATATGCCATTCTTCAGTCTTATAATGCTCACAAAGGACGTATTCATTTTATCCACCCCACTTTTATTTAACAAGCTACATCCTCCTTAATCTCCCCATTGATTCAAGATACCAAAATTATTCCTTTAGAATTTCTTGTCCATCAAGTTTTATATCATCTCTTTATATCTGAAAATTCACATGTATCCCCTGAAATTGTCATAGATAAAGAAATTCTGTTGATCCTTCTCAGTGCTATCAAATACAAAATCCTCTCTTTTTTTTACCCCTTATTTTGAGGGAGATGCTGATGCATACACCATGTGAAATCATTCTTTGCAATAATTTGGCAGGCGTATCTCGATTGAAAAGTAGGTTAGAAAACATGAATACACTCCGGATGTTGGCAAACTTATAAAACCCAAATACTTCATGAAAGAACAACTCTCTAGAGTATAATACATAAAAAAGAGCAACGTTGGGTTTTTTTTTGCTTGCACTTGTGTGTGTGTGTGTGTGAAACTTGTTAAGCCTCCCTCTTCCCAAATTCCTCAACAACACAAGAACATTAATGAATTTTTGAAGAACTTACACGTAGGAGGTTTATGGCTGTAGCATCTCTTAACCTTGTGGGAAGGCAGAATTTTAAACCATCACACGCCCTACAATAAAAATTAACCCATATTATTAATAGATAACATGAGTTTTAAACAAAAAAAAAAAAATTTATGTACACCAGCCATCAGACCATGTACAATGTTTAGCTGACCTTGGACTTTGTGAGAGCCTTTGGTAGCAACAGATAATATGTTTTAGCAGCTGTAGCTGTTGTTCTGAGGGTTCCTCAGGAAGATTCTCTACCATCTTTGCCAAAGTGTGGCCTACTGCATAAAATCGGTGTGCAAAAGTACAGCAATACTTCAGCCCCTCATCTTGCAGTAGAATTTTATGAACAACAAATGTGGCAACCTGTATTGTCAAATATATCAACAATTCATGATTGATTTATTAAATGCATGTAGACATACAATGATAATAGGCAAAAATACCATTTTGACTCTTATATTTTGGGCCACTGTCAATTTGGTCCTTATAATTTTCAACTACAGTCAATTTCTGTTAGTGAGTTGATGGTAGGACCAAATTACTGCAAGTTAACCAAATTGACTGTGACCCTAAATTGTGGGGACCAAAATAGATTTTCGCTATGATAATATAAGCCATACTATGCATGCTTGAACAAAAGTTATAAATGAAAATCAAATGAGGTTCATATATACTTTTTCTCTATGTTTAGACAGAGGATTCCCTCCACATTTTATTTTTTTATTTTTTTTAATTCTGCTAAATTACTTACTAGGTATCAGTTGTCCACTTAAAATTTTTCTTTTGACCTACAGTCGGATAAGGCAGCTGTGATAATTTCACAGCTTATGGTTGTTCTTTTCAAACCAGAAGACTAGCAACTAAACTGCCACCTAGCTATATGAATGAACTGTAATAGTAAATCACACTCTACAAATATAAATCACCCATTAGGCTACCAAGATAATTGTAATCATAACTATGAAAGAAGATTAAACAGAATGCATCAACTTGATCAATGCAACTATTTTCCAACAATCAAGAATTCCCAGCCACTTACTGTTTTTGACAATACACTGCCCACCTCCATGCAGTGTATGCAATGATCGATTATTTGATTTTCAATGAGGACAGTAATAACTTCTGCATCACCAGCCTGCAGGTAGAATAAGGATGAAATATTAACTTTGTTAAGTTAATAAAAATTAGCCTATACAGAACAGATATAAAGCAAACTGTTTCTTGTCTAATGCACTTGAACTATTTGTTTGGGAAAAAATTGACTAGAGATCAAATTTTCCAGCAATAATAATTTAGAGATGTGGGAAGACAAAATAGTTAAGACTACTGATGAGAAGGAAAAACTACCTTCACTAAGGCACCAATAACACCTAAGCTGATAAGCCGTAAACGTTCATGAGACGATTCCTTGTTTGTATTGTTAAGAAGAGGGTATAGATATAGTGGTATTCTAGCTGCAAAGGATGCAATTCAATTAGAGAGTCACTATAGCCCTAAGAGGCACTAGTAATGGCAACATTGAATTCTGTGTATCAAGTGAATCTTCTCATGAAATGATGCAAATACACTGCATGAATAAATAAATAAATACCTTATATTTTATCAAAAAGAATAAGGTATCTTGTTGAAGGGACCTCTTTTGACTCCAAAATGGGTTGCAGAGAGTCATAAGAATACACTTTAAAGCATTGCAAGTGCAATTATTGGGTATAAATATCATCATTAAGTTCAAGTTTTATGCCTAATTACTTAATTCTAAACAAAACAGAAGTCTGTGGAAGTAAACCACTTCAAAAATTATGGTCAGTGACCAAAACCAATATATCTGTATAGCATCCTTGCCAACAGCTAGAACCTAGTGCCAACCACGAACAACTCAAGTACTGAGGCAAAAGACGTGAAAAGCATTTTCTACAATGAGATGATGGAGAAAATCACATGATATGTAGCATTAAGTCCCATATGTCACCAAAATATGGATGAAAAAATTAGAGCCCCACATGTTGATCAAAAATAGTCTTTGTAAGCATTTATATTATGATTTCAAAATGTATACAACTCCCTGCTCCTTTTGCTTGTAAAGAAACTAAAATGTAATTTGGACTTCTGCAAAATTCAAGCAATAAGTCATTCATTTTAAGGATTGGGTAAAATTACCCTTGATAAACAGCATCCTTGTATCTGGGTGAGTAGCTACACACTGTAAAAGAAAAGCAACATATCAGCCATTTCTTAATTTTAATGAGAAAATTACTCACTATGAAAGTACATCCTTAACTAGAAAGAAAATGAAAAGATTTAAAAGGTGTTTGATGGTGCTAGTGAGTGAACAGCTACAAAAAAATGTACTCCTTAGGACATATGCTTGTAGTCATGGTTTGATCACACAAATCTCTCCCTGAAAACTCAATCATTCGGTCCATAGCCAAAATTTAGCTAAAAATATATTGATTTCTTGAGAATGATTGACAATCTGCACAGAGTAACCACCCAATTGATTTTAAATGGAAGAAAGATGAAGCAAATGAAAGAGGAGGCAAAAGTATTTTTCTCAACAAAAAATAAAAAATGTGGCCCATATCCATATCAACCATAAAACAAGTATATTAGCCAACTAAAAGAAGGAAACAAAGAAAAAAGGGAATCAAAAGTAGAAGATAGTAGAGCTATAGGCCTCATAACCTTAAGTAGAGCAAGAGCATTGCATACGCGCATTAATACACTCTCTGTAAGCTCTGGGGCTGATATTAAGCGGTATACTGCAATTATTTCCTGAAATAATGACAAATTCAATCATGAACATCAATCTTGAGACTGAGAGTTAGTTATATTTCCTTTCAAATATATAGGAAACAAAAGAAACCTTTCAATTTGATGTATATAAGAATATAATGTCTAAAGAGAAATAAAGGAAAAATTTATTGTAAGATTAATGGGAAAAGATGATCTAACAAAACCTTTTGAACTATAACTGTTAATTGGAAAAAGCATCCTGAAAAATTCAGAAGCATGCCATACCTTTAAGAGTATGTATATCGTTCCAAAGGAATGCCATAACAATAGAGCTAAATCTTCATGAGCTCCACAAGACTGGATAAAAAGAAGGCAAAATTTTGTTTGTTTAAAAATTCATTTGACATATACACAGAATATTAGAATAATACTTGAAAAAGAAAGTGGAAGTTAATTTAAAAAAAAAAATAACAACCAATCAGAGGTAAAAATCCTTAGCACCCTACTGCATAAATTAATGTTAAATTGGAAAGTAAATTTTGGCCCCTTGGGGGAAGGGGAGATTCAAACCCAGTAAGATTCTCAACTATAGTTTCTTATGAAATCATTGAGGCAATCTCAATAATCTATTAGACCATATGCATTTTTTATAAGAATTTTACAAGATTCTGTAGACTCTATAGTAAGTCCCAGATTTCTTAATTTATGTTATTAACTGATCCTTAGCATTTTGGTGATTTCTAATTGAATTCGAATAGGCAATGATCTACTAAATTCACTTTTCTCCAAGTATTGAGAGAATTACCTTTTTGTTTTGGTTTCTAACACGGGTCTAATAAGTACCCACACTAACTGCATCCCAATTTCGTAAGAGCATTATGCTATACCCGGATACAGATGTATTATCTTTAGACACCTAGGAGGGCTTTGTTGGTTTTAGTGGTAGAATAGAAGTTCTGCATAAAGTATAAAATGTTGCTCAGAAAGATTTTTTCTTTCTTTTGAGGTCCAGTAACTTAAGACAAGCTTTAAATGGTCCATTGCCTTCAGATGAGTCTCTTAATCTGTCCTCCATTACTCTGTGTGCATATATAGCAACCCGTGACATAGGTATTAGAATACTTTCCAAAGCTGATACTCCAGATTATGGAGACCAATTACCTTCTAAGACCTAGAATTATATGCAGAACCAGCTCAACCAATGAAGGGACTGCATTTATATTGGCAAAAACCACACTCATTTCAGATTCTCCATTAAATGAGGGTAACCTAAAACAATCTTCCAATACTAGCCTACCAAAACATAAAATTTTAAAATTGGGACCAGGGGAGAAATTTTTTTTCTATTATTAGGTTAAGTTTAATAATTCTAATATCAACTTTTCAAATAATTAAGAATTACAGAGTATTCCAAGAAAAGGATTAAGCAGAATCCTTAATTATTATCGTTATTATTTTTATTGGTACATTAGACATGCATTTAATGGGTCTTGAACCCATCACCTCACCCTCCATCTAGCACTTATAAGGGAAGGAGGTACCAATTGAGCTAGAGCTCATTGGCTTAAGCAGAATCCTTTATTTTAGTGTTTTCAAAAATCTAATGGAGCACAATGGAGTGATTACTGATTACCTGTCCAACCATTTATTTATATGTCTATGTATATTTTTTTTATTACTGAGATAGCAAATATGACAAGGAGAGACTATCATATACCAAATCAGCTAAACTTGCTATAAAATCATCATTGGGGAAATTAAAAGGTTAAATGGTTTGTTTGTTTGGAAACCAAGATATCATGGGAAAAGAGATGAGAATCTTAAAACCTTATAAAATAGCCATAATTATAATTTGGTTACAAAAGATTTCAACTTTTGTTTACTGTTAATTCTCTATTCTCTCCTTGGCAACCATTCAAGAAATATGAAGGTGCTTTGTTAAGATTACTACATCCTCACAATAGTTTGTAGTAGTTTACAATCAAACCTTTTAGCAAAACTTGATGATCTTTCATCATGATTAACTTTCCATGGGGCACCCTGATGGTGTACTTATTGGTCCGAGACAAAGTTCTTTGTTCAATCTACGATACTATCCATTTATGGAGTTTCTTGGGTGTCTCATGGTAGGGAGTGGAAGTAGAATAATTTGATTAAAGATTGGACACTACTACCTTATATATATAAAAAATAATAATAATAATAAAAAATCATATGGTTTATTTTATTTTATACTATCAAGATACATTTATATGTGACATGCAAATTAATAATTAAATACAAAATCTCTTATTTTGCAGGATTGTAGATATAAAAGATCATCTATATGATGCTGTAGTATAGGTTCTTCAATGGGACGTGAAGGAAAAAAGAGAAGAAATATGCTAATTATTCTTACATACTGTCGACTTGTTTGGATGCGGAGAATCGAGAAATCTTAGGAAAACAAACAAACAGCAATGACTAAACATAAAATCAGCGTGGGTTATAGTTCCTTTCCAAAGATTTTTTTTTTCTTTTTTTCTTGGCTACCAAACATTGCAATGAGAATCAAGAACAAAGAAAAAGAAAAAGAAAGAAAAGAAAAACCTTGTATAGGAGGTGAAGAGCTTCCTCTCGGGTATGATCATTGTGAAGAGCAACAATCAACTGTTCCAAGTAGTACTGTCTTGAGGGGTGAACTCCACCATGAGTGTTGTTGGTTCCTGATGTGCTTGGACTCGCTCTTACGTTCGTTGATGATGTCGGCTCTGACCCAAACGGGGATTCTGGAAGTTTTGCGGCCATTGTTGATAATCTCTATACAGGAGTGGAACGAATCACTGTCTGTGTGCGTATCTCAAATCTCAAATCTCAAAGTGTATGTGTCTGACTGTGTGCCTTATTTTCCGTGCTTAAGCTACGTAGTGGAAAAAAGAAAAAGTTTGGACTTTTGGTTTTGGTTTGGACTAGTACGGACTGAAAAAGGAGGGGTGTGTTGTGTGTTCTTTTTGCCCTTGTAATGACAAAGAGATCTTTGAATTCTTTATTTTATAGCGTCAAAATATATTATTTTTCTATTTATTTATTTTATTGGGTTCGGACGGTCCAGGGTTAATGGGTCTCCTTAATAAATTAAATTTTTTTGAGATAATTAAAAAATTTGTTGATGGATGATTTTTTTTTTTTATAATTTTTATTATCACTATTATGAGAAATATAATTTTTAAAAAATAAAATAAAAAAATTTGTTTTTTTTTTTTGTTGAAGTTTTTGAAAATATTTCATAATTTTTTTTAATTTTTTTTTATAAAGTTTTAACTTATGGCGTCCACTTCTGATAATTTTGTTATTTATCATCAAATCAAGACACTAAAAACTGATTAGTATCTTGGTTCAATGATAAAAAAGATAATTATCGGGACAACATAAGTTAAAATTCTATATCTAAAAAAAATACCAATCGGCTTTTGGTATAGGTGGGATTAAACTTCAGATAGTTGAGTTAACTAGAATGCTCAAATACTTCCTAAATTAATACTTCCTAAAAGAGCATTTCAGGCCTGTTATTTTTATTTTTATTAAATATGGTCTTTCCAATTCTATCTACTCCATTAAGTTAATTGTCGCACAATATTTTCATAACAAGTTCTAAGTTGTAGGTTGTTATGAGTGGACAAAAAAGTAATTTAAGTTGTGAATTTAGATTAGAACCATTAGCAACTTAACACTTATGATTTATTGTGTAAATTAAACGCTGTGAACATATCATTTCTTTTATGTTTTTTTGCTCACTCCATTTTTATTGTATGGGATATGGGGTTTAACATTGAATGTGGAGATAGTCTTAATGTGGAGATATTCTTCACACTGGCATGATGACTTTGGTTTTTTTTTTTTTTTTTGGATTAATTTACATTAATCACTATCGTGTGTTAAGAAGAGAGGCAGGGATTCAATTCCATAATGATAATGTTAGTCTACTCTTGTTTTATTTTAATCTCTTTAATTTCCTAATTGTTATATGCATTTTGAATGTTTTGATTGTTAATTTTATACTTTATTGTATTCTTTAATTTATATACGTTTACCTGGCTTGTTAAACACTACACTTGAATAGTTCTATAAATCATTATATAATGAGTTGAAGAAGATTCTTTTAATTTGGTTTGGAGGCAAATCTTATTATTTTTCTATAGATCAAAATTAGTTGTAATGATGGTTTTTTATTTATTTATTTATTTTTTTTATGGTTTTGTTGTTATGGTTTTTGATTTCCAAAATAGCTTGGATTAAGCTATTCCCTTTTTTTTTTGGACAATAAACTATTCCCATTACAGTTCTACTGCATACTCTTTATTGATAAATCAGCAAAATGAAAATCCAAGTTTTTATGAAATAAATTTAAATTAGCATCCATTATCCATGTGAAAAAAAAATCCAATAAAGTTAAGAACACAATAAAAAGTTCACAAAAATTTAGGAATGTTGTGAGGATGCAGTAATTTTTGTTGTGTTCGGACTCAACAAAATCTTCAACCCATTGATGCCCTTCTTGACAACAGTACAAAAAGCAATGCTAAAGCAGTTGAGTTGCACATGATGGATAAAGGAATACCATATTTTCCTTTCCTAAATAGGCCTTTCACAAATGGCCAAAAGCATAACACCACAAACACGCTACACATGACCTCCCCAAGCCCTGACCCATGCATACCTTGGGCTGGTGGTTGCAACCCTAGCAAGCCCATAACCAATGCACTCAATTGCACTATCAAAAGAGTTGAGCCCGGTATGAAAATTGGGGACTCATCGAAGGTGAAACTGCCGGCATCAACATTGTCACTTTCACTTGTTGCGAATTGGTCTTTCTTTGTGACTTCAAAGACAGTCTCAGATAATCCCAAGAGCTTGAGTATCACACTTAAAACTCCAAATAACTGTGCACATGCTGAAGTTATTTTGTCCATTCTCAAATGGTTCCACCATGCACGAATTGATAGACCAAATTGAAGAAAAACAAATATATTATACAAGTTGCGAATGACAAATAGAGCAACAAACAAATATGAAGCTGGTTCTTGTACCTGCATGCATAATTTTATTTTATTTATTTTTTAAAATGAATAAAATGGCTTACAGAAAAAAAAAAAAAAATTGAACTTTTGGCCCACAATATGATGTAAATATATAATAGAACAAAAGTTCGACTCCAAACTTTTTTGAAGTTATATTTTTCAATTTATTAAGTGAGGATTTATAATAACATTTGTGTATATTATTTAAAAAAATCATAATTTATTTATATTAGAGATATATATTAGCCCATTAATATAGGCACAAGCTCAATCCTACCTTTAGTACATTGTGTACAAGCCAAGTTAATGAATGTGTAAAGTTGAATTTATTCAACTATGTGTTGGCTTTATTCCGTGCCAAATTTGCTTGTAATTCAACATTTATAAACCTTGTATTTAGGTCAGAATAATCTAAAGGTTGTGTGTGAGAGTGTGTGAAGATTTGATCAAGTGTGTGCAACAAAATTGTGTTTCGCGACTAGAACTCGCGAATGACTCGCGGGTGGCGACTCACCAAACTGTAGCACACGTATGAAGCATGCCGGAAGTTGAAGGGTCACAACAGCTGAATCACTACAGGACAAAAGGTACAGTCTGACCATTCTAGTAACTAGTGACTGAAACTCGTGACTCATCCCAATCGCGAAGTGAGTTGCCAGTGCATCTTGTTTTGCTGAAAACTAGCTTTTCACATTCCATCTCATACCCTACTATAAATACCCTTATATTCATGAAATGTAGAGAGCTTCTAGAGAGAATTTTGAGAGAAAAACCCTAGAGAAAAACAAGATTGATTCATCCACAATCTTATACATTTGATTCTCCAAATTTCTCTACTCTCACCCTCTTCATTGTTATACTCATGAAAGGATTATAAACCAAATCCCTACCTCACCAAATTTATTGTAATGAGAAGGTTCTTGGTGTTTGGGAAGCAATTCAAGAGAGAATCAATTCATATTGGTTGATGCAATGGGCTAATTGTGGGATCCGGCCAGTAAGCTAGAGAAGACACGGATCGGCGTAACCTTGTTGGAGCAAGAAGTTTGGAGGGCTTAAGTGCATTAGGTGGATTAGGCTTGGAGGGTTTATTGCTATTCATATATCCCAACTGATTTTCTAGTGGATCATTTACTGCTTGGAGGGTGGCGGAGAGGTTTTTCGCCAAGTTCTTCGGTTACTTCTTTGATAACACATTCCGATGTTATCTTGTATTTACATTTCTCTTTCCCTTACTCTTTACTTTTAATTACTGCTGAGTTGTGATTTAAATATGGCTTAGAGTAGTTTGATAATTTGGGCATTGTTTATATTTCATATTCTGCACATATATTGTTTGAATATAAGCTTGCTTTGAAAAATTTGTATTTGGGGTCTAAACATTCACAAGTGCCTTATACACTAAGTAAGCTGAGCTTTCAGAATGGTTAGTCTAGGATTTAACCTATTACATATACTCATATGTTATGGTTTATTATAACACATGATTTGCTAAAAAGTCATGTAACTAAAACTATATATAAATGATTTCTTTAATAATCAAATCATGGAGTTGGAATAAGATATTGTGAAACGTGTTTGGAGCCAAATTTTTTCCAATATAATAATATGTACATACCTTGGGCAAGAAGTGTGAGTTGGTGAGGAGGCAGTAGGCGGGTAGTGCAGAATAGCACATATCAGGAATGCATAATAGTCCCCATGTGAGGATAAATATATACGCCAAGCATTGCCTGAGTTGAAGCTTGGCAGTGAGGGTGGCAAAGATGGGACAGTCTTTGCTAAATAGGATCTCAAGGAGGCCTGTGGCCCATCTCTTCCTTTGAATCATTGAAACTGGCCCACCTTGGGAAGAGCATCCTAGGAAGCCCGGTGGGTTTGGCATACAGAAAACAGACTTCCAGCCCCTTGCATGGATCTTCATTCCTGTGAGGACATCTTCTGTTGCTGATCCATATCTCCAACCTACCTAGCTTGGGAAAAATTTCCCTAAATCAACTCTTGTTTTGTATAGTGCACAAACCATATTAATTTTGCAAAAAAAAAAAAAAAAAATAATAAAAAAAAAAAAAAAAAAAAAATCTAGGAAGATGTTCAATCCTATATGTATCCAATTTTATAATAGGTTGATGTGTGCAATTATGAGTTATAAACATTATTTGTCCACTTTTGATAAATTACTTACTGTTAAACAAGTCAACAAATTGTGAAATTCAGTGTGTCCATAGTATTGTTAAAAAAAAAAAAAAAAAAAAAATCCATATACAAGTCTAAAACTAGCAAACATTTACCATTTAAAAAAAAAAAATTGAACATCACTTCAAAACAATTTGTAAATAAAACTTGTTTACCCCAATTTAATTATTCTATTTTATGCTATATATTGCAGTTGGTTATATGTTCCTTTATTTTTTCAAATAATTGAAATATTATAATTGATGAAACCTAAGGTGGAATACTTTGCGTGGGATAGAAGATTTTCATTGCGTATTCTATATATGTAGCTCATTCTATACTGAACCACCTAAATAATCTCAATTGATTTTCTCTCTATTTTTCACTAAAATTACTAAGATCAGAAACTCTAGAACATATAAAAATTTATAGCTCTCTCTCTCATGGTAGGAAAAATAAGAAAATATGGTTTCTGACCTTATTACCCCAGGCTGTATCACGTTCATAGCCACAATTAGCAACTTGGTATGCCGCCTCAATGAGATTTGGAATATCGTGAGGATGATTTGTCTTTCCATCCAACCCAAATAGAATTTGCGAGGCTGATTTTACGAACTCTATGGAATTTCCAAATTGTTCTTCTAATGCCTTTTCTATCAATGTTCCTAGAAAAATTCAAATATATTGTGTGTATATATCATTTCATACTATATATTCTTAGCTCAATATATAAAATCCTTGATTCATTTATCAATAGGGAAAATAATGAAGACACATTTACATTTCGAATATAAAGTTTACATTAAATTTAAACAGAAATTGCAACAAGAAATAGTTCGAAGACTACAAAGTATTCGTGTGTGTGCGCGCGCGTGTGTGTGTGTGCAAGACTTAGGTACAATACTTATTTCGCATGCATGGCATGTATTTGGTTAGTGTACCACGTGTGTGTGTGTGTGTACACACACACACACACACACACATATATATATATATATGAGCAAGACTTAGGTACAGTACTTATGTGTTATTTCTTAAGTTTCTTTCTTAAGATTCTGCCATATGAATTTTTCTCATAGAATGGAAGTGTATGTTTTAATTAAGTAGCTACACGGCTGAATTTTAAGAGAGAAACCTAAAAAACAGCATCTAAAGTACTTTACCTAAGTTATATATATATATGAAAAAGAAAATGGTATGGTATCCTAAACTTTGACCAAAAACTATTTCCCTTCCTGTTCATAACACCAAAATTTTTGAAGGATCTATAATAGGGTAAATTGAATTTAGTTAATAATATGTTCTTCAAGTCCATTGAAGCTTTAACCACACCATAAGAATATACCCTAAGGGACGTACTATATCACATTTTGTCTTTTGATAATTTGATAGTTATAGTGAGGAAGAAAATTTTAACCCTTGAAGTTTCAAACTTGGGTGTGATGTGAGCTACAAGGCTCGTAGCACCATATCACACTTATAATTCATATAGAATAAAATTTGTCTACAAACTTGGTTGCATGTAGCCAACAATAGAAAGATAATATGTGTCCCTATTGTTGGTTTAGTCTACAACTAACTAAGTTTATAACTAAATTTTGTCTGTCAATATATACGAAAATGTTATTTCATAAAAAATTGTAATAAATTTGTAAAAAATGAGAAGCAAAGAGCTTAGTTAAGTGAGGTACAACTGGGTGATACAATTGTAGTGAAGAATAGAGGTCAATAACCTAATGTAGCAACCAGAACAAGGAAGCATGATAATGAATTGAACACTACAGAGTCTGTATTACCAAGTGCAGAGGTGTTAGAAACAATAGAAGCAGTGCCTTCTCATCAAGACTTTATACATTGACTTGGAGTAATGAAGGCAATTACGTATAACAGCTGGAAGTTAGTTATTATATTAGCACGTGTAATATTAGATTGGGATTAGTTTCATAATAGTTTCTTCCATAAAATTAGGGAGTTAGTTACAGAGATATAGCTTTCTTGCCTCATGTATATATAGAAGTAATAGCTTTGTATAGTGTCATTCTTTTGTACTCTCTATTCAATTGTTTTCATCAATAAGAATCTCAGTTTTATTTAGAGAGAGTCTTCTAGAATTTTACATGGTATCAAAGCTTTGAAGCTTCTTCCATGGTGTCCTTTGAGTCAACCAAACAATCTGATCCAACTCCAATCCAACCTTCACCATTTGTTAGCAATGATTCCACTACTCCTAATCCTCCCAATCCTTATTTCCTCAGTTCGAGTGAAAATCTAGGCAGTATTTTGGTTACTCAACCATTGCTTAGAATGAAGAATTACCAATCTTGGTCTAGAACAATGATTGTTGCTCTCATTGCGAGGAAGAAAATTGGTTTTGTTAATGGAAAGATTTCAAAACCAGATTTGGATTCACCTTTGTATGAAGATTGGGAAAGGTGTAACACCATGGTGCTTTCTTGAATGATCAATTCAATGCATGTAGATGTATCCAATAGCATCATGTATTGTGAAACAGCAAGGGAAATGTGGATTGAATTGCAAAATGTGTTTGCACAAGGGAATAGTCCCAAGATTTACAACTTGCAACGAGAAATTTCTCATATTTCTCAAAACCTGATGTCAGTGATAGAGTATTACATCAAATTCAGAGGCTTTGGGATCACTTGCTTCATTACGATCCAATTCTAGAGTGTTCTTATGGTGCTATGAAGGTGTTGAATGCTTCACGCAACAAAACTTATGTTTTGAGGTTTCTGATGGGCTTAAATGAGAATTTTGAGACTCTTAAAAGTTAGATTCTTGTGTTAGATCCATTTCCTTCTATGAGCAAGGTTTATTCATTAGTCCTTCAAGAGGAATCTCACAAAACCATTGGACATGGCGGTTCTAGCACTCCTCAATTTGATGCAGTAGCTATGTATGCTAATACAAGAGGGAATACAGGAAATACCAATTGGAACAAAGGAAATAACAAAAAGGAGAAGCCTTTTTGTACACACTGCCACATGACTGGTCACACAGTTGACCAATGCTACAATTTGCATGACTATCCTCCCATATACAAGCCAAAAGGAAAATAAAATGCTACTGCAAATCAAGTTTCCTCTAAATCAGTAGCAAATGCAGAGAATTTACCTATTGCAGTGAATTAGTGTCCTATATCTAAGGCATAGTGTGAGCAGTTGTTGTCATATCTCAATACTAGAGGTAATCTTGGTGATGGACATCATGCAGCTACTGTGAGCATAGTCACTGTAAGTAATGGTGTTGAAGGTACCTCTGGTATAGCTTCTGATGTTGCTTCAGCTTCTTCTCAATCTCAATTCAACCTCATGTTAGGTATTCCATTCAATTTTACTCCAAATTTAGAGCATTCAATCTTTTCTGCAAAACTGTTAATAGGGAAGCTTTTAGCAAATCTGATTGGGTATTAGATATAGAGGCAACATACCATATGATCCATTCTATTTCCTGTTATACATCTATTACTTCTACATTGAATACTTATGTTAATCTTCCAAATGGTGAGGTTGCTTAAGTTACACATATAGGGATTGTCCAAATTTCAAAAAAACTTGTTTTACATAATGTACTTTGTGTTCCTTCATTTAGCTTCAATCTAATTTCAGTTAGCCAGATAGCAAAATCTATTCTTTGTTGCCTTATTTTCTTTGGAAATCTTTGCTTTATCCAGGCCCTTGCTCCTTGGAGAACAATTACTCTGGGTAAGGAGTACAATGGTCTATACTTGCTAGAAGAGAGTTGTTCAACCTCATCTTGTGTTTTTGCTATTGTTTCAGCTAATAAAACTCAGCCACATGTATGGCATTCTAGACTAGGACACTTGTCAAATGACAAGTTGGCTTTATTGAATAATAATCATGTACCTCTTTTCAATTCTTCTAAGACATTTCATTGTGATGTATGTCCTTTAGCCAAACAAAAGAGGTTACCATTTAATAAAAGTACTCATATTTCTGATAAGGGGTAATTACACTAAACCCACCTGTGGTTTGGGCGAAAATCACTTTGCCTACCCGTGGTTTGAAAAGTATCACTTAACTCACCTATGGTATGTTCCATTTGTTTTCCATAACCCACTTCTATTAAAATTAGGGGTAAATAGGTATTTATGTCTCTCTCCTTCCAAAACAAAAAATAGCACAAAAATGCAAGAGAAACAAGATCAAATAGTGATATTGGTCTCTCTCTCAATTCACATAAATATTGAACATGAAGAACATACCCAGTTTTCTTAGCAACCAAACAGAAGCAGAAAATAAATTTTATGTCAACAAAAAAAACAAAATTCTTATATTAACTTTAGCATAATAGAGGCAAGCTTCTAAATTCAGGTAACATAAATCATTAAACCCATAATTTTTTTCACATTCCCAAGTTCTCTCAAATTTTCTCAACAACCATATAACTTTAAAAGAAATCAAACTCTTCAATCTTAGTCTTAAACACCCATTTGGCTCAACTTTCAGTAAGTCTCTCATCTTTACAAGAACCTCAACAACATAAATCACAAAACCCAGAATTTCTTTCTCCTTCCCAATCGAAAACAAATCAAAAGTTTCAACCTTTACACAGCAATATAAAGCTCAAACAGCACAAACTACAATACCCAATATTTTTTCCCTTTTATTTTCTTGGAAAACAAACAAAGAGAGAAAATTGAATAGTGGGAATGTGTTAAAGCTCAAAAAAAAAAAAAAAAGCTTACCAACATACAAGGACGATTTGGAGAAGAATTTAGAGAAGCCAGGTGTTTGATATGGGTATGGTGAGATTGAGATTGTGAACCCATAACCAAATTCTCTAAAACCCAAAACCTCTATCATCTTTTCTCTCTATTGTGAACTCATAACCAAATCCACCAATAACCACTGGCCACCATGATTTCTACAAAAAAAATAAAGCAAACCCAAATGCAAAAACCAACAAAACCCACAAATGGTGACACAAAACCACCAAATGGAGAGCCACAACCCATTAATGGCGAGAAAATTTGTAACCACTTATCGAGAGCTAGAACCACCATGATGAGATGAAACCACCAGGCCGGGACAGGCCAAAAAAGAGATATAAAAACCACGAAGAACACGTTGATCTCACCACAGGTCTCTTTCTTGAAAAGTTTCTGAGTTTTGGGTGTTTTGATTCATGTTATGTTGTGTTTTGGGGTAAAAAGGTGTTTTTGTAATGGCTGGGCTTGAGGTGGGTTACGGAGATTGACGGAAACATACCACAGGTGGGTTGTGATACTTTTCAAACCACGAGTAGGCAAAGTAATGTTCGCCCAAACCACCGGTGGGTTATGTGTAATTACCCCTTCTGATAATTGCTTTGATTTGATTCATTGTGATTTGTGGGGTCCTTTTTTCTGTTCCAACTATGAATGGTTGTATGTTTTTTTTAAAAACTATTTTAGATGATTGTTCAAGGTGCACTTGGGTATACTTGCTACAACATAAGTCACAGACTCAAGCCACCTTGAAGCAATTTTGTACAATGGCAGAAACTCAATTTTCAAGGAAAGTAAAAACTATTAGAACTGGTAATGGAATTGAATTCATAATGAAAGAATTTTTTGTCCAAAGAGGCATTTTACGTCAACTTAGTTGTGTTGAAACTTCACAACAAAATGCCATTATGGAAAGGAAGCATCAACAAATCTTAAATGTAGCAAGGGCTTTAAAGTTTCAATCAAATTTGCCATTGCATCTATGTGGTCATTGTGTTCTTACTGTTGTGTACTTAATAAATAGGGTACCAACATCCATTTTATCACACAAAACACCTTTTGAAGTCCTTTTTGGTCATGTTCCAATTTATTCACATTTGAGGATTTTTGGTTGCTTGTGTTATGCCTCAACTCTTTCTCATAATAGGTCCAAGTTTGCACCAAGGGCAAGAAAATGTGTGTTTTTGGGTTATCCTTTTGGCATTAAAGGCTATAAACTTCTTGATTTGTCCACTAATACAGTTTTCATTTATAGAGATGTGATTTTTCATGAACACATTTTTCCTTTTGCATCAGACAAATGTGATTTTTCTGATCCTTTTACTGTTGTTACTGAGGTTGAAGCTTAATCTTCTGTTCAAGCTTGTATAGATACTTTTGTTACTCCTATTAGTATTGCAGAGGTTCCAACTCAATATCCTAGTTCTTGTGACTCATCTTTTCAAGTTCCAGATACTTCTGTTTCAACTCTTCCCACATCTCCTTCCTCAATTATTGAATTTGTAGCTCTTGATCCTTTTCAATCTGATTCAACTCATTGCCTTGCTCCTAGTTCCATACCACCTGTGGAAGCTTCTCCACCTATCAGAAGGTCAACTAGGGTTCACAAGACACCTATTTATTTGCAAGACTATGCTTGCAACATAGCTGCTGCTGCTCATCCTCCAGGTTCACCTTATGATATTGCAGATTCATTGACTTACTCTCATTTGGACCCTTCCTATCAGTCCTATATGATGACCATCAGTGCTTGTCATCAAGAGCCTGCTAGTTTTTCCCAAGCAATTCAAGATCCAACTTGGAGAGTAGTTATGGATAAAGAGATTGAAGCACTTGAAAAGACTCATACTTGGATTCTTACCCCACTGCCACTCGGTAAAAGTTCTATAGGATGCAAATGGGTATATAGGATCAAGCTGAATTCTGATGGAACTGTTGACAAGTTCAAAGCTCGTTTGGTAGCTAAAGGCTTTACCCAGAGGGAAGGTCTTGATTTTCTGGAACCTTCTCTCCTATGGAAAAGACTGTTTTAGTCAGGGTTTTCCTTGCTCTTGCCTCTGCCAAGGGCTGGTCTTTGCATTAATTAGACATTAATAATGCCTTTCTCCATGGGGATCTTGAAGAAGAAGAAGTATATCTGCACTTACCACCTAGTTATCACAGTAAGGGGGAGTCCAATTCATCCACCCCTATGGTTTGTAAGCTAGTCAAGTCCCTTTATGGCTTGAAGCAAGCTTCTAGGCAATGGAATGCCAAAATTTCAGCCACTATTTTGTAGCTTGGTTCTCATCAATCTCAAGCTAATCACTCATTATTTGTATATACAGATGGTTCCTTATTCACTGCCTTACTTGTCTATGTAGATGACATGATCATCACAGGCAATAATCCAAATTGTGTTTCTGCTTTGAAATCCCTATTGGATAAGAAATTTGGGATTAAAGATCTTTGTTCACTTAAGTTCTTCTAAGGATTGGAGATTTCAAGATGTGAAAAAGGCATTAGTTTGAATCAAAGGAAATATGCCCTTGAGATTCTTAAAGAGGCTGATATGGTTGGTTGCAAACTTGCAAAAACACCTATGGAACAACAATTGAAGTTATCCAAAGGATGGAGTGTTACTTCAAGACGCTAGATAGTACAGGATACTAATTGGCAAGCTAATGTACTTAAAACTGAGTAGGCCAGACATCACCTATGCAGTGCATAGGCTTAGCCATTTTTTGTCTCAACCTAGGGTGCCTCATATGAAGGCAGTAACAAGGATTTTGCAGTATATTAAAGGTACTCCAGGGCAGGGTGTTTTCTATCCTACAAAATCAAATTTGCACCTTAAAGCATACTGTGATGCAGACTGGGCAAGGTGCCCTGATACTAGAAAGTCTCTTACAGGATTTTGTGTGTTCCTAGGCAATGCCTTGGTGTCTTGGAGGTCCAAGAAGCAGAATGTAGTGTCCAGGTCCTTTGTAGAAGTAGAATATAGGTCCATGGCTACCACTACTTGTGAACTAACTTAGAAATTGTACTTATTAAGGGACTTGCACATCTCACATGAAAAGCCAGCATTGATGTACTGTGACAACCAGGCTGCCCTGCACAATTTGCCAATCCTGTGTTTCATGAAAGGTCCAAATATATTGAGGCAGATTGCCATATAATTAGGAATAAAATTCTAGATGGGACTATTAAAACCTTTTATGTATCATCTCAGACTCAATTGGCTGATATAGTTACCAAGACACTAGGAGTAGACAATTACTTAAGGTTGCTGAGAAGGTTAGGATCAATTAATATCTTTGCTCATTGTATTCAGTATCCAGAAAAGAAAATGGGGTATCAATTTGCAAGAGTTTTGCTCTTGAGGGGGAGTGTAAAAAATGAGAAGCAAAGAGCTCAGTTAAGTGAGGTACAACAGGGTGATACAATTGTAGTGAAGAATAGAGGTCAAGAACCTAATGTAGCAACCAGAACAAGAAAACATGATAATCAATTGAACACTAGAGAGTCTGTATTACCAAGTGCAGAGGTGTTAGACACAATAGAAGTAGTGCCTTTTCGTCAAGACTTTATACATTGACTTCGAGCAATGAAGGCAGTTACATATAATAGTTGGAAGTTAGTTTTTATATTAGCACACGTGTAATATTAGGTTGGGATTAGTTTCATAACAGTTTCTTCCATAAAATTAGGGAGTTAGTTATAGAGATATAGCTTTCTTGCCTCATGTATATATAGAAGTAATAGCTTTGTATTGTGTCATTCTTTTGTACTCTCTATTCAATTGCTTTCATCAATAAGAATCTCAGTTTTATTTAGAGAGAGTGTATGTTTTTAGACCCCCTAAACACAACTAGATAAACTTAGTTATTTAGCCAAGTGATTAACTTAGGTAAATTATGCAGATCTAGGTTAACACATATAAATCATATCATTGTAAAATGAGAAAAATAAAGAACACAACAATATAATAACCCAGGAAAACCAAATCGGTAAAAAACTAGGGGAGGATTTAACCTAGCTATCCTCAAGGTAAAACTGAATCCACTATGAAAGAATTGAAGTTTACACAATAGTGACTTAGACCACTAACATCCTATTGCTACCTCAAGTAGGAAACTAACTACCACGACCATGTGATAGCTCCGAGTCCACAGACTACTTCTTTCTTGAATTCCTAGCAAGCACAAGCACAAGCACTCCCGCTTGTATATCTTTAAGCTCTTAAATTTGCAACTGAATTGATCACCAAGCTCTTGACATTAATCTAGATCTTGTTAACCTGAAGTGTATGTGAAGGCAAACACCTCTAGATCTCACAAAAGATTCACACACACAACATAAAGAGCATCCTTAAAATGTGGCTAGGGTTTTCCCTTTTATACCTAAGGCAAAACATAAAACCCTACACATAAAACAGGCTTGGGTTGAGTTGGAAAATTTTGCAGAAAAAAAATCTACATGAGCTTCGATCGATCGAATCTAATTTTCGATCGATCGAGCCAGGCAGATTTAAACAGTAAATCCGGCAGAACACTCGATTCCAACTTTACAACTTAAACATACTTTGAGCAAGTCTAAAACAAGACAAAACATTTTGATCATGGTTTGTCAACATTAAAAAATGAAATTCTAATACATTTGAACCTAAAGTCTTAGAACCCAACAAACACATAAACGCATGTGTGGAAAATACATGTAAACACATATAACTTCTTGATTTCACAAAACAAAAAATAAAGACATATATCATAAATAACCTCATAAATATAAATCAATAAACAAAGTGAAACAAAAGACATATATAATCAAAGAATCTCCCCCTATCATGGATAACCCATACACAATACATCATAAGCCCAAAAAAAATGTAATGTAAACACATAATGAAGCACCTAGATACAATCTAAAAGCACCATAGCTCCAAAACATCAAAATCTCCCCCTAACAACAAAAACTCCTCTCTACAACATATACGTACTTCCCCTTTTTGTGACGAATTACCAAAGGGCACTCACTCATCATCAAAAGGAGGTGGTGGTCTAATACTCTCTAAATCCGCTTGCAAAGCACGAAGCTCATCAAGCATGTCCACCAAAAGGTGACCATGAGCCTCCTAAACAGTCATGACAGTCTCCAACATTCGATGAATGTCTGAATCATCCGAAGTAGAAAGTGGAGGAACAGCAGCAACAATAGTAGGATCGACAGACACCTCAGCAGAAGTATCACCTATAGAGGAGGGAGGAGCAGGAGCGACACCAAAAGTCTCAACCCTAGGACGTTTAAAGTTTGCTCTCATCTAAGTAGCCCTTTGCCTAAGAAAGGTAGCACCTATAGGAGCAACTATATGAATAGGCTCAGACACAGGAAAGTTCTCTAAACCCAAATGCAAAAGAATTCGATGCATAAAGACAGGAAAGAAAATAGCATGGAAGACAAAACTACTCTGATGAATTTCAATCAAAGAATGAATGAAAAGATGAGAAAAACTCATAGAAGTATCGGTAACAGGGGCATACAAAAATGCACACCTCTCTATAAGAATGGTGTACAAATGAGAGATAGGCCACAAAGAATGACAAGCAATCCAAAAGAAAAGATAATGAATCTTGGTCAACTCAGCAGACGTGATTCGAGGATTAGAACCCCATTGGACAGAAGTACCAGTGATGTAGGACATGATGTCATCAAGAGGTGGAGACTCATCATAAGGATAAACAGGATGCTGGAGGGGGATGAGATATATCCAACAACGGTAACTGATGTGCATTGATAATAGCTTAATTTTGCATACTTATATCATTGTTAGAAAGCATTATCATACTTATTTTGAGGTAATTCATGCATTTTATATTTGGTTTTGAAATAATGGTGAATAATCAATTTTGTGCTTAATTGAATCTTATTGCGTGAATTTGTCTTTTGTAGGAGCATGGAATTAAATAAGTGAATTTGTGCAAAGAAGAAAGCTAATGGACTTTAATTTGCAAGGGCCATGATGAAGTTAAATAAGGCCAACCCAATTAAATTTAAGTCCAATTGGATCAGGGAATCAAAGGAAATTTGCATCAAATTCAAGTCCAATTCGGATTGGGATTCCAACCTGCACATCAGTTAGTATTTTTGGTATAACTTTCGGCTCAGATGTCCAATAGAGATTATTCAAGTTGGGCTGGAAAGTTAACTTAGAGGGCTACAATTTTTTAGTTTACCAAAAGTCCGAATTCTGACATTAAATGGGCCAAAACTGTCGGTTAAGTGAAGCCTAAAAATCTGAGATTTTCCCCAAACGGGAATTCAACTTGTAATAGGATTTCTTGACCTATTTAAAGGCTCTAGAGGACAAAATTCAGTGAGGCTAGTGCTAGGCTAAGGGCTGAATATAGAGAGTGCGGCTACTTATTTGGTTTTCTTCCATGACAGTTAGTTTTATTTTATTTGTCTAGTTTAATTTTTGTGTTTTATTTTAATTACTATGAGTAGCTAAATTTATAATTAGGGTTGAGGATGAAACCTTGTTAAAAATTATTAGTAATATTTATGTGATTTGATTTTTCCCACAATAGTTGTTTTTCAATGATTTAAATTGTTCTTGCTTCATATCAATTGACTAAGATGAGATTCTAGATTTGAGTTCAATCATGTTTTTCTCATGATTTAGGATTTGTCTTAATTAATTGAATGTTTGGTTTATTAATTCTTGATTATAAAATTGGATATCGCTTGTGATTTATCTATCAATGGATACAATTTATGATTTGATTTTTAGAATTGGATATATCTTGTGATTTGTTTGGCTACGGATACAATTGATAATTTGATTTTATACTTAAGAAGCGAAGAAGAACATGCTTTAGATTTTTAAACATAAGTTTTAATGATGATATTTTCCATGATAGCAAGATTGATTTCTAGATTATCATGTAGTGAGTTGGGAAAAATTAATGATCATAAATATATGCTAATATGACTTACAAAGTGAATTCCAAAACCTTAATTCCTTTCCCTTGATTGTTTACATCTTTTTATTGCTTTATATATTTTGCTTAGTTTAACTATTTGCTTAATTTGATTATTTGCTTAGTTTATTTAATTTCAAAACAACCAATTTTTATTAAACTAGATTAGGATTAATTTGGTTAAGATTTAATTAATTTTCCTACGTTCATTCAAGTCCCTATGGGTTCGACCTCGTTCTTATCAAACTATACTTCGATACGGTTCGTACACTTGCGAGTATTTTAAAATTTTACAACAGTAATCAACCCCTACACTCAAAGTTTCTCCTAATCTCAGGATCAAGCTCCTCTAGAATAACCTTTCTCTCAGCCCAAACGGTTCTCAAAAGGTTCAAAGTCTCATACGTTTCCTGGTTTTTCTCACTCAGAAACCTATCACTCTCATAGGAAGGTGCAGAAGAAGAGGATGCTTTCCTATTGGCTCTAGTTTTCCTAGGCATGGTGCTAAGGATAGGACAAGATACATAGACAGAACAAAAAAAAAAAAAAAAAAAAAAAAAAAAAAACTAAGGGCAGACTGCAAGTTAGCACAAAACAATATAGAAAAATGACAACCTATATGATGCATGAACAGAATAATCAGATGATGCATGATCTAATGCAGTGAGAATAAGTTCAATTTAACTTTAAAATCACAAAATTGGCTTGAGCATAAAGTTTATATCAAAAACCCCAAAATTTCGAAAAACCACTTGTACAATTTGCAAGAAATTGACCAATTGATCATTAAACAAGATATATAATACATTATAATGATTAAATTAATCAATCTAACAAGCCAATTTCATCCAATTAAACCCATTTGAACAGAATCCCCAATTCGGGTACATTCAAGCCCTAGAAATTTTCATTTTTCAAAATCCATCAAATTGATCAAATTAATTCACCAAGAACAGTTGTAAATCATCCCACAACAAAAACCCATTGATCAATTTCCAAAGAAAACGCTTGAATCATTAAAAAACCAAAAAACCTTTAGGTTCGAAATATCCCTTTAATGCATGGTGAAAATGCATGTAAACATGAAAATAAAAGAAAAGGGAAGGGTTTAAAGGTCTTACCACCTTAGATGACAAAAACCCTTGAAGAAATTCGAGGGAAAACGACAAAAATCTTGCTTTGACCCTTAGACCGATCGAATAGAGAGAGAAAGAGTTTTGAAAATTTTGAAATAGTGAAAGAACACGTGAAAAATTCAGTTTTTAAAAACTCTCTATATGATTTTCGATTGATCGAAAAATAGATTTGATCGATCGAAAATGCCTTCGATTGATCGAACATCAATCGAGCACCAATCGAAACACACAGAACCAAACCAAAATTTTAATTGCAATTTCGATCGATCGAGAAACAGGTTCGATCGATCGAAATTTTGGAAACCCCAATTTTTTGAAAAACAAAGCATTTTTATGTAAAAATTCCTCAAAGCATATTAAATAATGAATAAAATGCATGAGTATGAGATGAAATGCTTTTCAAAAACACTTGTTTTGAACCTAGATTTCCCAAAAATAAGGTTTTCAATCAAATCACCTTAAATTCTCAAACTTCAAATATGTTTTGCATAAAACTCAAGGAATTTTTCAAACTTGGTTGACCAAACCAAAATCACACACAATAACATGTACAAAATTTAGCAAAGAGTAACTTGTGTAGTGTGTGCAATTAGTAAAAGCTCGAGATACATGTGAGGTGATATGTGAATAGTAATTAAGCACAATTTCTACAAAATTCATCGCATAATTTTGAAAGAGATTATCACCTAAAAAGTTACATCATATAACTGTCACAGCTCCTTGAATAAAAGATTGCAATCATGTAAGTTTCTTGTTTTGCCTCATAATGTACACACCAATTTTATTTGATCAAAAACTTATTTAAAATAGTCAGGATAATATACAAACCAATTTTATTTGATTTAATTATAGTCCAATAATGTACATACCAATTTTATCATTTAAACAGAGGTTACACATTATGTTCTTCTTGTACATGTGCTACACTTTCTCGAACACAAAATCTTACGATATATACTAAGGTGTTCATGATTGGCTAATAAACAGTGGTGAGATAGTTATTTATGTTTTTCTCATTAAGATCAAGTCTGGCAATCAAAGGCATGTGACTTCAAGATCAAGATAAAGTGATCAAAAACTATAAACATCTTCCCACACAACATGCACTACAAAGCTCAAACTAGTAAAGTGCAATAAAATAAGCTCATCTAAGCTAAACAAGGTACATAAAACATGTTATGAAAAGATAAATTGACCAACCTTGATTTCAAATCCAAGAAAAATAATGCAAAACACACTTTGCTTCCCTTTTCCTTCCTTCCTTTTTTTTAATTATTGAAAAGAAATAACAAAAACAACCTAGAATGAAATGCATGAATGTTATGTAATGCAAATCCTAGCAAGACAAAGAAAACAAAAAAAAAAAACAAGGGAGAATGGCCACAAAGAGAGGAGTGATGAAGTACAAGGACCATGTCAGAAAGACTCAATTAGATCGAGTCTTTTGCATCCAAAGCCTTTTAGATGCAACTCTAGTATTGGAGTTATTATTCACATTAGAATTCTGAGCAACTCCAAGACTGGAATAAAGGTTTAAAGCCTTTACCAATTCACAAATAAGTACCATAGGATCTTGTGCTTGAGGCACATGTACTTTTGGTTTATTTGCTCGCTTAGTAGCTTGCAACTTGAAACAGTTTGGATGAATGTGCCCAGACTTTCCACAAAAATGACAAATCTATGCAGGTCTATCATGCAACTTGCCCTTAGGAGGATTAGAAGTCTTAGGTTTAGACTCTTGAAGATCAACCCTAATCTTCCTAGGAGGTGTAACTTCTACAGGTTTGACAACCTCACTCATAGGGGGCTCAGAAGAAGGAAAAAAGTTTGTGGAATGTGTTTCAAGAACAGAGATGCTTTCTACAAAACTTAAGCTAGTTTTGTCTGAATGCTTAGCATATGATCAAGTTTGGAACTAGCAAACCTATTAGTTTGTTCTCTAGCAATAGATAATTCATATTCCAAATTCTTAACTTTATCAAACAAAAGCATGTTCTCAGTCTTCACATTATTCAACAATTCATTAGCATCAAATAGTTTTACAAGCAAAATTTTCTTATCAAGCTCAAGAGATGCAATTTTCTTTAAGCCTAGGTCAACACTCATAGCATCCTTTGCAGCAACTTTGCAAAGCTTATTGTAGGCTTCTTGTAAATCTGCATCCTCAAAGAGTTTCCCATCAGAAGGGTTCTCCTCAATAGCAACACTTTCATCAACTACAGCAGTAGTAGTGAAAGTAATGAAGTTTCCATCCTCATCACTACCAGACTCATTGTCAGAAACCTCATCATCACTAAGGGTTACAGCCATAGCCTTGCCCTTAGACCTCAAGAATGTTGGACATTCAGATTTCACATGACCATACCCTTGACAACCAAAACATTGTTGACTCATAGAATTATTAGAAGGTTGACCAACTTTCTCTTTAGGTTTCTCATTATTATTCACCTTAGTGGGTTCATTCTTCCTAAAATTTCTAGGTTCAGCATTGTTTTTACCTCTTACCCTTCTGTTGTTGTTCCTAAGGAAGTTTCTAAAGTTCTTAGCAAGATAGGCAATCTCTGTAGCAGAGAGCTCATCATCAACAGACTTAAGAGCCATTGATTTGGATTTGCTAGTCTTAGGTAGGTCCAACTCATAGGACTGAAGAGATCCTACAAGTTCATTAACAGGGATGGAGTCCACATTCTTGCTTTTAGTGATGACAGTTACTTTGGGTCTAAAATCTTTAGTTAAAGATCTAAGAATCTTTTTAACAATTTTAGGTCGATCATAGATTTCACCTAAATTATAAGCAAAATTAACAATATCATTAAGCTTAGCATAGAATTCATCAAAAGTTTCATCATCAAACATCCTAATGCTTTCAAATCTAGTTGTTAATTGCTGCAGCTTATTGATCTTAACTGCTTTCGTGCCTTCATGCACAGTTTGGAGAATATTCCATGCAGTGTGAGCAACCTCAACATTAGAGATTCTCTTGAATTCCTCCATAGAAACAGCATTAAAAATAGCATTCATAGCTTTGCTATTAAAAATGGCTGCTTCTTTCTAAGAAGTTTGCCACTCACTCATTGGAGTAGTGGGCTTCTCCCATTCGTATTCAATGGAGTTCCAAACTCTCTCATCAATAGATTTTAAGAATGCTTTCATCCTTACTTTCTAATAAGCATAATTATTCCCATCAAAGTAATGTGGGATCACAAGAGAGTGACCGTGTTCCATGACAATAGGGGTCAAGGATCAACTTTTAGATCAAAAGATCTAAACACAAGAGCTAACCCACTCTGATACCACTTGTACGTTTTTAGACCCCTTAAACACAACCAGATTAATCTAGTTATTTAGTCAAGTGATTAACTTAGGTAAATTATGCAGATCTAGGTTAACACATATAAATCATATCATTGGAAAGTGCAGAAAATAAAGAATACAACAATATGATAACCTAGGAAAACCAAACAGGTAAAAAACCTAGGGAGGATTTAACTTAGCTATCCTCAAGGTAAAATTGAATCCACTATGAATTGAAGTTTACACAATAGCGACTTAGACCACTAACATCCTATTATTACTTTGAGTAGGAAACTTACTACCACGACCACTTGACAGCTACGAGTCCACGGATTACTTCTTTCTTGAATTCCCAGCAAGCACAAGCACTCCCGCTTGTATATCTTTAAGCTCTTGAATTTGCAACTGAATTAATCACCAAGCTCTTGACATTAATCTAGATCTTGATAACCCGAAGTGTATGTGAAGACAAATACCTCTAAATCTCACAAAAGATCCACACGCACAGCATAAAGAGCATCCTTAAAACGTGGCTAGGGTTTTCCTTTTTATACCTAGAGCAAAACATAAAACCCTATATGCAAAACAGGCTTGAGCTGAGTTGAAAAATTCTGCAGAAAAACAATCTGCATGAGTTTCGATCGATCGAGCCAGGCAGATTTGGATTCAGATCCTCTAGATTTCTTAGGGTACTCTATCAAAAAATTTCCTTAAATCCTAACCATTCTTTTATGATTTAAGAGTCTTGATTCTGCCATGTCAACATTCCACTAATAATACTCTTTAAATAATATAATAATGTTGTAAACAAAATAATTAAGATTACTGTTAGTAAAATGCTGACATGGTAGAATCTAGACCATTAAATAATTAAAGAATAGTACCCTAGGAAATCTAGAGGATCTAAATCCGGCAGATTTATACAGTAAATCCTGCAGAACACTCGATTCCAATTTTACAACTTAAGCATACTTTGAACAAGTTTAAAACAAGACAAAACGTTTTGATCATGATTTGCCAACATATCAAAATAAAGTTCTAATACATTTAAACCTAAAGTCTTAGAACCCAATAGAGTCTTCTAGAATTTTACCAAATTTTATAACATTAACATTACTCATATATGTGAAAAACGATTTGTACCTTTAGAATTTGCATTATTGAGGGATAAACCATAGATAATTTTGCGTCTATGAAAACACCCAGTTCCTGCGTAGCAAGGTCCTTGGATCCCACCCATTCCATGCCCGATTGTCTGCATCGATTAATGCAAACCAAGAGGTTGATACTTGATAGCAAAACATAAACTAAGTTATTTCATTTACAAATTTTCTATAACTAAATTTGCAATTTATTTATTTGTTTCTTCACGCACTTCTAATGAAGCAAGCATTTGGCTCCCAAATGGGTCATCTTTCGGTACATCATAGAAGATTTGGGGGCACTGAACAAACGCACAGCCACTTTCGTGTTCAAAACCAATCATCATGCACACTGCATGGAGAACAATTTGTGGATTATTGGCAAACATGTCGCAGTCCACGTTTAACATATAAGGAGCATTCGTCATTAGCCCAGATACTCTTGTCTACATTCATATAAAAACAGGTTGTCAATGATTTTCACAACAGGGAGTACAAATACAAATTGATATACCATCATTGACAAAAGAATATAATAAAATTTTTGAAGTAGAAATTTTTTTGGTACCTATATTAGGTCATATTTTATATTAACTTTTTTTATAAGATATTTTATTAACTAAATGACTAGCTATGTATTTTTACTTTATTTTATTATTATAAGAAAATGGCTAGCTATGTTGATCTCTTTTTTGTAGTGCACTGAATTGGACTGATTCCCATTATAGCAAGTTAAATGCTCATTTGGCAAGGAATTTCTTACCAAGACATTCATGGCACCAGCTTTGTAATGATGTGGAAAATTTGATCGCTTCTCTCTAGATATATACACTAGATGTGGCAACTCATTTGAATGACCACCCTTATTCTCCAATATAACCTGCAAAAGATAAAAGCCTAAATGACTCTTGGAAGAATTTCTATATATACAAGCTTCTATGTTTACTAATAGCAGCTTATATCTTGCATATCTCACTCTAAGAAAAAAAGCTTATATCTTGCATATGTAGCACACACCACACACCATAACATTTTTACTTTTTCTTTTTCTTTTTCTTTTTCTTTTAGAAACAAATACATATACAAGGAAGAGGGAAATAAGTTTTAACGTAAAGAGATGCCATAATTTTACTCAAAAGTCATAGCAACTTTTAAGGGAGGGTAGGACAAGTTATACTACACACAGCACACTTCTTTAAGAAATGTGGGACAATTACCCTTTTTTTTTTTTTTGAGAAACAAATGCACACACATACATACAAGGGAGCGAGCAAGGGGTTCTAACACAAAGACGTAACATTTTTACTTAATAAGTAATAAAATGTGTACATTTATAGAATTATATATATAGAAGCATACCCCCCAAATAACATTTTTACCTGATAAGTAATAAACTGTATACATTTAGGTTGTGTTTGGATGGCAATATTTGGATTTGGATTTGAAATCCATTGATTTAAAATGCCTTGATTTGAAATCCTTTGGTTTTAAAATTCCTTGTTTGGGTCTTCTTAAACAAAGAAGGATTTGAAATTCATCATTTGAAATTCTATTGTTTGGATACCTAAATTTGTCATTTGAGAATTCCAAATTCCACAGTGTGAGAGGGTATTTGAAATTCATGGATTTGGACCTACCAAAGTCTTGTTGGATTTGGGGTCAAATCCAAGTTCATTTCTTTTAACTCACCCAAATAAAGAATTTGGATCTAGGTCTCCTCAAATCCAAATCCATATCCAAATCTATGGCATCCAATCAGATCATCATAGTATTTTATAGAAGGGCATCCACACACACACACAAACATTTTTTACTTACACTCTATTTGTTTAGGCAAAAATGATTTCTATAAAATAAGTTATTTTTCAAAAATATTTTCCATAAAGCTATCTTCTTTTCCTATGATTGGTAATAATCTTAAAGGAGTTGAAAAATAATCTTCTAACTTCTCTTATTTAACTTGTTGTGAGATAAAGTCTCTGATGATTGTATAAAAGATTTGGGGTTTAATCCTCGTTTACACCAAAAACTGATTGGTGTCTTGGTCTGATGAGAAAGAACTATCATTAGGAGCGGACGCCATAGGTTGAAACTCTCTCAAAAAAAAAAAAGGTGCAATTTGCGTTTTAAGCAAGGAAGTCAATACCGTACCGGAGGCTATACCGGTTTGGCCACCGGTACGATATATTTCGGATACCGGTCAATACCGGTATACCGTTTCGGATTTACCGCTATTTTACACACACACACACACACACACACACACACATACCAAAATCTCTAGAATCATGTTTATAAACATATAATATTTCACTTATATTATAGTAAATATAAAAGTTTATTATAAAACATTACCTCAATTCAGAACAAATTATTCATAGTTTTAGACTTTAGTATCAATAAAAGAAAAAAAAACACAATATAAAAAATAAAAAGCTTAGTTGTTCATTGCATACTAAGAAAACAAATAATACTAAGAAGTTAATGTAAATAAGTTACCATTATGCCTTTACAAAAATTCAAAAATTACAAAACTAAAAAAAAAAAGCTTTTTTCTGTACCGGCCGGTATTGCCCGAAATTGGTCGGTATAGCCAGTACGCGGACGGTACGGCCGATATTTTTTTCGGTACAATATAGAAGTGTACCGGTACCGGTGCACTGACCGGTACGGCCGGTACCGGTACGGTATCGGTCACACTGGTTTTAAGCCATATTTTTTTTAATTTAAATTTTATTCTATATTTAAACACTCAATTAGAATCTTTAAATATCATTTTATTTCTTTAAATAGTAGAGTAAATATTTCCATACTCAAACACAACCATTAAAAAACCTATTAATAGTTACCATAATTATATATATTTAATAGTTATATAAGAAAATATAGTAATAATAAATACCTATTAATAGCTGCCATAATTATCAAAAATCACATTCAATATTTCATATACAAATACAATCATAATAAATACTTATATAAATACTTATTAATGTCTACTATAATTATCAAAATTAACACACACATGTATAAAATAACTACTGCATGCAGTTTTGGTGTTAGCATGTGAGTGTTGTGGGGAGTAAAAAGACCCGGATGGGGATGTGGGCCTTTGGGCCATGCTAAGGAAGGCCGACCTGCTCTTGGGTTTAGAACTTGTTAGTACTATGGGTCGGCCCATACGCCGAGGATCCGAGGATCCAGCCGAGGGTGAATTTCTCTTCAGACGGACACCGGAGAACCCGGGACTTCATGGTAAAGGTTAGGGAATGACACGGTCAAGACCAATGGTTAAAGGGGGTAAACCCTTGAATGTCCCAGAAGCACCGATGTTAGAGAAATACCAAAGATAAAGGCTGCCACCTCCACATTAAAGATCCTGCACCTACCACCCTGGCCGCATTAATGGGGAAGTGACACCTGAACAGTGGAAGGGAAACTTCTGGTTACTATTCAAAGGCACTGAGAAAAGAAATATCTAGGCTAAGGGGGAGTTGGGGCAACACGTGTACAAAGTATCAAAAAGAGGAGTATTTAAGGAGCAACTTAGAACAGAAATAGGGGAGGGGCCCTTCTTTGTAATCTAAAAAGAAAAAGAACAAAAAAGAGAAAGAGATAATATAAGAACAGCTCTCGGCTTACGTCCGAGCAGGTTGATTTACAATATTCCTTGTTGCTTTCAGGTGTTTGCAATCTTTGGCTTGTCATTTAATCCTCAAACACTTCTAACCTGGGTTTCAAGCCCACACTCTACAAATTCATATTGTTTAAGGCTCATTGGGCTTGAGCCCGTAACTGTTCTTGGGGCCAGGTGCAATTGTGCACTTACAATTGGCGCCGTCTGTGGGAAATCTAGTCTAGAAGAGGTAGGGATACTATGGCAGGCTTAGGTGCTCACCATGCAGAGTCACAGGGATCACAGCCGGAAGATCATTTCGAACGTCTTGAACATCGAAGGGATCGTGAGGGAAATGTCCATACAGAATACCCAGGCGCTAGCCATATTCATGAGGGGGGTAGCACCACCCACGATGAGGGTTCTAAATCCATGCAGAAGGAAATTAATCGTTTGAAGAGAAGGTTACGCCATGCTAAGCGTAGGTTTTCACCGTCCTCATCTAATTCTTCCTCAGAGGAGGATAGGGGAGGTGGCTACAGCTCAAGGTCGCGCTCTCCCACCAGTGCAACATCCTCCGGTGAGGAGGACGACCAGCCAACTCGCAGACGTAAGAAGCCTCATTCTAGGGGCTTAGGCAACGATGCTATGAGTAGGGCGTTGCACCAGCTCTCCAAATCTCCATTTGCACGGAGGATTGAGAAAGGAAGGCTTCCCAGAAGGTTTACCCAGCCCACCTTCACCATCTATAATGGCCGGACTGATCCGGTGGAGCATGTGAGTCACTTTAACCAGAGGATGGCGGTGCACTCTCACAACGAGACCCTGATGTGTAAAGTTTTCCCCTCTAGCCTGGGACCTGTTGCTATGAGGTGGTTCAACGGCCTTAAGTCGGGGTCTATAAGTTCGTTTGGGGAGCTTTCTAGGGCATTCGCTTCACGGTTCATTACGTGTAGCAGAGTACCTCGGCCATTGGACTCGCTGTTATCCATGACCATGAGGGAAGGGGAGACGTTGAAAGCATACTCCGACCGTTACTGGAAGATGTTTAATGAAATAGATGACGACTTTGATGAGGTGGCGCTTAATACCTTTAAGGTAGGCTTTCCTACTGATCACGACCTGAGAAAGTCTTTGACTAAAAAGCCTGTTCGCAGTGTACGTCGCCTCATGGACCGTATTGACGAGTATAAGAGAGTGGAGGAAGACCAACAGCAAGGAAAGGGAAAGGAGAAGGTTATCCCGCAAGAGAGAAGGGATTTCAGGTCGGACAGATACAACAATAACAGGCCGAAGAGAGATTACGTCGGACAGTCTGCCTCGGCAGCACCTCAGGCCGTGAACACTGTATTCCGGGAACCAGTACATCAGCTGCTGGAGAAAGTTCGTAAAGAACCCTTCTTTAAATGGCTTGGTAAGATGTCAGGGGACCCTGCGAAGAGGAATCAGAACCTCTTTTGCCAGTACCATCAGGATGTGGGCCACACTACCGAGAACTATCGGACCCTTTGGAACCATCTGGAGCAGCTTGTTAGTGAAGGAAAACTGAAGCAGCACTTGTGTCAACCTACTGGTTAGGGCAGCCAGTCAGGTTCAAACAATCAGAGGAACAATTCGTCTCGGCCGGCATTGGGAACAATCAATGTTATCTTCGCTGCACCTAGTAGGACCGGCTCAGGTCCCACTAGGGTGATGGTGGTTTCCCATCCTCAGTTCGAGGATGTGGGTAGCAGGCCGAAGAGGTTGAGGGGCACTTTGCCCGTCTTCGGTTTCTCCGAGGAGGATAAGGTAGGGACTATCCAGCCCCATGATGATGCTCTTGTGGTCACCCTCAGGATAGGGAACTATGATGTGAGGAGGGTGATGATAGATCAGGGCAGCGGTGCAGACATCATGTACCCTGATCTATTTAAGGGGTTAAGATTGAAGCTGGAAGATCTTACTCCTTATGATTCGCCGCTTATAAGCTTTGAAGGGAGAGCCGTTGTGCCGAAGGGACAGATCCGTTTGCCCGTTCAATCCGGCTCAGAAACGGTTGAGGTGGATTTTATTGTGGTTGACGCATACTCTCCATATACAGCCATCCTCGCCAGGCGTCCATGTGTTCTCGGACTCTCAGTTAGTTGTCAGCCAGGTCATGGGGACCATGGAGGCTAGAGACCCAAGAATGCAAGAATATCTGGCCCAGGTTAAGCGTCAGCAAGCAGAGTTTGACTCCTTCGTCTTAGCTCATATCCCTAGGAGTGGGAACACTCATGCCGATTCCTTGGCTACGTTAGCAACGTCCTCGGCTCAGGACTTGCCCAGGATTATCCTTGTGGAGGATCTGCTAGAGCCCACTCTTATCCCCGCCAGGGCGGCTCGCGTCCATCTAATAAGGCCTGGACCTAGTTGGATCGACCCGGTCATATCTTTTCTTAGGAATGATGTCCTTCCTGAGGACAAATCTGAAGCAGATAAGATACGCCGAAAGGCGCCACGTTTCTGGTTGTCCGAGGACCAGAAACTATACAAACGATCCTTTTCAGGACCGTACTTGTTGTGTGTACACCCTGATTCAACGGAAGGGCTTCTAGAAGAATTGTATGAAGGGATTTGTGGCAGCCACACTGGGGGAAGGTCCTTAGCCCACAGAGCTCTGACTCAGGGTTATTGGTGGCCCAATATGCAAAGGGAGGCTCAAGACTATGCCAGGAAATGTGATCAGTGCTAGAGGTTCGCCCCTAATATTCATCAACCTGGTGGGGTTCTTAACCTTATCTCCAGTTTTTGGCCTTTTGCGCAATGGGGATTGGACATAGTGGGGCCATTTCCGAGAGCAGCAGGAAATAAAAGATGGCTTCTTGTGGGAACAGACTATTTCACCAAATGGGTTGAGGCCGAGCCCTTAGCAAATATCAGAGATATTGATTCCAAGAAGTTTGTCTGGAAAAATATTGTCACTAGATTCGGTATACCACACACACTTATCTCCGACAATGGCGTTTAATTTGACAGCAAGGCCTTTAGGCAATATTGTGGTGACATGGGTATCATAAACAGATACTCCACCCCAGCGTATCCTCAGGGAAATGGGCAAGCCGAGGCCGTTAACAAGGTCATAGTCAGTGGGCTTAAGAAAAGGTTGGACGATGCGAAGGGCAGATGGGTAGAAGAGCTCCCTCATGTTCTATGGACGTATCGGACCACACCGCGCAGGTCCACGGGAGAAACGCCATTCTCTATGACTTATGGAGCTGAGGCGGTGATACCTCTGGAATCTGGTTTTCCCACCCTAAAGACGAGCTCCTTTAGCCCGGAGAATAACAATGGACTCCTGGAGAAAGATCTTGACTTACTCGAGGAACGACGTGAGGCAGCTATGGTCCAAATGGCTTATTATCAACAGAAGCTAAAACGGGGATATGACGCCCACGTGAAGCTAAGACCACTTGCACCTGGTGATCTTGTACTAAGGAAAGTTTTAGGCACTTCTAAGAACCCAGCTTGGGGTAAGCTAGGACCCAACTGGGAAGGCCCCTATCGCATTGTTTCAGTAGCAGGCATAGGGTCATATCGGCTAGCTGACCTAGATGAAAAAATTGTACCACGCCCGTGGAATGTAAATAATCTTAGAAGGTATTATTATTAATAAAAGAGGTTTTTTTCAGTTAATATTTCAAATTTATGAGTACCTCTGACACCTGCAGTTACTATTCTTAAGAATCAAACAGAAACTTGGTTAAGTGTCGTCCTCGGACCACAAACCTTGTGAAAATTGATGTCTTGTCATTTGTTAAACAGAACCTTAGTTATGTCGGGTCTTCGGACCTCCTACTTTGGGGAAATTAACATTTGCGGTTACTGTTCTTAAGAATCAAACAGAAACTTGGTTAAGTGTCGTCCTCGGACCACAAACCTTGTGGAAATTGATGTCTTGTTATTTGTTAAACAGAACCTTAGTTATGCCGGGTCTTCGGACCTCCTACTTTGGGGAAATTAACATTTGAAGTTACTGTTCTTAAGAATCAAACAGAAACTTGGTTAAGTGCAGTCCTCGGACCACAAACCTTGTGGAAATTGATGTCTTGACATTTGTTAAACAGAACCTTAGTTATGTCGGGTCCTAAGACCTTCTACTTTGGGAAAATTAACATTTGAAGTTACTGTTCTTAAGAATCAAATAGAAACTTGGTTAAGTGCAGTCCTCGGACCACAAACCTTGTGGAAATTGATGTCTTGTCATTTGTTAAACAGAACCTTAGTTATGTCGGGTCCTAAGACCTCCTACTTTGGGAAAATTAACATTTGAAGTTACTGTTCTTAAGAATCAAATAGAAACTTGGTTAAGTGTCTTCCTCGGACCACAAACCTTGTGGAAATTGATATCTTTTCATTTGTTAAACAGAACCTTAGTTATGTCGGGTCCTAGGACCTCCTACTTTGGGGAAATTAACATTTGAAGTTACTGATCTTAAGAATCAAACAGAAACTTGGTTAAGTGTCGTCCTCGGACCACAAACCTTGTGGAAATTGATATCTTTTCATTTGTTAAACAGAACCTTAGTTATGCCGGGTCCTCGGACCTCTTGCTCTGGGAAAATTAACATTTGAAGTTAATGGTCTAAAGAATCAAATGGAAAATTAGTTAAGTCTTGTCCTCGGACTATAAACTTGATCAAAGTTAAACTTCTTATTGTGTCTGGGAGTTAGTGCCTTACCGTTCAATAACTCGGATCTTAAGTTTTATTTCTTTAAAAGTATTAAGCAAATTTATGTGAGAAAGGAGTGGTCCTCGGATCTTACATCCTGCTAAAAACAATGCTACACATTATAAGGTTTTAATCGTTATATGAGGTCTCTCTTTTTTAACCAAGGCATTGTTTAAACATGTTAGCCATTTCACTTTTTATTAAGTTTTTAATAACACGCGAATGACTGTTTGGAGGTTATGATTGTGCAAAACTTGAAGTTAGATTTGTTTGCTCTGCCCCTTTTTGGCCATGTACTAATGGCAATCTTTATGACCAATATAACAAGAATAAAGTAAAATGGATGCGGCATAAATCAGGATCAAACGAAATAGTTCTTCATTAATCACTTAAATGTACATTACATATTTAATCCAGATGTAGAAAAAGAAAAGTCCTAAAGCTAGGTCCTAAGCTTTTGGAGGGGGGTCTTGCTGAGAGGTACTGGTGGCCTCGGTCTTTCTCAACTCCAGCTCAAAGGGAGTCAGGACTTGCTTTCCTTTGTCTGTTGTCTTCATTGGAAGGACGTTGGGTTCCACTTTCTGGCTCAAGTCCTTCTCAGCATCCCCGCCTCCTTCCTTCTCTTTGTTGGAACCTGAAGGTTCTGTAGGATCTGGAGTTAGCTGTGGGACCATCGGAGGCAGAGCAGGGAGAGTTGACTCAGGGGTAGGAGTAGCAGCAAGAGCCTCTTCAATCTCCTGTATCTCCAGGGGAAGCCAAACGTTCTCGGACTTCCTCAGATCCGAGGATAGAGGAACTCCAGCTACGTTTAGGGCTTCCCCCCAGACTTTCTGACAGTACTCCCGGCACAAAGCCGCGAAGGCCTCTGTCAGCTGCTCCTCGGTGGTTGCTACCCCTTCCTCGTAGCTCGTCTGCTTCGCAGCCTGTAAAGAGCTTTGGAATGAGCTGGCTTCTTCCTTCATCAGTGTAAGTTCCTTTTTCAAATCCGAGCGTTCCCTTTGGGCTCGGGAGAGCTCATCATCTTTTTCGCGAAGGAGCTTGCGCTGCCCTTCTATCTGGGTCTTCATGGTCTTCAGATTCGCCTCGGCCCCATTCTTTTCTCTCTTTAGATTAGCCACCTCCGAGGTAAGCTTCTCGTTCTCAGCAAGGGCCGTGCCCAAGGACTTCTCAGTCTCCATCCTAATCTCCAGCTCAGTTCTGGCCTTCTTCCGAGTGTCTTCTATGAACTTCTCGGCTACAAAGACCTCCTGAATGGCCTGTAACAAAGTATGATGGGATCAGGAATAGTAAAAAAAAAACTTATCAATATTGTTAAAGTGGAATCTTCCTAAAAAGGGGGAAACTTGACAGCGCTAGGTCTCTTTTTAAAGAGAGGAATAGTTGTGGCTGGCTCATTTTTTCCAAGGTTTCTATGTCCTTGGGCAGCAGAAGAGGGCGCTCCAACACTTCCGCCAAGTGGTGGGCATGGCCTTGTTGAACCGCCCTTATACTGGATTGGCAGGAGATGGGTGCACCATCCAATCTTAAGTCAGGGGACCAGGTGACCGGTGCTCGGCGCACTTCGGCCTCATCCCTGATCTCCCCGCTTTCAACTGAGCGGGCCCTACCCTTGCCTTTATCCAGCTTCTGCTGCTGAACCGGTGGGGTTGTTGTCGTGGTTTCTTGGGGTCCTTGCTGATCGTCCCCTCAGCCTCCCCCTTTCTCTTCTTTTTGGGATCCTCGGCTGGAAGTTTTGGCTCGGCTGGAGGAGGGGGAGGTGGCAAAATTGGAAGAACTTGGGACGCCCCCGTCTTTTTCCCGGCGACCTTCGCACCTCTCTTGGTTAGGAGATCCTGCATCCTATCCATGTCCTCCTCGGATTCGTCTTCCGGTCGGGCAACTACAAACCCTGCAATTCCAGAGGCCTCGGTGACTTCTTCCTCCTCGTCAGAAAGTACGACGAATTGATTCCCTCGAGGTCTTTCGGTGTCTTCAAGTTGGAATTGATCTATCTCTTCGTCTAGTGTATGTGAAGAAGACACCTGCTCTTCTGGAACAACAGTTGCCTAAGAGTGCACGGCGAGGGGAATTGCCGCTATGGGTTGGTTGTACAAAACGGTGTGAGGGGCGTCAGGGAGATCGTGGTCGTCCAAAAAGTGGGGCCGAGCTATGTTTATTTTCCTTCGTCTTCGGTCACCCGCGATTATGGCGTTTTCTATCTCCTGGAAGTCTGAAGAGATGGGATTGTACCCCAGAATCAGATGAGCAGCTCTAAGTTGTAAGTCCTCGCTGACAAACACCTCGGAGCGAAGCACTCAGTTTAGATCGGCAACGCTGCAATGGCTCAGGCGCGGACGCACGTGCTGCTTATCTGCAAAGAAAGATGTGAAAGTGAACAACATGGTCAGATTCACACAGCTAGTGATAAAGTTAAACAAATGTAAATACATGTTAGTGTGCATGTTTGTGAGTATTAAAGGAAGTTGTGAGATGGGGAGGTTAATCCTAAGGTGTCGCACCTGGATTTCCCCACTCAACTGGGCAGTGGAGGCCGTCGTGCCAATTCCTAGAGACGATCAGGTAGTCATCCTTCATCCCTTTGTTGGATTTGGGCAGACAGGAGATTAGCCTAACGACGCTGGAGCGGGATTTAATATAGTAACCTACGTTGGAGAGTTTATGGGACTCGTACAAAAAGACAACATCGTGCCAGGTGAGGTTTAGACCCATTTGCTCGTTTAAAGCGTCGACGCTACCCAAAACTCTAAAAACGTTTGGGAGGCACTGATCGGGACACAACCGGTGGTTGTGAAGGTACTCCCTAGTTACAGGTCTCATTGGGAGGGTCATCCCACCCTCTATAAAGGCTATCATTGGGATGATAACCTCTCCCTCTTTTCTAGAACCGGCCACGGCTTCTGCCGGGCAGTATTTTAAGCCTACATCGCCGGGAATGTTATACTTGGCTCTGAAGCCTTCCATTCCAGCGGCGGTATCAACTAGACACTTAAACCTACCCATCAGAGAAGAACGAAAGGCTAAACTCTAAAGGGGAGAATATCTACGAGGACAGCCGAGGACTATATCCGAGGAGAAAATGTTAAGAATAGAGAGAGCAAGAACTTACAAAGTTGAAGGTGTGCAAATTTCCACGGTTTTCTGCAGGTAAAGTATGACTGCTGATGTTTTGATGGGATTAGCCCCTGGGGAATTAAATGAGGGCGCAGGTTCCCGAAGCGTCACGATGTGCGGAAAAGCGGCCTCGAAATTATATTTGTCCCGCCCAAATTTTCGTGGAGTAACGAGAACCGTTGGATACCCATCTCGCCGTTGAACGTGGGGGACAATGTGTAGCTTACAGCAATAAATGCGCGCGTTTTTTAAAATAAAACCGCCAAGTGGTATCTTCTGGGACGCGAAACGATTTCCACACGTGCAATCACTCACAAAGTGTATGGAGTAGGTTCTCGTCAGGTCAAAACCCTATTTTTCTCCTCGGACGTTGAAAATTAGAGTTTTGAGGGGCTATTGTGGGGAGTAAAAAGACCTTGATGGGGATGTGGGCCTTTGGGCCATGCTAAGGAAGGCCGACCTGCTCTTGGGTTTAGAATTTGTTAGTACTACGGGTCGGCCCATACGCCGAGGATCCGAGGATCCAGCCGAGGGTGAATTTCTCTTCGGACGGACACCGGAGAACCCGGGACTTCATGGTAAAGGTTAGGGAATGACACGGTCAAGACCAATGGTTAAAGGGGGTAAACCCTTGAATGTCCCAGAAGCACCGATGTTAGAGAAATACCAAAGATAAAGGCTGCCACCTCCACATTAAAGACCCTGCACCTACCACCCTGGCCGCATTAATGGGGAAGTGACACCTGAACAGTGGAAGGGAAACTTCTGGTTACTATTCAAAGGCACTGAGAAAAGAAATATCTAGGCTAAGGGGGAGTTGGGGCAACACGTGTACAAAGTATCAAAAAGAGGAGTATTTAAGGAGCAACTTAGAACAGAAATAGGGGGGGGGCCCTTCTTTGTAATCTAAAAAGAAAAAGAACAAAAAAGAGAAAGAGATAATATAAGAACAGCTCTCGGCTTACGTCCGAGCAGGTTGATTTACAATATTCCTTGTTGCTTTCAGGTGTTTGCAATCTTTGGCTTGTCATTTAATCCTCAAACACTTCTAACCTGGGTTTCAAGCCCACACTCTACAAATTCATATTGTTTAAGGCTCATTGGGCCTGAGCCCGTAACTGTTCTTGGGGCCAGGTGCAATTGTGCACTTACAAGTGTATTCCCTTATCTCATCTCCCTACCCCTATATATGTGTGTGTGTGTGTTTCTAAAAAAAAAAGATACTCAGTGTTGTTAAGTTATTTCACATCGGTAAGATGTGATATTAAGAAGAGGTTTATCACTTACTCCGCGACACTAACTGCCGCATGCAGTTTTGGTGTTGGTGTGTGAATGTATTCCCTTATCTCATCTCTCTACCCCTATATGTGTGTGTGTGTGTGTGTGTTTATCAAAGAAAAGATATTCAATGTTGTTGAGTTGTTTCACATAGTAAGGTGTGATTTTGAGAAAGGGTTTATCATTTGCTCCGCGACACTAATTGTCACATGCAGTTTTGGTGTTGGCGTGTGAGTGTATTCTCTTATCTTATCTCCCTACCTCTATATATGTGTGTATGTATTTCTCAAAAAAAAAAAAAAAAAGGTATAAAATAAAATATTCTAAAAAAAGGGAATAAAATAAAAGAAAAAGAAAATTATTTTTGAGATAAAATCATATTTTTAACTTTCGTACACGGTTTGCTGGCTAAGTACTTTTAATAATACAAACATATTTTGTCCTAAAAAATATATATATTAATGTAAATAAAATCAAATCTTAAGTCTTACTTCTGAGAAATTGAAGTGAGATAAAATCCAACCGTTATTAAAGTATAATTGGGAGGACATTTTGCATATATATATATATATATATATATATTTTTTTTTTTTCTGGGGAGAAAATGGACACTTTGCATATAATTGTAATAGCGTATTTAAAATATGAAGACACTTGGTATTATACAATAAGACAATTAAAGCGACATTTAGCATAAAATTGGAATACAATCAGAATAAAGATACAACCTTCTTTTTTTTTAAAAAAAAATTAGAGGTTAATTTGGATTCTTAATTGAAATTCCTCTCAATTTTTGCCTTTTCATATTGTATAAAGATTAATTTTAAAAATAAAAACTCAGCCCTGCCATGACATAAATGTGAAATTTTGGATTATGGTGTTTATACTATAGTACATAGCTCTAGTTTAAGTCCCATCCATGATTAATCTTATCAAAAAAAAAAAAAATCCCATGATTAATTGGGTATGGATAATGGGGTTTACACGAGGATATACACTGGTCCGATTTTGCATGATGATTTATTGACTCTCTGTAAATTTCAAAACTTTAATATCTTTTTTTCTTTTTATTTTTTTAAGCTGTAGCATTTCTTGACCTCTTCCATAATCTCAAACCTCGTATCCAATATTAAAAAGAAAAAGAAAGAGTTAAAAGAAAATGTCATTTTCTTTATTTAAAAATTATGTCCAAATATTTTGAATAACTTTTGAATACTCTCTTAATACTCTATGAGGGTGTATCTCAACCCAAAAAAAAAAAAAAAAAAACCTTTATTGGGGTGAGTATCAAATGCATGCTTCCAAATCAACATTTGTAAATGTAATAGAACTTTGGCCTTAAATCAATAAGTGAATGATAGAGCTTGCTAGCAAAAAAAAAAAGAAAAAAGAAAAAAGGTCAATGATAGAGCTGAATATATAGATAGTTATTGACATGCAAGGCCAAAATTTTTTTTAGAAGAATTGCAAGGCCAATCTTTTTTTTTAAAAGAATTGCAAGGCCAAGCTTTTTATTTTTATAGAAGAATTGCAAGGTAACGCTTTAAAACATAATAAAAGAACTTTTATAATGATTCTTCTTATGAAATGGAATTATCCATTCATTTAAAAAATATTTAAAAATGGTAGAGCTTCATAGTTATTGATATTTCACTTCACCCAAAGGACAATTAAATGGTCCCTGTTCTGCAATTCAGATGAGTATAAGCATTAAGTTTTCATTGAAAAAACACCAAGCATTTAATTGAAACTAAATAAAATGGTCTACCTTGATTATAGTCGGATGGTTCCTACTCTCGATGTTCTTGAATGGCACAAACTCTGAAGAATTATCATATGGCACGGAGTTTTGAGCAGCATATTCGAGTTTTCCTTCTAGCTTTTGATACTCATCCTAACAAGAGATTAGAGACTAACTTTTAGTATATATGTTCAGGCATATGACATTTCATTCGGTGGTTCAGGTTTTATATTTTAATTTAATTATATTTTAATTTTAATTTAATTTCAAATTTCAAATTAAGTGAAATCTCTAAATCTAATTTAAACCACAAGAGATTACCTTTCCCTTGATCTCATGCCTTAATTTAATAAGGTGGTAAAAGGTGCTAATAAGTCATACAACATTAATAGATTTGTGGTAAAATTTTATTAGAATTTTTGGCTGATGCAATTTTTTGGACTTAGCTAGTGTGCTGGACTTGTTGCAATAATGACACATAAGGCCAAAAGTAAATATGTGCTATAATCTAAATAAGTCTACAGTAATATTCAAGCACTGGGCCAATTTCTTCGATCTACCCACCTCTTATCTCTACATTCAACATTTAAGTTTCAGTCAATTTTTTTTTTAATAAAAAAAGTGGTACTATTTCCAAGCATAATCTGGCTCAATTACCTTCATCTTTTTCCATTCAATTTGGAATCCTGGAGAATGGTCACCGGGCAATATGGACTCACAGGAACAGGAGAAGTATCTGAAGGGAGCTCTAACTTGAATATTGTATTTCTTACAAAATGGTACCCAAAGATTAGCAAATTTAGAGGCTTCAATGAGAGAGTAGAGTGTGAGAGGGGAACACCCATCATCAGATACATAGCAAGCAAGCTTGTTAGCTGGATAATCAACTGCCAACAAAGAGAGCACGGTGTTCACTGTGATGATAGTTGGTTCTAGCACCGGGTCTGCTGTTGTCACAAACATGTCCACCGGAGGAAGAAGCTCTGGTACCCTATTCATAAAATTCTCTACTTGATGTTATGAACATTAAACATGTTGCATACGTTATTTATTTTGTTTTCATTTTGGTATATTTTACGTAAAATTGAAAATTATTGGGGAGCCATAAAAAAGGATATGTAATGTGGTGAATCACACAAAAAGAAGAAGAAGAAGAAAAGCAAAAGACAAAAGATGTGAATTAGACAAACCATTGCAAGAGGCGATCGGGGTATGTTTTGTAGTCCACAGGAGTCCATTTTGTGTGCAGATTCTATGGAGCAGGCCTCTCAAAAACTCATGGTCCCATATTTTTGAAGTGATAATTTTGAGTTGAGGAAAAAGAGTGAATTGTGCAAGTGGCCCTTGCAAATGTGAAAAGTGAGTATTAAATATTAAAATGTCACAGTCTAGAAAGAAGAGTCACATGAGCGTCAGCTTACAACCCTGCACCAGTGGTGCCAATGGCGAAGTCAAGATTATTTCCTAGCGGGGTCCAAGCTAAACATAATTAATTGATGCGGTAAGTTGTACTTGTACATAGTAAAAGTTGTCAGTATAATTAATTATTATAAAAATAATTTTGCACTAATTACAATCTATTTTATTAATAATCTACAAAATAATTATGAAGGTGACCTAAACAGATTTAGCAAAATCATTAATATGAAGAAAAGAGGCCAGCAGCTACTCTGTAATCAGATTAATACAATTATTTAACATTTAATATAAAAAATCAACATTATGCGCATGGAATATGATTGTCGCATATTGTTAGTTAGTATATTCCAATATCTGTTATGAGTTATGACTTATGAGGTGTGGTGTGGGGTTTTCTTGATGTTGCTGTCAATCTCTCTCCGTTTGTTGTCTTCTTTCCTTCATCAATCTCTTTCCTAGTTCCAAATCCCCTTTGGTTACTCAAATTGTTTGTGCCTAAATTTTTCTTGGTTTTGTCTGATTGCTATCTTTTTCTTAAACTTGCTGCATTTTTTGTTTTTATTATATATATATATATGTGTGTGTGTGAGAGAGAGAGAGAGAGAGAGAGAGAGATTCGTCCATTTCATGCCACGCTAACGTGTCTGTTATATGCGGGTTAAAAATTATTTATTTTATTTTATTCCCATGGAGCAACATGTCAACAATCTATTAAAACAACTCAGCATTTTTCGGTGAGCGTATGATAAAGTTACACTGCAACGTTGAACAAAAAATGACAAAATTAGTTTTAATGAGAACTAAAAAGAAATGAGGGTCGGCAACATGTCTGCAATTCCTTAAACTTGTCAACAGTTTTTGAGAGTAAAATAAAAAATGAGTAGTGAGCATGGTAATATGGACACATTTCTAAACAACCAATACTAGATACATATAGTCTTGGGAGAAATAAAATGAAACTGGTCCTAAAAATTAGCACCAAAAAGTACTTTTCGACTATGAAGCGCGGGTGCATTTTGGGACTCAAGTGCGGGTGCGGGATTCGGCAATTTTTAAAAAAGGTGGGTACGGGTGCAGCGGGACTCCGCAATTAAAAAATTATTAAAAATATTTTTATTTATATTTTCTATATATTATTACAATTAAAATATTCTTAAAAAACATATTACTATGCCTTGATTCACAAAACAAAGAAAGAAGAAGGCAAAAAACACAAAACAAAACACAAAACCAAAAAGAAAACACAAAAAGAAGCAACAAATATTGAAAATAAATTGAGGAATGACAGATTTAGGGTGTTTGGCCCTCATTCAAAGCCGATTTCGGCTGTTCCGGCGAGATTCAAGGCCGATTTTGGCCTGTTTCGGCCGTTTCGATCGCCGGCCTATACGACCCGATACGGCTCGATTCTGGCTGAATCTTCCCGGTTTGGCGCGAATCGAAGCCAAATCGGTGCGAATCTAGCTGAGTCGGTGCAAATCCGTGAAAAAAAAAAAAAAAACTCAAACGCGGCACCGAGGTGCGGACAACCGCGTCGGACTCGGGTGCGGCACCCTCCCAACCGTGTCCGTGCTTTCTAGCTTTTTGAACAACAATTAACTACATAAACTAGTTGGCTAAGTTAACTGATGGCAGATAGCATATTTGTTGTTCATGAGAGCACAGAAATTAACGTATGTGTTACAGATCAAGCAAAATGGCAAATTAACGTACGTAGGATGCTTTTTCTTTTTTTGTTTGGGGGGGGGGGGGGTTAAGGGGGTCTCGGGTTCTATATATCTCCCGGGGAGAACTTTAAGATAGATTTCTAACCAGTTAAAAAAAGAAATTACTAGTCAGATTACAGTACATATGATTAAAACACTAAAATCCTTTATTTTGCTATGCATAAAGAACAAAGTTTCATTGTAATCCTTCGGCGGGTTGTTTAGAAACCTCTTTGTTTGTGAAAATAGGAATTAAAATTAATCCAATTCAGAGGAATGGATTGAAACTTTGAGGGGAAACAACCTAAGATCACACATTTTCAACGAAGTCAACTTCGTACAGCTTTTGATTTTCTAAATTTCAGTTTGAAATTACTGTAGTAACATCATACTTTCATGACCAAAGCCTAAACTCATATGAGAAAATAAAATAATTTCATGATCAGAAGTCTCAATGCATTATAGTCCTTCTGCACAAGTGCACAAAAAATAATGCCAAAGCAGCTGACTTCCATACGGTGGATAAGGGAATTCCATGTCTTCCTTTCCCAACTAAACCCTTCAAAAATGGCCAGAAGCATATCACCAAATACACACTGCAGAAGACCTCCCCTAGCCCTGACCCATGCCCATCTCGAGGTGGTGGTTGCCACTTTAACAAGGTCACAACCAACGCAGTTAGGTGCACCAGCAAAATGGTTGTACCTGGCAGGAAAATTGGGGACCCATCGAAGGTGAACCTTCCGACTTCAATATCATTGGCATCATCACTAGATTGGTCTTTTTGTGTTACTTCAAAGACTGTCTCGGATATTCCTAAGAGCTTGAGTATGACACTTAGCAATCCGAATAACCATGCATTCACTGTGTTTATTCTTGACATTCTTTGGTTATTCCACCAAGCTTGAATTGACTCGCCGGTTCTTAGATACTCGGATAAAGTGGATATGTTGTAAACGACGAAGATTGCAACTAGTACATATAATGTTGGTTCTTGAACCTGGATATTTAAGATTGGAAAAAACAGTTTTTGAAAAATCTATAATGTAGATTTTGCATATATTATAGTTTCATGAGCTTCATCATGCAAATTTTGTTAATCTCATTTAGGGATAAATATAGAACAAATATTGATGATGTGCTCAAGAATGAAACAACGCAAGCTATCACCTGACAGACACGGAGGTAAGTATTAGGGTTACATATATGATGACTTAGATTTTATATTGCTTAATATAAGCTAGTTATCTTTTGTTAGAGATTAACACCACATTATTTTCATCGAAAAAAATAGATCATGCAAGAAATATCAAACAAAGATATGACCACAATCATGCACAACTCAAATTAGTGAATTATCAAAACACGCATACTCAGACTTATAAATCAATGAAATTGGAGGTTTGAGGTTTGCCCTCACCTTGGGCAAGAAGTGAGAGTTGGTAATGATGCAATATGCTGGCAGAGCAGCATAGCATAGCTCAAAAACAGGGCGCATGCCCCACGTGAGGAACCAAAGATAGGCTAGGCATTGCCTAAATTGAAGCTTTCCAAAGAGTGTGGCAAACAAGGGACAACTTTTGCTGAAAAGAATTTCAAGCAAGCCTGTGGTCCACCTCTTCATTTGTGTCGCTGCAGCAGGTCCACCTGAGGGTGCGCACCCTAAAAAGGCTGGTAGATCCGGTGTACAGAATATGGATCTCCAACCTCTTTTATGGATCATTAGTCCTGTGTGGATATCCTCTGTTGTCGATCCATATCTCCAGCCAACCTGATTCAGGGCCGGTAGCCACAGTCATCAGAGTTGGACAAAAAAAAAAAAAAAAAAACTTACTAAACAAAATAACAAGGAAAGAAACATCATTCAATTTGAAAATGAAGTTACTTGGCTCTACTTATTAGAATAAAATTAGCAGATTTTTGTCCTTTTTTATATAAAATAGAATTTCTACTCTAGCCTAATCTAAGTATATATGTATATGAAGCTCCTTCTTAGAGACTTGAACTTCAGCTCTTGCCCTCCACACCCCACAAGTATTTATATTTGTAGTGTGACTACCGCACCAAGGAGAAGCGGTGGTGATGTTTGCCCTTAATAATATGTAAGCTTCCATGAATATAGATAGGAAACATTCCATAACAGTTTATCCTTAAATAATAATGTCATTTCAATATAGACTTTAAAATAAAATTAGGAAGTTAAAACTTAATTTATGAGGGAAAACATAGGTACATGATTGAATTTTTCAACATGTGTGACATATAAAGTTGAATACAAACCAGTTTAGAAGATATATTCTTATCTTTGTCATTGACAATTATTGTATTTAAAATATAAATGTGCATTCCTCTATATATCCAGTGAAATGTACTTGCTACTTAGAGCTTTTTTAATTTGAAAGAATATAAACATTAAAACTGATCCATGCAATAGGCTAACTTTCAAAGTTTTGTAAAGTATGGTTGAGCTACCAAATCACGTTCCCCAATTTGAAATTTGCATATTTTTGGTTGATTAAGTTTAGGGACCCAAAATTTTTGTTATAGTAATTGAATGTTTTGAGAAAAAAAAAAAAAAAAAAATCGTGAATCTAACATTGCATTTTTTGGTTACTAACCGTTGTTCCCCAACTTGTTCCATGCTCGTAACAGGAACCAGAGACTTGGTTTGCTGCATGAATAGAATTTCGAAGATTGGCCACTGTATCTGTCTTCCCTTTCAAAGCTTTAGTAGCTGAATTGATCAGCTCCGTTGAACTCCCAAAATTTAAGAGAATAGATTCAATCAATTTTTCTGACAAAGGGGAAAGAGAAAAAGGAAATATTAGTCAAGGAAAACCCCATTAATGATGTGCATGTCTCTTGGACTCAATGGTTCATGTATTGTTACTTGCCACAAAAAATTTAGTTGCTTATGAAAGTTTTCAGAATAACATTTTTATAGGTTAAAATCCAAAAATAAATTGCTTACCATTTACTGGATCTACATTATTTGGGGATAGACTATAGATAACTTTCCTTCTATGAAAGCATCCTGTTCCACCATATAAAGGTCCTTGAAGTCCTGCTATTCCACGCCCCAGATACTACGCATATAAGAAAAAAATAGTTAATTACTTGACCAATCAGTGAATTACTTCTTTGTTAGCATATTTTCTTTAGTCACACAACATATTTATGAAATTTCATGCTGTTTATAGATGGAAACAAAAAGAAAAGTCTTAATTTGTAAGATAAAGGTTCAATTTGACGCACTTCATAAAAAACCACGAACTGATTGGCATATGGATCATTCTTTAATCCATCATAGAACACTTGTGGAAATTGAGCAAATGCGATTTCTTTTTCACTGTTGGGACTCAATAACAAGCACATTGCATGAAGAGCAGCTTTAGGATTGTTGACAAACATATCACAATCTACGTTCAGCATGTAAGGAGCATTTGTCATCAAACCAGAGACCCTGGCCTATATATAGTACAAAAGGTTTAAAAAGAAAGTGGTGATGATCAATTAGAATACATTGATAAGGAGTTTTAGGATGTTTTATATAAAAGCTAAAATTTCTATGAATTTTATTTTCCACGAAAAATATCTTACTAGAACATTCATGGCTCCTGCTTTATAATGATGTGGATGCTTTGGCAGCTTCTCCCTTGATATATAGATCAAGTGTGGCAATCCATCTAGAAGACCTGTCTTGTTCTCCCATATTACCTACAGTAAGATTATATAAATGAGCGTTTATATATAATTTAGAAAAGGGCAAAACTTAGGTCTCCTAAGGCAGAAAGGCTAGCTTGGGATAAAAGTAGAAAATTAAATTCCCACAAATCATAGAAATAGCAGGTCACTAGTCACGAGTCGGCTGCATTTAGAAATCATTAGTCAACTATTTAAGCTAAAAGGTCATCCCAAACAATAAGTCTAATGTACCACAAATTTCATAATATTTTTTACAACAATCGATGCAATAAGTTGTACTTGATATATAGTAAAACTGTTAGCAATTAAATGATATAAAAATAATGTTGCTCTAATTATAATATGAAAAAACAGTTAACGAATGTGACATAGACAGATTTTGTGAAATGATTAAAAAGAAGAAAAGAGGCCAGCAGCCACTTTATAATTGAATTTTTTTTTTTCCTTCGGAATCACCTTGATAATTGTTGGATGGTTTTTGCGTTCTACATTAGAGAATTCTGCAAAGTCCCCACTAAGATCACATGGCACGGACTTGTGGACAGCATCCTCAATTTTGCAGCTAAGTCGTTCATATTCATCCTACAAATGATGAAGACAAACAAATTTGAACATGATTAAATTAAAGGCAGTCATCGATCTCATCGCTTTCCCATTTGATAGTATATCAAACAAAAGCATTCTCTAATAGTAGTATATATATACCTACTTTTGTGATTTAAAATAGAAAATTAATTTTCACACCTAACATAAGCTTCGGATTACCTTCATTCTTTTCCATTCCTGTTGAAAATCAGTTGAACTACCACCAAGCGTTTGGGGGTTAGTGGAAAAGTATCTAAAGGGGGCTCTAACATGAATATTGTACTTCTTACAAAATGGAACCCAAAGCGTTGCAAACTTTGAGGCTTCCACAAGAGAGTAGTAAGTGATTGGGGAACAACCATCATCCGATACGTAGCAAGCTAGCTTGTGAGATGGATAATCAATTGCCAACAAAGAGAGCACGGTGTTTACTGTGATTATTGGTGGTTCTAGCACAGGGTCCGCAGTTGTCACAAACATGTCCACTGATGGAAGCTCGGATACCCTTTATCAAGATAGTTGGAATTCAAAGTTTTGAACAACGTAACATCGATCAATAAATCATATTACACACCTATAGCCTAGTAAAGAATATAGTAAAATGAAAATCTTTTTACCCTCGTAGACATCGTATCCAGAATTATATGCATGATTTATATAATAGTAACAGTGTGTAAAGACGATGTACACTAGTAATTGTTTCACTATTCATGATAAATAGGTCGTGTTTATTGTACGCTGATCAAATACCCTAAAATAGTGACTTTGAAGTCATATTTTCAAACTTGAAAAAAATTACTTTTTCTCGGTGTTTATATTTTTCCCTTATGAAATAACCCATAGATGAATTATAGTGGCAACTAAAAGTCATTTATCATTGGCACAATATGTTATATCTTACCGTTGCAAGAGGCGGTCTGGGTACGTTTTATTTTCTACGGGATTCCATTTGGAGCTGATGATTAGAACCCAAGTGAAGGTGAACCATGACTCGCATAGAAAAGCAAGGAGCCAAGTGAGACCATGATTGTTGAGGAAGAGGAGACGATAAATAAGGAGAGAAAGGAGAAGGAGAAAGATTAAGCTATCAAAGGCTCTTTGTAAAGTGTTTTTGCGTGGGATTTTTTCATATAGAGGGAGAGAGATCGGGTTGGCCATACCCATGGAGTAGAGGAAGACAATTTTGGTGGCACTATAAATGCGTGTTTCAGTAGTGCAGGTGTTTAACCCTCCGGGATTTTGTTCATTTATGGTGGACTAGCTGCTATTGTATTTGCAATGATGGCCATGTATCATGCATGTAGCAGAGAGTTGATGTGTTTTGGCTATAGGATTGTGTTTATTCATAGTGAATTAAATTGGATCTTGTACAGTTGTACTTCAATCGATGGCCAACCATGAGGCAGAGGCGTGGTATCTTGTGTATTTTTTAGTGCGTCCCCTCTCACGCGGCACATAACCCCAGGTCCTATATTCTTTATAAACAATGCTTAATACATATAAAATTTCATAACATTTTTTTTTATATATCTAATAGTTGAGTTTATAATTTTTTCTAGTTTTTTTTTTTTTTTTTGAGCTAATCTGCCACATCTATAAGTGTGAAATTAATTGTCCAATTTTTTTCTCTATAGATCAATTTTCTCAATCTTTTATATGTTGATGATAAGGCATTAAATTTTGCTTGCAATATCTAGTGCGTAAATACATACAATATCATGTACCATACTCCAGGCCACATACAATATCAATTTTTCCCATTTTATTTGTTGATGTAATTGTTAAAATACCTATGTGTTTCATTTTAAAGATGCTAAATGTTAAATATTGTAATTGGTTGACATATGTATTTATGGATTGTATTTTATTTAAATGAAATTATGTTTATTTTTTTCCTTTCTTAAATATATATGTATATTATCAAGTACGGGGGACAACATGAGAAGGTTATTTAAAAATTTTCAAATTATTTAGGATATTTCCAAAAAACCAAAAATTATTATTTTTTAATTTATTTTCAAAAATTTTGGGGGGTCTAGGCCCCCCTTGGTCATCAAGTGGCTTTGCCACTGGTTTTTCGACCCTGAAAGCACGTTTAACATAATTTTATTGCTAGGTTGATATTTAAGTCAATTATATAGATTTAGGTTAAATATTCATCACACATATTGTACATAACACCAGCCAAGGCATGTGTGAATGCTGACGTGGATGGATTCGAGCCCTACATGTGGGCTAGTTGTGAGGAAAGGAAGGGGAACGTTGGCTGAAAAAGCAGATCTTTGGCCCGTGCCAACGGCGTGACCATCTTGGGGAAGAGTGAAATTTGCACTTGACATGGACACCAGCACTAGTGTAAAATAGACATAGCGACCCCTTATGGTCAGTTGCTTTAGAACACCCCTTATTGGCTAAGCTTGTGTTGGACCACTACTGAGGACAGGTGCATCACTCCTAGTATTCTTGATGTTCCTTTCCTTGTCTATGGCTTGCTCCCCACATTGTAGCAGAGCCACCTTTCATCCCACTACCCTGACATTGGCGTGTTTTCTCTCTCCTCCAGCCTTAACATAGTACAATTGCTTTATTAGGATTCAAATGGAGAAATCAGGTTTTGACACCTGCCCTTATGCACCTAACAACATTTCTCGTACTATAAGAGGAACATGTTGTCAAACAATTAGGGCAAGAACCCAGAAAGATAGTGAGAAAAAGGTAGAAGCTTTGGTAGGAAAAGTAAGGTAGAAACAAAGGCTTTCTTTGGGAAGAACATCACCATTGTATGAAAACCTTGACTTTTACATAATAGAGAGCTCTAAGAGTGAGCGACATTCTCCCCTTCACTGACCTCTGGTTTTTTATCCCTTTCAAAGGGTTTTCCACATATTTTCCCTTGCCTTCCTTACTTTCTTGGATTAGCATTTGCATTCCTCTAGACATTAAAGTGTTAAAGTTTCCATTTTTATTGTTCTTAAGCTTTTTCACTTAAATGTACAATTAGATTCATCACTCATTCTCTTACATTGTCTTGATACTCTAACTTGCACGTACACATATCATGCAACAAAAAAGTAAATAAGACACATATATGATGATTAAGGAAAACCAATGAAACAAAACAATTTCAAGATAAAAGACCTAGGGGGAACTATCCCAATAAGAACAATCCACTACATCAAATAGAAGTTTATAGTCAAGAATATTTAATTCCTTGTAAACTTAACTATGATTATCAAACTTAGCTTTGAAACCCTTAAACTTCTTTGACATGGATCTGCTCCAGCATGAACTTCCAATTCATGCCTTTGATCTTCAGTATGCTTGATATCTAAAGCTTGAGTTGTAACTTTATTCCACCGGTACTTGTAGTATGAGAATGAACTCCGGTAAATGCTTGAAAGAGTAGAAGCACAAAACCTCTCAGATCTCAAAAGAGTAGCTCTCCAAGACTTGAAAAACGTGCTTTCGTGTTTTCCTTATATACCAAGTAAGTCGGACTGAAACCCTAAACGTTTAATGGGTTGTTGGGCTTTAAAAAAAAAAAAAATCTGCAGATCGTTTCTCAATTGATTGAAGGCTTCTCTCGATTGGTCAAGCCAGCCTGGTTTTCAAATCCTAAACTTGCAACTTGTACATTCTTGAATTATGACTTGTAGCACTATGAGCAATGTCTAGAACACTTCAAAGACACTAAGATCTATTCATAGACAACTTTATGAATTCGGTTTGCCAACATACAAATCATTTAGAACCTAAACATTTATACCTAAATATTTAGAACCTAACAATATTTTTTTATGATGGTTGATATACAATAATACAAAAATTGACTGTGCTTACAAAAAAAAAATGTACTAAATAAAAGTATATTGGTCCTCATGTGAGAGTCGATTCAAGCATATTGACTACAAATTCTTGTAATAGATTCATTTAGTGTTTAATGTATAATCAATTACAAGTTTAGCCAGACCATGCGCTACTTGATTACCTTCTCTCTTAGTGTGAGAGTATGATAATTCATCAAAATTATTAGCTAAAGACTTAACATCATTTATCAACAAACCAATAGGAGGTAAGCTACTAGCATCCTCCCTTAAAGCTTTTATCACTGCTAACGAGTCACCTTCCAGGATAGCTCGTTTTATGCCAATATCTGAAGCGAAAGAGAGGGCAGCCGCTGCTGCCATGGTTTCAATCTCACACCCGCTGTACGCCACTGGAATTTTCTTCGCACAGGATGCCATAACCAAACCTTCATCGTTCCTTATAATCCCACCACAGTTATTTTCAGTTTTACAAGCCGATTTGATAGGCGATCATTAATAAAATTTCAGACTTCCCCCTCAAAAAAAAAAAAATTCAAGTTTACTAGATTAAATTTTTTATTTTTTTTTAAAATTACATATATCTACTGTCACATTATCATTGCTTAATGAGCTATTTATTGTTGCCAACAGTGATTCACTTGCATGCAAAGAGGCAATACAGATTTATGATACAAGTATAGACTATAGGGTATATTAAGTGTGTCAAAGTCTTGTATCCAAAAAAAAAAAAAAAATGTGTCAAAGTCAAAGTCTCTACCTCTAAAAGGATTTTATTTCAGATTTCTCCAATTTATAAGAAATCAAATTTAAGAAAGAAAAGAGAAAATAAATGATATGAGGCAAAAAATAATAAATTACATTTCAAATTATAATTTCAAAATGAACTATGGTTTCAAAAATTTCAAATTGAACCATGACGTTTAAATTGTTACAAATTAAAATTTATAGTTTGCTAGTTTCAAATCAAGAAATGAATGGTTTGTTTGAATACCACTTCAGTTTTGACCAGGCTAGCTCCTACAAAATATGTCTTGTCCACTTTATTTAATTAAGGGTTTGTTTGAATACCACTTATTTTCTAAAAATTAAAAATTTATTGTTGAAAACATTGTAACAAAATAATTTTTAAATGTGTAAATAGTACTGTGGGACCCAAAAATGCATAAGTATGCGCATTTTGCTGATTTTGGTGGTCCTATGAACCGTGCCGTGGAATCCAAAAAAAGTCAAACGCAGTTGAAATGCGCATTCAATGCTATCCAAACTCACGGTAAGAGTATCATACATTAGCTTCCCTCCAATCTCATTCAAAAAAAAAAGTTTAAACTTAACCCCTCCCCCCTCCAAAAAAAAAAAAAAAAAAAAAAAAAAAAAAAAAAACCTATTATTAGTTCCGTACTTGTTTAGTAACATGGTTTCAAATGACTTTTTATTTATAGTATATTTTTTTAATTCACTTTTTTTCTAGATACTATATTTCAAATAATCTCACTTTTTAAAAAGCTGAAAATATGTCGTACGAATCAAGCACTTAACCTCTCACTTATACAAGTAGTGAGATATAAAAATTACTTCTCTCTCAACCAAGCCCGAAAAATCATTCTACTAAAATTTTATATATTTTATGATTCAATTCACATTTAAAATTTGAAAAAAAAATATTTTTCAATTATTTTTATTTTTTACAAATATGTTAAAGGTTTTGCTTTTTTCCCATTTATAATGGGACATCCATTCAATTAAACATAATAAAACCGGTACACAATATGGGTGAACTATTTATTGTCAAAAAATGTATATATTTTTTTGGTGGATTCCAGTTAGCTCAACTGGTAAAGTCTCTAATGGTTAAATAAGAGATCTGGAGATCAATCCTTACCTATACCAAGATTGGTGTCTTGGTTTGATGATAAAAAGCTATTATTATTCTAAAAAAAAAAGGTATACTTTTTGTTCTTATATTTATTTTATAAAATTATTATATTTGGATTTATTTTTAATTTAATTTTCTTGAGTAACATACTTTTGATTATTTTGTTAATAGCATTTAATTGATAATATGTTTAAACAATATATTACTGTTTTTATTTGTATAATACTATATTATATTGAACTTATTTTTATAGATTTTTATTTATTGTATTAGTTTTATTAATTAACTATTTTTAATAAATTTCATTCTTAACTCCGTTTTTTTAATCTTACCGCTTCTGTAAAACTGAAATGTTGACCTATTCAAATTCTTTATCTTTCAACTATATATATATTAAATATATTTTTTTTAATCTTTTCACAAGTGTGGGGTTTATTCTCATGTGAGAGAAAGGACTCATGTATACGATATATAATATATCTCTACGTAGCATAGAAGTGATGATAACTTGTGCTTTTGTCCTCTTTCTTTCGTGCATACGCATGGATTTTAAATGTGTGAATAGTACTGTTGGACCCAATTTTAAAGTTGTTTTTGCTAAAAAAAAGTACTTATGAGTCCCGTAAACAGTATACGGGACCCACTAAAAAAGATGCACCAACTAGAAAACGCGCAAAACGCGCTTCCCAAACTCATACTAAGTGTGCGTTTGGCTCCAAATTAAAAAACCAGCTTATTTACTATTCGGCTTATTTTTGCTACTATTCACGGGCCCCACTGCACTTTTTAGTACTATTCATGAGTCTCATTATACTATTTCAGCTAACTTTTACAGTAAAAAGTTTTTCAGTTTTAGCAAAATAAGCGGATTCCAAATAGACCCTAAAAGAAACTTTTTTGAGTTTATTACTTATAAAAAAAATAATATTTAGTAATTAATAAAATAGTTTTGTTGAAACAATGTTTAATATTCATTTTCATTTTTTCTATATCCCCCAATAATAATGTCTAATATTAAAGCCAATCGTGATAGAAAATAATCGTAATGTTGCTTATGTAAGCCTCTTCGATTTTCCAGACTTTCTATCTCTTTATTAATTTATTTTCACTTAAACCAAGTGAGAAGGGGTTCGAATCCAAGTTTTCCACGTGAAGAGAATCGATCAATTGTATTAAACTACAAGGCTCTCTTCTTTTCTTTTTTCTTTTTTCTTTTCCTTTTGGATAGGAGAGTTACATAACTCTTGACATTTCTTTGTTATCTAAATGTCTCTCACGCCTTGCGTAGGTTCAAAACTAGTAAAGGTGGAAAAAGAAAGTAAAAAACCACTTGTTAATGAGTGGACAATATACTTTGGTAAACCTTCCACCTAAAGTTTCCATTGCATTAAACCTATTGCGATGATGATATGTGCCAACATCACAATGAATCTAGTGTTTTGAAGCGCTATATTCAAACAAGTTCTTTTCTTTGATCCAACTAGTTTGCCACATAGGTATCTCATTAATAGTGTTTTTATGACTTGAGGTCATGATTCCAATGACAAAAAAAATCATTCTAAAAAGCGAAGCAATAGTGACAAGTGGGATCATCCATGAACACTAATTTGTGACCATTTAGATGCATGTCATTGTTAGGCAAGCTATAGAAGTGGGTATACTAGTTGATTTTTTTTTCATTATTATTATTATTATTTGGATGGAAAATAGCGAAGATTAAATTACTTCAAAATTATAAGGTCTAATCTTAATTAGTGTCCATTTTTTTTGTTGATAATTTGATAGTTATAACGGAAGAGGGAGGATTTGAATTTTGGATGTCTTGAAAAGACAAAGATGCTAGGTATTTGAATCACAAAGCTCTTGGCAATTAATATTCAACTTTATATATATAACTTTAGTATCAATTCTTTATGTCTAATCATATTTAGAATACAAATAAAGTATCCATAACCACACTTTAAATGCAGATAAAAAAATCATAATCCAACTTATAGTCCTTTCATTTGGTCTTGATTTTTTAGCTTGGAAACTTCCTCACTCACTCTCATTTTTTTTTTAATTTCTTTTTGTTTTGTTTTTGCCCTAATTTTTGCCTAGACCGCCCTTTCCAGTTTTTAGCCTAGTAGGCTCTTTTTTTTTTTGTTCTAATTTTTGCCTCGACCGCCCTTTCGGGTTTTTAGCATAGCGCTTTTCTTCTTCTTTTTTTTTTTTTGGAATTTTATTCGCTTTCACTCAACTGCATTTTTTGTTTCTTTCAATTTGACAAAGTTCCATCTTTTCTGGATGAATTTGCATTTCTCTTTGATACATTCTTATCCTTTCTAATGCACTTTCATTTTTCTTGACTTGATTGAACACACTTTTTTGATGAAATGTATCTTACTTTCTCTTTTCCTCATCTTCCTTAATTTGATTGAATTTTGCTCTTGGTGAATCTTCATTTTTGCTCATCCTTCTCAACTTGAATGATCTTTCATGGAATCTCATGTCCCTTGTGTCTTTTGATGAATCAGTGTTCTCTCACAACTTGATGAAAATTCTTGCATTCACTTCTCTCTCTCTCTCTCTTTTTCTTTTTGGTTGAAGTCTTTTCTAGCTTGATGGCCTTCTATTTTTTCTCACAATTTGATGCTTTCTCAAAATCTCATCTCTCCTTGATGGATTTTTTTCTTCCTTCCTAGCTTAATGAATTGAACTTTCACTTTTCTTTGATGAACTCTCTTTCCTAATCTTGATGAACTCTTCATCTTTTCCTTCTTTTGAATCTATCCCATTGTCTATATTGAGGATCTTGTTAGGTTCTAAGTACTTAGGAACTAATGTATTAGAATTATAATGTGTATTGTTGGCAAACCATGATCAAAACAGGTGTTTAGTCTTGTTTTAGACTTGCTCAAAGTATGTCATTTATGTAAAGTTGGAATCGAGTTAACTGCAGAAGTTACTGTGTAAATTTGCCTTGCTCGATCGATCGAGAATTAGACTTGACCGATCAAAAGTCGTGTAGATTGTTTTTTCTGCAGAATTTCCAACTCAGTCCTAAGCCCATATGACGTGTAGGGTTTTATGTTTTGCCCTAGGTATAAAAGACAAACCCTAGTCACGTTTTTGAGGTTGCTCATATTACTGTTTATGTGAATCTCTTGTGAGATTTAAGAGGTGGTTGCCTTCACACAAGCTTAAGATCATCAAGAAGGAGATTTATTCAAGAGCTTGATGATTATTCAGTTGCTGCCATAAGAGCTTAAAGATACACAAGCGGGAATGCTTGTACTTGCTGGAGAATTCAAGAAAGAAGGAGTCTGTGGTCTCGGAGTCTGTGGTCTCGGAGCTTGCACTTGATTGTGTCAGTAAGTTTTCTACAGGTGGGTAGCAATAAGATGTTAGTGGTCTAAGTCGTTATTGTGTAAACTTCAATTTCTTCATAGTGGATTCAGTTTTACCTTGAGGATAACTAGGTTAAATCCTCCCCAGGTTTTTTACCGGTTTGGTTTTCTTGGGTCATCATATCATTGTGTTCTTTATATTTCCACTGCTTTGCATGATATGATTTATATGTGTTAACCTAGAACTGCATAATTTACCTAAGTTAATAACTTGGCTAAATAACTAGGTTAATCCAATTGTGCTTTTAAGGGGTCTAAAAACCGTACAGACCTTATTAAGTGGTGTTGAATCCATAAGGTCAACACTTCCTCATCTTAAGATTAAAGCATGCATACTTAATTTTCCCACCCAATGTTTAGGTTTTTAGTGGGTTTATTGAAAAACAGGCTAACTGTTTAAAGGCTCAAGTTGGCTAGTAATGGATAATTATTGTAATAGGTGTCAAGGAATAATGTGGGTTACCGAAGGCGGCCTCCAATCCCTAGTGATGTTTTCTTGTAAGCATAGTGACTTAAACTTTTTTAATAAGTTATTTTTGAAATAGAAATATAAATGCTCCAACAATGTGAAAAAAATTCTGCAGAGATTGGGATTGAGTGTATGTGATTTGAAGAATTTGGATGAATGGATGAGTTTCTTTGATTGCCCTTTAGGACCTTTTCTTATCATATTTTGAATGTTTAGAAAAAATCCTTACATGTAATGAATGAAGTTAAATCCCTCATTGGCACAAATTAATTGGTAGAGCAATTAATCATCCTGATTTGAAAGAAGCTTTGTCAAATGGATCATCATGTATTCTCTTGAAAAGAAGGCTTTTGAAAAAAAAAAAAAAAAATTGGAGTCTTTGAAAGGGAGGCTTTGGAAAAATCTTAGGGTCTTTGAAAGAACAAAAAGAATTTTAGAAAAAGGTTACTAAAAAAGTTTTGAAAATGAAATGAAATGAGTTAAAGGCCCAATGGCCCTTTAGTCCAAAAGATTTTTTTTTTTTTTTGAAATTTTTGAATTTTTTTTTTCAATTTTTTCAAAAACTCTTTTTTTTTTAAAAAAAAATTCTCTCTCTCTCTCTCTCTCTCTCTCTCTTTTTTCTTTTTTTGAAATTTTTGAATTTTTTTTTTCGAAATCTCTTCATTTTTTTTGAAAATTTTTTCTCTATTTTTTTTTTTTTTTTTGGATTTCTATTTTTTTTTTTTTGGATTTTTTGGATTTTTCATTTTTATAAAAAAAATGCATGAAATATGGCAACACCAAAAATACAATAAACCTCAACAAATATTCTTATTAGAAACATGTAGTAAACAACAAACTTTAAGATAAAACAATGATCTTGATAACCCAAATATGGCTTGACTGCTTGTGGAATGAGGCAAAGTCAGGCTACTTGTTTCTTCTTGGTCCATTGTGGATGTTTGAGTTGAAATTTTGAAAATTGGACCTTGGTAGGCCTAAACATCGAGGAAGATGACTTGATCTTGATGGAATTGGACTTGACTCCTCATTGAGCATGATGGACTTTGGGCTTAGCAAGCTTAGGCTCAAATTGCATATACACATGACATACCTTTCTTTCTAGGAAAACAAAATCAAGTTTATAAAGCACACAACATTCTAACAATTATGATGGGCCCGTGTGTTGAACTTGGGCTCACCATGGCTCAAACAATGGTCAAACACACATAATATGCAATGCAATTTTAATAGGGACCGGCCTAAGGGTAGGTTCTAAATCATTACATTGTAAGGTGGGTTTGTTGTTTTATTTTTTCCTATAGCTAGGACGTTACACCTCCCAACTTGTAATGTAATGAACATTGCATTGGTCCAAATGGCATGGTCTATTCTTTTTAGTCAACAAGAAGTAATCCAGGGACTTTAGGCTATGAGTTGGTGAGTTCGCCATTGGCTTCCCGAATCTAATGAAGACCGGTGATCCATGATTACTACCACCATATTGTTGAGATGGGTGCATACATATTTTTTGTTTTGATGGCATACACTATAACAGTTAGGGAAAGCTCTTAACAATCAACATTGCAACACAAACAAAAATATCATACAAACATGTCAAGACATAAATAAACAAACAACAACATCATTCAAATTCATGCAAAAGACAAGAGTATATAGTTGGTCACTTAAAGTCAAACACGAAACATAGCCCTCAACATCCCCAGTAGAGTCACCACTGTGACAGATCGAAAAGAATCGGGTCCTCTCGAAAAAGAGATTTGAGTGCTTTTAAGGGTACCTCTCTTTTTGGGTAAGTGGTGTGCAGTTGCCACTTATTTTTTTATGCAAAAAGAAAGAAAAAATAAATACAAATTGCATGATCAAAATACTTCGAATGTCATTGATTGAATAAACACAAGTAAAATTTTGGCAAATTAACCTTACAAGGCTTTGGGTCCTAGTTACAATCTATGCAAAAGAATACAAAGTTTTGGTCCTAATTACAATCTACCAAAATTAAAAGACAAAACACTAATCTACTAACCAAAAGTCCTAAGCTTAGGGGCTAGGTTACGGAATGAGAAGGTGTTAGGCACCCATTCTTCCCAGATAGGGTTTGGTTTTCTAGACTCTAATGACCAATATACCCTTTTTTGCATGATATTGAATGATATGTTGAACACATATGACAGACACTTGACAAAAGATAATTTAAATAAATTTGCCTTATGAATGATGTCCTCTTTGTAAAGAAAACTTGATTTGTAAAGAAAAATTAGATTTGTTTTTATGTAAAAGAAATAATAAGATTTTTTGTTAAAAAGGATCAGATATGTTTTTGTGTAAAATTAAAAAAAATGTGATTTTATCAAGAAGATTTAGATATGTTTTTTTGTAAAAGAAAGAATAAAATTTTGTAAAAAAGGATCAGATCTGTTTGGAAGATAAAAAAAAATTAGGTTTGTGAAAGAAAAATCAGATCTATTTTTAGAAACCAAAAAAATAATAAAACTTTTTGAAAGAGGATCCACATTCATGAGGTGAATTTATTATGCATCACACAAAAAAAAATTTAACCTAAATTCAATCCCTTCTTTTGAATTTCAAAATCTGCAATTTTATGACAAAGAAAACTTTTTCTAAAAAAAAAAAAAATCAAATCTGTATTTAATGAAAATACATATCGGTTTTTGTGTCTTTAAAAAAATCAAATCTAAAAAGTATAGATAAGTTTTACACTAAAAAAATCAGATCTGAAAAATACAGATCAGTTTTGCACTAAAAAATTAGATCTAACAAAATCAGTTTTTGTGTTTAAAGAAAATCAGATCTGAAAAATACAGATAATTTTTTTTTAATTTCATAAAAGAAATTTTGTTAGCCATCGCAACCTTTGAAACTTAAGAAAAAGAGTTACAATAAACAATCACCTAAGCACATTAAAGAAAATTCTAGCAACGTATTTAAGCATGGTAACCATATCAAGAACAGAACATAATAAAAAATATGCTAAACATATTCATGCATCAAACAATAACCAAAATTAATGAAAGAAGAAAAACAGAATACCTCTTGCATGAAAGGATATTTTAGGATTCAAAGAAATTTTTTCACCTTTTTGAAGCCTAAAATACTTTACTTACAAAAAAGAAGTTCCTAAAGCAAAAGCCTCCAAAACGTCTTTAACGTAAGGAGAACTGAAAAGTCAGAAGAGAACAGCCCTTAAAGAGGGGGTCAGAAAGAGTGCTGAATGTTGGGAGGCCTCCCCTATTTACAGAGGTTGGAATGCTTAAAAAAATAAGCAAAAAACGTATGGGGAAAATCCAAAAAAAGAAGAAGAAGAGATTTGAATAAGAGTAAGCTG